>NC_089799.1:1525000-1657500 GCF_040412425.1 Macrobrachium rosenbergii
TCAAAAATTGTTGGTTTTCTATCATATTTAGTTCCTTGGTTACGTACTGGTTAACTTTAGGAATGAATACCTTTAGCTTTTCTATCTCTTGGGCATTTAAGTTGTAAGAAGCTATCACTTTATTTATCACTGTACCTCTTGCTGCTGCCAACTGTTCCAATTTATCAATTCTAGACTTTTCTTTTTCTACATTAGATTCAGTTGCGACTCCAAACAGTTGATTTAGTGGTGTTCCAATAAAAGGTAAGAGGGATCTTTTGGACCTTGTATTTAGGATATTTCCTATGTCATTATCTAACTTTTTCAACAATGGTAGGGCACTGTTATTATCACTCTTCTGTATTATGGAGTTGAGTTCTTTTTGAACACCTTTCAAAGTCATTTCATTGATAAGCACTGAAGACATATCTATACTCACGACTCCCAAATCTTTTATTAATTTCACAGATCCCCTTTTCTCTAGTAGTGCACCCTTTCGGATGACAACTTCCGAAGACACGAATTGGAGTATTTCGACTATTAAGATATTCTGTATACATGAGGTATTTTAGTTTCTATAAATACACTATACATATGATATTTTCAGTCCAACACTTTACATAAGCTTATCTTTTTCTTAACTCATATCTTTTGTTTACTTTTTCTTCCCTATTCTCCTTCAATACTTCTTCTAACTTTTAGTGGACCAAGCGTCGGCTTTTATTGCCTTCACATGATTCCAATGAACTACCCTTTCCTTTAGATCGTTCTGATTAATAATTCTAAGCTTATTTAATTTTAACACTTCTAATACTCTATAAGGACCATGAAATTTAGGAGAAACCTTTACATTAGGACCTTCTGGAATATGGTTTTGAACATATACCTGATTACCCACTATAATGTCTGGTTTAGTCGTAATTTTATCATAGTACTTAGCATGAATTTTGTGAAAATCGTTAAGTCTAGTCCTCGTTTGTTTAATCGTTTCATAAGTACGTCTAGTTTTCCATGCAATATAGTCATCATAATTATAAGTATGTCTGGGTGGTGTTGCATCATCTAGTAAGGTATTAGGCAATCTTTTTTGATAACCATACAATAAGTAGTGTGGTGATTCTCCCATTGTCTCATTTACAGTATTGTTTATAATAAACTGTACGTCTTCCAAAGCTAAATCCCAGTCTTCTGTATTAGGTTTAACTAGAGTTTTCAGGATATCCTTTATTTTACGATTTGTTCTTTCTACTGCTCCATTTGAACTTGGTTTATATGCTGTTATTTGACATTTATTTATCTCGTAAAATTCACATAATTTTCTTAAAAGCTCACTAGTAAATTCAGCTGCGTTATCAGAAAGAAGAACTTGTGGACATGAATGTCTCGTGATAATTCTAGTTTTAATTAAGAGCTTCTGCTACTGTAATTGCATCTCTATTTCTTACTGGTACAGTTTCTACATATCTGGTTAGATAGTCTAGAAAGACTAGTATCTGTATATTCCCTCTAATAGTGGCAGGAAATGGACCCAAAAAGTCCATAGTTACTACCTGAAACTGATTTAATTCTGACAGATATTTTTCAAGTGGAGCCTTTGGATTTACGTTACCTCTATGTTGATTGCAAACTACATAATTTTGTACAAAGTTCTTTGCGTCTTCACTACAATTTGGCCAAAAATAATTTCTAGTTATCATTCGAGTTGTCTTTTTAATTCCTGGATGTCCTGCTAACTTGTATGAATGAGTTAGTTCTAAAACTTCTCTTATTAGTGTTCTTGGAATATATAGTCGAGAACAATCATTCTTCTCTGTTGGCGCTTCATACAACAATCCATTTATTAACTGAAAATCTGGTTTTGAGAATTCATCTAGTATTAGCGGTCCTACTATTTTTCTGATTTCAGCATCTTTTTCTTGTTCTATTTTTACCCTTTCTAAGTCCAAGTCCACTACTTGACAGCTAAAACAACAGATATTAGTGGTAATGCATTTCTCTGTTTCTTCTTGGGATCTAGACAATGCATCTGCTAGGGTAACTTCATGTTATCTGTAAAAGTTCTCTTTTTAAACAAATCACAAATGGGTTTGTGATCAGTAAGTACATAGACTTTATGACCTAGAAGTATGTGTCTAAATTTCTTTAATCCCCAGTATAATGCTAAACATTCTCTTTCTGTAGTACTATAATTTCTTTCTGCTGGGTTTAAGACTCTACTCACATAATATACTGCCCTCATTCTAGTTTTGTCTTTTTGTAGCAATACAGCTCCTAGCCCTGTACTTGAGGCATCACACGCTAAGTAAAAGTCTTTGGAGAAATCTGGGTAGACTAACACAAGAGCCCTTGTCATTTTACTCTTTAGCGTTTGGATTCCATTCATATTTGACATCCTTCTTTGTTAATTCTGTTAATGGTTTGGCTATCGTAGCAAAACCCTTAATAAAAGGTCTATAGTAACCTACCATTCCTAGGAATCGCCTCAATGCTTTCAAATGTGTGGGAGCTGGATATCCAACTATTGCCTTTATCTTACCTGCTTGCGTGCGTAGTCCATCTTCACTAATTACATGACCCAGGTATTCCAAAGATTTCATTAAGAACTGACATTTCTTTAATTTGATTTTTAGTCCTGCTATTCTTAATCTTTCTAGGACTAGTTCTAAAGTTTTGAGGTGACTTTCTAAATCTTTACTAAAAATGATAACGTCATCTAGGTAAACTGCAACATTTTCTATATCTCCTAAAACTTGTAACATTACTCTAACAAAAGTTAAAGGAGCCGAGTGAGTCCAAATGGCATGACTTCAAATTGTAAGTGTTCTTTATGTGTGCCGAAGGCTGTGTATGGTTTCGACTCTTTGTCTAAAGGTAATTGGCCATACCCACTCAGCAAATCTAAAGATGAAAAGATTTTTGCACCTCCTACTTGAGCTAACATAATTATCTTGAATTACTGGCATTGGCATTCTATTTGGGATGGTGTTGGAATTTAACTTTCTATAATCTATCACAAGTCTCCAATTTCCATCTTTCTTTGAAACAAGTAGCAATGGAGAATTATATGGAGATTTGGAAGAAATGACTACCCCATCTTTCTTCATTTCTTCAGTCAGATTATCAACTATGGGTCTTTGGCTTATTGGTAATCTGTAATTAGGAATAAAGAATGGTTTTGCTCCATCATCTAACAAAATTCTATGTTGTAGGACATTTGTTCTGCCTAATTGATCTCCTTCTATAGCTATTACATCTCTGTATTTTTCTAATACATGAATTAATTTTTTTTTGTTTTCTGGGAAATTTGTTTTATTCATCTCTTTGTTTAATTCAGACTTTTGACCAGTTACGGAGAAAAATGTTTTTTCTTCTAGTGTTAGAAAGGGTTGTTAATAGGTATTCCTATGCAAAAGACAATGCCTGCATATAGTGCTAGTTTGTTATCTGAGTAGTTTTGGAGATAAACTTCACAATTATTACCCTTCATGTGGACCAATGAATTATCCATTCTGACAACATCTGGCAATTCTTCATTTAATAACAGAACGTCCTTACCCTCTATCTCTTCTTTTATCCTTAAATGTATTTTTGTTAAACACTTTGGATGCAAAATTACTTGTCTATTAAGTATGAACTGTACTTTATTATCATCAGCAATGCTTATGCAACACATCTCTTCATCCTCTATATCTGTAAAGTAACAATGTTCTGTATATTCACTAGTTTCTTCAGTTACTGCTATTACATTATTTATATCTGATTTATTTATTTGATCTAATAACAATACTTCATTTAGTAATTTCCCTTCATTATTACAACTTATTACTACATTGCTATAGCTATCAGTATTTATATCTGTATATTTATCAGTATGGGCGCCTTGTTTTTCGTCATATTTAGAATCTCGGTGATCACCATTATTTGTATCTGGGTCATTTCTTTCTTCGGAGTATATAGTTTCTTGATGTGCACATCTTGATTCTCTACTCTGCAATTGTGGGAATTCCTCTTTTCTGTCTTTTTCTATGTTATCCTGATTGTTCTCGTTATGGTACTGTTTATTATGTATGTCTTTCTCGCTTGCCGAAGCCATCTCAGACAAACTGATCAGATTTGGGTGAAACTTTTTTTCTTCAAGCGTAAAGCATACGCTCCTTTGATTATCCTGTTTCAGGCTAATCCTTCCTTCTGTGCAGTCCAGGATGATTCCACATCTCTTCATTAGGTTAACTGAGAACAATACTTGTGAAGGGAAAAATCTGTCTTCTAGAGCTAGAAAACTTTCAACATATTTATGTGACAAAATGTCTATTTCTAAGTTCACATTTCCTAAACTTTTAATCTGTTTACCCGCTACTCCTTTTATCATTCTGCTTTGACCCTGAATTAGCGTTTCTTCAACGCCTAAGTGTCTCGTTAAAGTGGTTTTATCTATGATGTTTACAGTGCAACCTGAATTTATGAGTACAGTACATATCTTTCCATTTACTGGAACTTTAATGATAGGTAAATCCTTCTGGTTATTTCTTCTTCTCCTCTCGTGGAGAATACTACTTCTTTACTCTGCGAATAAGAAAATGCGGATGAACCTTCACCTCCCCTTTTTGCTAATTCTCCTGTTTTTATATTATCTTCTTGAAGGGACTTTCTTTCTGTCTTCTGTGTAGGGATGATTTGTTATTGACTTGAAGACTTATTTGAGGTTGGGCGATTGTTGCTTAATTTTTAAGAGGTGCAAAATAATGAGCAGGAGGACAGGTACTGGTAGTTTATTCAGAACGCAGATCGCTTATAGAGCGACGTGCCGACGTCACACAGAGGAATACAAGAGAATTTAGGTGACCCGAGGTCAATTACTCTCGGTAATAATTACAATGGATAAATACAAGTAATATAAAAAGCAAGTTCACAAGAATTGACATAACATTCTAACACATGTGCAAAGGAAGCAGATACAAATGAATTAGTAATAGATACATATTTACACAGGAAAAATATGGCTAATTTTGCTTGACCCAATCCTGTAGGAACGATATCAAAGAAAACGGGTGGTTCACCGTAGAAAACCCGCTCAGCGGGGACTTTACAAATACTCCCCCCCAAAACATGGGTAACGTCTGATTAATCTAGGTATCTGCTGGGCCATTGGAGAGTGCTGTGACTCCGCGAAGTAAGCTGGGGGGTGTGGTGTGAGCGGGAGTGGCTGGCTGTGGCGCTGGCTGGTTGCTTTCGGGGGTGGCCAAGCGACCTCCTTTTGGGGTAGTTCAGCTGTGGAGGCGACGGTTCTTGCGGAGGCCGCTGCGTGGCATTGTCTGTTGTTTCCTGCAACAGGGCAGGCTCAAGACGGTCGACTGACACCCAGTCGTCCTTCCCATGCAGGGCGAGGTGGAATGCTTTGGTGTTCCTCTCAAGCATGCGGAAGGGGCCCCTGTAGGGCCTGGTTAGTGGAGGGTGGACGGCGTCGCCCCTAACGAAGACGTGAGTGGTGGACGACAGGCCGGGAGGCGTGAAGGTTGCTGACCTATCAGTATATGTCCCCTGGCAGGGGGCGAACTTCCTGACTATGTCGCGGAGCCTCTGGACTGATGGGTTGTGACGATCTCCCATGATGAGTTAGCCCGAGACTACGAGGGGCTCCCTGTAGATTTTCTCTGCTGCTGACGGGTTGCCATTGGCTCTAGGGGCGGTTCTCAGTCCGAGGAGGAATCAAGGCAGCTGGTGCTTCCAATCCTCGGCGGTGCACCGGGCCATGAGGGACGCCTTCAGGGACCTGTGGAATCTCTCCACCAATCCGTTGGCTGCGTGGTTGTAGTTGGTGGTGGTGTGGTGAGAGGTCCCTAGCAGGCGTGCCAGGGCGGACCACAGCTCGAACAGCAAGGCTGGGCCCCTGTCGGTGATTATGTGGTCCGGGACACCAAACCAGCTGATCCAGCTGGAGAGGAGGGCCTCGGCGCATGCACTGGCTGTGGCTTCCTGCATGGGCGTCGCTTCAGGCCACCTGGTTGAGCGGTCAACGGTTGTCAGGAGGTATCTGGCCCCGCCTGATAGGGGAAGTGGGCCTACCACGTCTACATGTATGTGTCCAAACTGCCTCCCCGGCTGGGGAAACTCGCCTACCCCTGTCTTGGTGTGACGCCCTATCATGCTGGTTTGGCACTGGATGCACTGTCTCGCCCAGGCCGTCGCATCCTTCCGCATACCGTGCCAGACGAACTTCTCTGCAGCAGCTTGGCCGTCGTCCTGCCGGAGGGGTGGGACAGCCCGTGGATGACATCGAATACCAGACGGTGGCAGGAGGTGGGTACCAGAGGGCGAGGCTGGCCGGTGCTTCCGTTGCACAGCAATTTTGGTCCCCCAGGGGTGAGGGTCATGTCCTTCCACTTGAGGGATGTGATGGCGGTGCGGTAGGCTGGAGTCTCTGGGTTGGTGGTCTGCTCCCAGGCAAGGTCCTTATAGTTGATCCTGAGCTGCACCACATTGAGCTTGATTCTGGAGAGGGCATCTGCTACAGGGTTCTTCTTGCTGGGGAGGTACTTGATTGTGCTGGTGAACTCCGTGATGGCTGTATCTAGATGCTGCTGCTGCCTGGAAGACCATGCACCCCCCTGCTTTGAGAAGGCGTGGACCAGCGGCTGGTGGTCCATCCAGATTGTGAGGGGCGTACCCTCCAGGAGGAACTTGAAGTGACGTACCGCCCGATACACTGTGCAGAGTTCCCTGTCGAAGGTGCTGAAGCGGGCCTCTGCGGGGTTGAACTTTTTGCTGAAGAAGGCGATGGGCTGGGGGGCACCGGCGACGCTCTGCTTCAGGACGGCCACACAGGCAACGTTGCTGGCATCCGTCATGAACTGGAGGGGGGTGTTGGGGTCCTGGTGGGCCAAGGTGGTTGCCTCAGGGAGGGCAGCCTTCGTCAGGGAGAAGGCCTGCTGCTGGTCGGGTCCCCAAACTAAGGACTTCGGTTAGCCCTTCAGGATCTCTGTCAGGGGAGCCATGGTGTGTGCGACCTCGGGAATGAACCTTCTGTAGTAGTTGACCATCCCGAGGAATTCCTGTATGACCTTGACAGAGGTAGGGGTGGGGAACCTGGTGACGGCTGCGACATTTGATGCGAGTGGACGGACGCCCTCCGGGGATATCTCGTGGCCCAGGAAGTCAGCTTTTTCGACGCCGAAGGTGCATTTGTTGAACCTGACGACGAGGCCATTCTCCTGCAGGTGCTGCAGGACCGTCCGAATGTGTTGCAGGTGCTCTTTGGGGGATCTGGAAAAAATTTGAATATCGTCCATGTAACAGACGCAGAACTTCAGGTCCCCCAGGATGCTGTCCATCAGCCTCTGGAAGGTTGCCCCCGCGTTCCTCAGGCCGAAGGTGGAGAAGGCGAAGACATAGGACCCGAAGGGCATGATGATGGTGGTTTTGGGGATATTCTCTGGAGCAACTGATACCTGGAAGTAAGATTTCAAAAGGTCTAGTTTAGAGAATATTTTGGCCCCGTGAAAGGAGGCCGTGAGATCTTGCATGTTTGGTAGGGGGTAGTGATCCGGTTCAATTGCGAGGTTGAGCCGTCTGTAGTCGCTGCAGGGTCTCCAGGAGCCGTCTGGTTTCTGCACCATGTGGAGGGGAGAGGACCATGGGCTGGAGGCCTTCTTGCATATGCCCATCCGCTCCATCTCGGCGAAAGCGTCCCTGGCCTCCTGAAGGTGCCGAGGGGGAAGCCTCCGGAACTTTGCGTGTGTTGGGGGGACCTTCGTCTTAATGTGGTGGTAGATTCTGTGCTTTGCCGGGGCCCCAGGTACCTGGCGCAGTTCGGGCTTGAAAACGTCGGGGAACTCCTTCAGCAGCTGGGCGTCCTGGTGTGGGGCGATGGAGCAGATGGTAGGCATGCTGGGTCACGGCGCCAGGGGGAGGGACTGGCAGGGGTCAGTGTCTAATAGACGCTTGCGACCAACATCGACTACCAGCCCAAAGTGGGCGAGGAAATCCATGCCCAGGAGTGGGGCACTCACGTCTGCGACAATGAAGTTCCACATATATCTCCGGCCAAGGATGGAGATTGACAGGAACCTGGTGCTGTAGGAGAGGATGGGGGACCAGTTGGCGGCTGTCAGGAAGGCAGCCAGGTCCAGCGGGAGTTTGTGGTCCTCCCTGGATGGCGGAAACACCGATCGAACAGCCCCGGTGTCGACCAACATCATCCTGCCGGAGACGGTGTCGCGGATGTAGAAGCCTAATGGTTTTGGGCTCCTGGATTCCTCTGCTGCCATGGCGGCCTATTCTGTTGGCTGCCGCCTCCCCTGTTTTTTGGATGGGCGAAAGAGCAGGGGGGTTGGCAGTTCCGGGCGTCCTTGCCATACCACTGGTGGTAGTAGCAAGGCTCTGGTGGGTTTTTCTTGTGGTGGTATGCTGGTCGCCTCCTGGTGACGGCACTTATCTCCTCCTCTGCATTATCCTCCAGCTGGTCAAGGGCGCGGGTGGCCCTCTCGGAGACTGGCAGTGAGCAGGTCTCGACGAGAGAGGGTTTTAGATGCTGGTAGCTGACGGGGCGTGCGGCAGACACCCACAGGACGAGCTTCCTGTAGACCTCCTCTGGTAGGACGTTGATCATGGCGTCGGCTTGCAGCACCTCATCAGTAAGTCCCGCCAGTCTGAACTGTCCCTTGACCTTGTAGAGCCATGATGACGGGTTGCTGTGCGTGAAGGGCGGCAGGTTTATGGCGAGGGCGGATTTAGTCTGTTCCGTTGGGATGGGCAGCGCGTGGGGCGCGGGTAGCGGCGTGGAGGAGCGCGTGATTCTTGGCGCAGGGGAGGGTGCGGGAGGGTCGTGCACGAGGGAGATATTTGAGTCCGCGAAGTTTGCAGTTAACTGTATGTGGGAGGGAATGTCTGCGTCCATACTCACTATCGCCCTCTTACTTGGAGTAGGTTACTCGCGTCAATACGCTCTTGGGAGCGTGCCGTGTGGGTCCGCTAATGACGCTGGTGATTTGCCGATGAGAGTCAGCATGCCTGAACGCTGGTTACAGCGCCGTGTTTAGTCCGTTAGGGGCGTGGGGTAGTTCATGGAGCCAAAACTAGGTCGCCGTATGAGTCAGCTAATGGCTCTGGGAACCAGTCCGGGGTCACCACTTTAAGAGGTGCGAAATAATGAACAGGAGGACAGGTACTGGTAGTTTATTCAGAACGCAGGTCACTTATAAAGCGATGTGCGGACGTCACACAGAGGAATACAACAGAATTTTGGTGACCCGAGGTCAATTACTCTCGGTAATAATTACAATGGATAAATACAAGTAATGTAAAAAGTAATTTCACAAGAATTGACATAACAACATTCTAACACGTGCAAAGGAAGCAGATACAAATGAATTAGTAATAGATACACATTTACGCAGGAAAAATATGGCTAATTTCGCTTGACCCAATCCTGTAAGAGCGATGTTGAAGAAAACAGGTGGTTCACCATAGAAAACCCGCTCAGTGGGAACTTTACAAATTCAACCACTTCTTTATTGTTTTCCTTATTACCGAACCAGCAATTCCTGGTTAAATGTCCTACCCTCTTGCAAATTGTGCAGATCCTAGGCCTTCTGCACTCATTTGTGGAATGATTGGTATACCCACAGTTTTCACAGGCTGTCTTTGGTCTCGCTCCTTGAGCGGAATAGTTCGCTTGGGTTGAATTATTTGTGTTTGAGTATTGACCATGTCTATAAGATTTGGGAGGACCACCCTTAGTTTGATTCTGTCTTCCTTTCTGGTCTGGATTCAATTTTCTTTTAGTATTTTGGGCATATTTCCCTTGAAAGGTAGTTGGTCTATTTCCTACTTGTCTGGAATTATCATAGCTCTTATTATTCATTTCTACCTTTCCTTTCATTTTGTGTTTCTGTTATTCCTACAAATTCCTTGGAGAGATTTATCTCTTTCTTTTGTATTGCTTCTCTCATGGTTTTCAATGTCTGAAGGCTGTCTTTCTGTGGATCAATTTTCATTTTCCTGAAAGCCTTCTTTTCATCTTCTCCAAGGGCATTATATACGGTTCCAAATGACAAGTAATTCAAAACATATCTTAGATTAACTAAATTACTGTCATTATCACCAAACTGTGTCTTATCTCCTATGGTGATGCCTGTTTTCTTTGTCTTCTGTTATTTTATCTATTGCATTCTCAACACTTGAGTAAAGATTTGCTATTGTTTCATATTGTGGGTTAAGGAATCTGGTTATGTTATATAAACTGTCAGTCTTATTTACTGGTTCCCAGAGTGATAAATAAATTTCTTTGAATTCTGCATAATTATTAAGTTTGCTAAAAGTCATGGAATTCAGAGTTTTGTGGGCATCACCGTGTTCTGAACTTACGAGAATCAAGGCTTCATTTATTTTAGCTCTTTCATCTGTTGTTCTCCCTGAAGATATGCGACTATCTACATCTGAGAGCCAATGATTTACTGTATAAGATTCGAGTTGGCTTTTGTCAGGATTTGAATCATCCACCTGCCCACAGAAGTGTGTAGCTGTTGTTATTACAGCTGCTTGATTCATATTGTGATATTGGAAGGTGCGAGTATTATTAGTATTGTTACTATTATTATTACTGTTAGTATTATTAGAATTATTAACACTATTTTGGTTCTGGTTAGTTGTGTTATTATTGTTAATATTTCTTTGCACTAAAGTTGAGTGGGAAACTAGTCTTGGAATTTGGCTACGTCTGAGTGTCGACTGTCTTAAATTGTATGGCGAATGGCTAACTGTGTTTAGTAATTCATCAAAGACTCTTTGCATTTTACAACAAAATTATTCAAATTGAGCACACCACATTATATATATATATATATATATATATATATATATATATATATATATATATATATATATATAAAATATTACACTATGCACACAGTACCATAAAAAAAAGAAACTATCAAAGTATAATAATAAAAAAATTAAATTGTTAAATTGAGTTCATGTGCACAGGTGAAATAAATCCTTCAAGAAACATTATTTTCTATTAGTAGCAAAGTAATTATTCAAATACACATACAAAACCTTATGTGAAATTGGGCATCATATCATCAAGAAAAGAAAAAAATTATTCATCACAACGAGCACACAATTTTGCATATCAATACTCAAAATATTTATCACCAACCAAGTGAGAAAAATAAGAATTCCCTTTCTAAATTATTTACCTAAAATATTTATTATAGAGAGAGTAATAATTGCAATTACGCTTACAAAAAAAAAAAAAAAAATTAGTTCATTAGAGAGAGAGTTTCATTAATTTTCACTTTGATAAAGAGAGGTTAAATAATCTTTACTCTAGTATAAATTTAAAAATTCTTCACTTCTTTACACATTTAAAGAGAGAACAAGTAAATCTCACTTTCTCGATAACTTACAGGTTGTTGTTATTACAGAATTCTTTCGTAGTCGACAAGTTGTTCTTCTGTTGTTGTCGACTTCGGAGTTTGTTGAAACACACTCTACGTTGTATCTGTTACACTCGTGGCAGTAGTTTGTTAAACACACTTGCTGCCTGTTGTTGCTCGACCGATGTGCTGGCTCACTGTTTTGTGTTTATCAATTAGTTTATTATGCTCGTGGTGAATTGTGTTGTGTTTTGCTTCTTCGTTGCGCACTATTAAAGTTTATGTTCACTTCTGTTTGACGCTTTATTGCAGGATTTTATTTCTTCATATAAGTTTTGCTTGCTGTCGTAAAATCTAAGTTCGTTTTGTAGATTTTGTTTCACCGTAACTTAAGTACTTGCACTGGATATTTATGTTAATGTCTGTTTGTTTCATCTCGCCTTTTGGATCTTAAAGCACTGCCACCACTTTTTGTCGTGCTGAAGTTTCTTTTCATAACTTGTGTGACTTATTATGGTTCCCTTCTTACCTACGTCTTTCTTCTAAGTTGGCGACGTGTTCATGCACAGCGTCTCTTCTCGAAGTCAACAGCTCACGAGTTTATTAGTTAGAAGGGATTTATATTAAATATAATTACATCTCTCAGAAAGATGTAATGGAGATGAAATGGGTAGCTTCTTACTTTAATGGTGACAGTTAATTACATACACAAGTACAATTACGGTTACAGTCTTACTCTCTTGAAAACTACTCTTGCTAGTCGAAGTTCAGTTTCTGTCTGGTTAAATAGCCTGCGGTCAGAGCATGGTTAAGTAACCTGCAGACATAGTCTGATTAAGTAGCCCGTGGTCAGAGTCTGGTTGGGAACATGGAATCTGGGGGAAGTGCTGCATCTTCTCGTATTGGTGACTAGTGACTCAATCCTCTCTTCTCTAGCTTCGTTCTTCTCTGGAACCCTGCTTCTCTTTGCTGTCTTCCCATCTCTTCCCTTGAAGTTACTTCATTGGAAGATATTATCTGAAAGGCCTCCCCTCAAACAGCTTGATCAGGGAGGACAGTTGGTGGGTGTTGTCAAAATCTCTCCTTAGAAAATGTGATTGGAAATGACCTCTGTAGGAATAGTTAATGGCTCCTCCCTAGAATGTCTAATTGGAGAAATGGTGAACTACTTCTCTTTGTCCAGCCCCTTTTCACAGAAATTCATGTAAACACCTCCTATTGAAGGTGAGATTATAGCTATGGATGGAACATTGACTCCCTACCAGGTCATAGGTTATGCTTGATCAGCTCAATCGTGAGGGCACAGGTTCAAGATTTTATGATCGGTTTTTTGGCCCTGGGCGCAATACACTTGCTAACTGTTTTGGGTTCATGTAGAGACAGTTTCCTGCCTTTAGCTTGCTTGATATGTCTAGCCTCGGTAATGCATAACCACGAAGGCTTAACTGTTTTTCTCCCTCTCTCTCTTTATTCTTTTTTCTCTCTCTATTCTTACTCGATCAATCACTGTACAATTTATCTTTTTTCCACTTCTCTCTTTTTAAGATTCTATTCTTATGTTTCCCTATTTAATCGTTCTTTACACACACACACACACATATGTGTATATATATATATATATATATATATATATATATATATATATATATATATATATATATATATATATATATATAAGTGCAAAGTTTTTTCATAACAAAAATTCATTAATATATGCTATCAATATAATGTTTTCTTCATAATCTATAAAAAATAGTATATGCTACCTATAAAAAATAGAAGGCTATATGCTATCACTGCGAATTTTCTTTGTAGTAAGTAAATTATAAAACTAAATGCACTAATGAGGTTAGGCCAGGACATGGTATTCTAGGAAAGGTTTGTTCTCATCGTTTCACACTCACCCTAAAGTTTTCCTCATAACTTATAAAAATATATGCTACCAATATAAATTTTCTACATAACCTATATATGCTACCACTGTTGTACATGTTTTCTGTTTTGATACATGTTTTCAGCCTTTTGAGTACTCACTGCAGTAAAATCAAGCTTTGTGGTCTTATGTAATTATATATTAGGAAAAAGTAATCACAAACAACGATATAAAATTAGCAAGCTTAAATAGTGATCAACGAATCTGACCTTTATTTCTACCGCAAATGAAGATTTAGAGATACATGGCCGCCATGGGTACCGCTCTCTGGACAACCCAGCCTTACACATTTGAAATGATTCAAGCTCGTATGTTCTGGAGGCGGCAACTCACAGGGGTTACAGGGTAAATTTTCAAGTTACAGTTTTGAAATTCACGGCAGTCAATGTTACCCTTTTCGTTAAATTACTTACCTTAAATAGATTATTAGAAGGCTGAGGATCTAGTGGATCATCGACGTAACACGCCCTGACTCAGACTGTGGAAGAGGCGACTAGTGATAAAAAATGATGGAATATCACTTAATAAAGAGAAAACAAATACTGCCGAAAGTATTCAGACCGATTACCAGGCCGTTTTATCCACCTTGAGTTCTCGCCAAAGACGCTCAATATTCTGAGAATGGGTGTCGGGGTTAGAGGATCCACAAAATTTTCGGAGTGGTTGATTGTACGGTGATCGTACCCAAGAGACTTCAAGGAGTTGTAAGCCGACCACTTATCACTAATGACAACACTGCCCCTTTGATGTATTTCTGGACTAAAGGCACAAGGGTAGCAGCATCACGCTTTCGAGGCAACGGTTCCAAGAGCACAATAAAACTAGTTTTCGAAAAGCCTTTCAATACCCCGAACACCCATATGTCACTTAAAGGCCTACACGATCGTACTTCCTCTTACCAAAAATGAGATTCGTCGATCTCCACAATAACACCGTCACCACCAATCGCCTCTTGATGATCAAAAGCGTAATCTGTCACTTCAGAACAAAAACTCCTCCAATCCACACTAGTAGAAGGAGATAAATGCAGACCCTTGATCACAAAATGATGGTCCCAAACTTTGAAGCCAATGGTTTACAAACAAAATTAATTTCCATGGAGGAAGATGAGACCCATGGAGAAAAGTCCCCTTGTAGTCACTGACAGTGAAATTACACAATCGCCTTTTCTTAGTTTTAAGAGTGGTACACAGATCTTGTCCTCCCGAAAACTGGCGGACACTGAACACTTGCGTGTACTAAATGTTCACGAAGAAAGGTATTCACAACCTGTGGAGTTCCATTGTAATGTCCATGGAAACGACCAAAGCCTCAAAGTAAGACAGAGAACACCCATGCAGATCACGACGGAATCCATGGCAGTCAACAGCGCACTTCTGTAGAAAGCCGGCTTATTCCAAAATCGCAGTTAATTGGATATTCTTGAAACAAAGCAACCAATCAGGTTTCAGCATTTGTACCGTACTTATAATTCATAACGAAAAACAAAGACGATTAGGCATTTTACCAAAACATTGACAAAAACAAAAACGCATCAGCAGAAAACTGACAAGCATAAAACCGATAACAACAAGGCACATTATTTATTGGCAAATATCTCCGTAACTCTTAATTTGCGGAAGATGCGGAATTTGTTGAATCATGACAAAAATATATGATAGCAAGTAAAAAAATTAGATATCCGAATTTGACCGAAACTGTAATATGATTCACTCATATTTCAGGCGAAACAATTCCCGTTTGCTTCGTCCCACTCTTGTAACAAACTTACGAGACGCAATTGTTCAAAAGTGGTACTTCTCTTGCTTATGGCAATGGAATTGCGTGAATGTAAAACGAAAATCCGAAAGGAAATGCATCACAGCATTAGGATATCACTTGAACCAAAACTACAAAAACCGAGATTGTTTATTGTAAAATACGACGCTCTGTTTGGAACTGTTAGTATATGATTTCATATTTCCGAAAATACGTAGTAAAAATATGTCAATAAATATAAAATATTATATGTATAGTAGTTGGCATGGTACTTCTGTGATAATGAGTTCAAAATATTGAGATATAGATATTGATATTTTGTTTGATATTTTTCTAGAGAACGAACATCCTCTTATCGTAGAAAGTGGGTAGTTTTAGTAGGACACTGAAGTAAATTTCTCACTTTCTACTATCCAGAATAGGCAATCATACAAACATTGTACAACAATTTGTTGCTCAGGGTTGCTCACAGGGCGATATCACGGGGCGATATCAAGATACATAGATACATGTTTACTCTGATATATTTTTTGAGAGAGAGAGAGCCAGTTTTTTATTGTAGATAATGTGTATTTTAGTAGGAAAGTAACGTATATTTCTCACTTCCACCTAAAAAGTCATACAGACAGTTTGCGACAATTTTTTGCTCAATGACACTCAAATGCCGGTAAATACGGTGAACAAAAATGTAAAAAAAAAAAAAAAACACTTAAAATTTGTTTTTTAGCAATAATATTTCAGGACATGTTTATTTAGACATATACCAGTCCAAAACTGCAAAAAACTAAAAATCCATAATTTCTCGAAATTCGGCGATCGGCGCGCCCCTTAAGCCACCAAATCCAGTTCCTAGCTCCTGCTTTCATGACATTTATGCCATTATGACCACTATGTAAGCGATCCAACACTTTACACCTCAATCGAGTGGGTATGACAATTCTGTTTCTATACAGTATTACATCATCATATAAACTAACATCAGTTTTCATGGAGCCATACTCAGACATTCTTGAATCCCCTTTAGACCAACCAAACTTAATACACTGAATGATTTGATTTAAAACTTCATCCCTTCTAGTACATTTCTGTATAACCTCAAAAGAAATATCATCAAAATCTACTGTTTCTACCAGTTTAATATATTCAACAGTGGTATGAAACTCAGTATCATCATTAATAGCCAACATACTAAGTGCACCTGCCGCAACATTCTGCCTGTCTTATAGACAAGGTCAAAATCATACTGAGATAGCAGTAATGCCCAACGCTGAATGTCTGCATTGGCCTGGTGTAGAATTTGATGTCCTTTACCAAATAAGCCCAGCAAAGGTTTGTGGTCAGTCCTAGCCTCAAACTTCCTACCAAGTAAGAAATATCTAAATCTATTTAAAACAAAATCCAATGCAAGGCCTTCTCGATCTATCTGAACGTAGTTCCGTTCAGCTGATATAAGTTTCTTACTCACAAAATATACAGGAACCTCTTTCCATTCAACTTTCTGTAACAAAACACCACCAACTCCAGTGGGTGAAGCATCAACTTTCACAACCAATGAAGTTTCTCCATCATAATTACATAACAATGGACTTTCAGCCAAATCTTTTTTTACAGTTGCAAAAGCAGTTTGTTCAGTTTTACTCCATTTAAAATTTGCATTCTTTTTCAACAGGTCATACAAGGGAGCACACTTACAAGAGAAATTCTGGATAAACTTACAGTAATGTGTAACCATACCAAGAAATGACTGAATTCTGCAACAGAAGTGGGAGATGGAGCATCTAATATAGCTTGAACCTTTTTAGCAGAAGGTCTGACACCTTCACCAGAGACATGACAACCCAAATATTCTAATGAAGATACCTTGACCGCAGACTTTTTCTTATTAATCTGAATATTATGCTCTTGCAAAGTTTAAAAGACTTTACCAAATCTAAGGTCATGCTCCTCTTCAATTTTTCCACTGATAATTATATTACCAAAATATGCACCAACACCATCAACATCTGATACCAAACCAGAAATAAACCTTTGAAATATAGCAGGTGAAGAAGAAAGGCCAAAAGGTATTCTTTTAAACTTAAACAAACCCTTATGGGTATTAATTACCGAGTATTTCTGGCTCTCTTCATTCACTAGTATTTGTAAGTAAGCATTTTTTAAATCAATAGTGGAAAATATTTTCCCTTTACCAATCTCTGGTAATAATTCATCAATCTTTGGTTATGGATACTGATCATAATATAGGCATTGACTCAAGTCCTTGAAATCACCACAAATACGAAGAGAGTTATCAGATTTCATAACAGTAACAATAAGAGCTGCCCATTCAGTTGAACTGTCAGACTGAATTATATTATCATTAACCCAAGTCAGCAAAGCATCTTCAACCATAGACTTATACTGCAAAGGAACAGTTCTGTGCTTCCTAAACTTAGGTACTGAATCACTTTTCACATGAGTTTTGGCAACCAAACCTACAATTGATTTCTTAGGGTCCACCTCGTAGTTATCAAACAAATCCTGAACAGTTCTGTCAGTCTTATTTACTTTAGATGAATGAACTATGCCCAACTACTAATTTTACTCATCAAATCTTTACCACAGAGATATGAATTCTTATTTTCAACAACATAAAAAATCTGACTGACATTATAATCATTATAAGCAACATCTACAGAAGCCTAACCCAACACATTGATGTTAACATTATCATATGCCTTTAAATGTTTCTTACAATCTTCAGTAGTAAACCTAAGGTGTGAGCCCAATCTTCACTTAGCCTATAGTGCTAAATGCAGCACCAGAATCAACCTCAAAAGGAACAATTTGGTCGTTAATTGCCACCTTAATTTCATCTCTTACAACATGAAGAGTGGTAACTGATAAAAGCTTATCTTCATTGTCACTCAAAACATTTACATCATTAATTGCGTTAACACTTTTCCTCTTTTCATATACTAAAGATTTATGACCATTTTTCTGTGCATCACTTTTACTACTACTTGCAACAGCTGTACAAACTTGTTTTAAATGTCCCTTTTTCTGACACCGATTGCATACCTTTTCTTTAAAACGACATTTCACACTATCATGAGGGTATCCACAATGTTTACAAGAAACAGACTTCTTAAAAAATGACTTTACCTGTTGTACAGGGAGTGACTCTTCAGAAACAAAAGCTTTCTCTAAATTCATAACCCTTTAAAAAATCTGAGTAGAGGTCACTTTAAACCTAAGTTTTCAGCATCCAAAGTGGCAAAATAAACTTCATGTTCTATAGCCAGAAACGAACTGATCTCTCACTCGAACATCAAACTGTGTATCAAACTCACAATCTTTCGCCAAAGATTTCAGGTCAGCATACAAATCTTTCAAAAACACCCCTCCTTTTTTTCTTCTTTGCTGGAAAGCAAGGAAACTTTCGTGGTAGCTAGATTTAATATCATAAGGTGCCTTAAGCAAAACTAACAACTGTTCAAATGTTTTAGTATGTGGCAAATCTGGTGCACATATGTTACCTAGAACTGCAAACACCTCAGTGACAACAGACACCAAAGGGACATTTTTCTTTTAACACTGTCAGTTATAGACATATAAGTAAAATTTGCTTCCAGTAAACTCAACCACAATTCAAAAGAAATTTTGGAGGGGTTAAATGCATGTTTTAACCTGTGGAGTAGCCATATCCACTAGCGCTTCACCTTCAGACTTATTATAAATCAAAGGTAATTAATTTGGCTTAATCAAAACCATTACTGCAGTTCTTGAATTATTCAATAAACATATTTGCAGGATACGTAAGCATCAAGGCTTAATTGCTGTTGTGAAATTTCATCCACAACCGACTGTTTCTGTGCTGATGTTGTTAGCTAAAGGATTGCAAAGGATGGTGAGGACGTCTACAAACAGGGAAGGTCAATAAGAACACAGTTTTAAAATAATGACTTAAAAACCAATTTATTTACAGCTATTATTTACATACAAGTACTCATCACTAAATGCATGAATAAATTATATCTCAAATAAACGAATCCCACATTACACTTGAAGCCGAAGCAGGCTTCGTTACGTTAATCAAATATTAATTAGCATAATATTTACTACAAGTTTAAGTTAATTTAGGAACTGAACCTCGGTGGACACATTTACAAATCTCAATCACTTGTCGTACCTCACTTGCTGTGTCATAGGTCGGGTGATGTTAACAAAGAACCTTTCAGTGCTTATTACCAACAACTTGTCCTTCGCTATTCTGGATCGGAGGAGCCGGCTATCTGAGCGTGCTGTGCCGCCGTGCTCCCACTCTTTATAGTCGTCCGAGGAAGGCGGGAAAGTTCTCCAGCTGCGCCAATTAGAATGCCTTGTCCAACAAGGCTCAATTTTCGCATACTTACTTATTAGTATTGACGTTACTCAGAAAAAACGAGATTCACCCTCACAGGTGCTTCGTTAATTAGCATTCAATGATGGGTAATTGCCACTTTCCCGCGCTGGACAAGTCCCGTCGCGCATTAGCCCCATTCAGACGAGATCGAGGTATGTTCGTCTGGCTTTATGTGCAATCGGGAAGACATGTGGTTTTCGCGCCCAGAGGCCCAGCAAGGTGGTGAAAGGTGTAACTTTTTACAACAATTATCCTAATGTAACAAATCCGTCATATGCAAAAACAGCATAACCTAATGTAGGCCACATGACAAATCAAAATGACAAGCAAAAACACAACAGCTTAAGCATATGATTAAAAAAAAAACATTAGCCACTGCAAACAATTCATTTGTTACGCTGCCAAGACGCCCTTCTCTCCCGGTCGGTATAAGCGACGGCCACTCAGCAATCCAAAGATGAACAAACCATTAAAACGCAAAAACACCGCTACCATGCCATTTTTCTCTGCCTTCGGGTACTAAATTTCGTCGCCAATTATTTACGTGGTGGCCCTAGGTAGAGGGTTAAGAATACAGATGGCTACACGGCTTTAATGTTTATAGTGCTGTTACATCTTGCTACAAAATCGGCGGGGCTTCTTCAATCCTCCAAACCACAACAACCCACAATGCCTCAGTCACAAGCAGAGCTTCAACATGGGCAATATAATACGCAAGGCTTAATATACAACACGTATGAAATCCAATGCTCCCATTGTGAGACCCTAAAGAAAACTCGTCGTCTCAGTGCTATCATCTCACGTAATAATAAGAGATGAATGGCTGTATTTCGTCCAGAAAGTTTATTACTGTTGCCAGGGGCATGAGCCAAACCCTTTAAAGCAATACCTCTACATGATAGTTATGCTTAATGACGCTGACACTACCATGTCCTGTCATGGCAAATGCGGAAACAAAAGCAATTAGAGGGGGATGAAGACTACCCTAGAGGAGTGTCGTCAGAGACAGGATTAACGATTTGGAAGAAATTTCCATTACCTCTATTTGATCTCTACAGACTATTATTACAATTAAGATTTATCTGTGACACACAGTTCACTTTTAAGTCTTGAAAGTTTTATTGTCTATGACATATAGTTTTTTTCAGACCACACTCGTTTCATTATTACTCCCATCTCCGCTCTTTCCACCTCCTTTGCCAGTTATTTGAATGAATCTTGGCTATTTTAATGAAGAGAGCACTCTATCTAATAAAAGATAAAAAAAAAAGAGAGCACTGTATGATTATGTGCGCGCTCAATTTGAGACTTGTTTTGTCTTACAGCTGCTCAAGTTCTTTCACCTGAATTTGGCATTAGGCCACACCCATAGTTTTGGTGATGTTTTGGGAACTCTAACATTGTTTTATCTTTAGACATTTCTGGTGCCAAAGCTTGATTTCACCACGCTGTTTTTTGGCGTCTCAAGGCGGAAGAACAGGTATCATAATCCTCTGTACTATTTCATTGATCTTTTGTATTTGAAGTCATAAAAAGGGAGAAAAATTTTCAACATTTCTAGAAATCAAGGAACTGAGAATTATTTTGTTTTAGAATTATACAATTTGGAAAAATTTGTCACCAAAGACAACAGCACGACCAACTTTTCTCCTATTCCACTCAGGACTGACAGTTTCCGAGTACCTTAATAAAACTGTCCCCTCTGGAATCTCGTTATATTGGGTTTTTAAAGCAGTTAATGGAAAATGTCTGAGGGCTAACAACAAAATTTTTGCCCAATCTTAGGAAGAATAACGAAGGACTCAGCCAAATTTCTTGCGATCGTCGAAGGAGCCCATGGTGGATCATATGGATGTGTCAGCGAAACTTGAAGCATCCTGTCAAATAGGTCTCTCTCTCTCTCTCTCTCTCTCTCTCTCTCTCTCTCTCTCTCTCTCTCTCTGAAAGTGAAAAAGTTGCGGAAGTTTTGATCGTTTTAAAAAGTTTCTCAATTTCTATAGCATAGTCGTTTCTGGATTTAATGTAGCTGCTTGCCGCATGCTGCCTTGCTTTCTCTGAAGTTTTGGGAATAATTGTGAACAAGAAATAAGGAAATAAAAATTTGTTATAAGGGATGAAAAAGGATATAAAACCGGTGACTTAAGTGGTTCATTGAACACCCCGTGTTTACACATTTAAGTTAGCCTCTTAGAAATTCCCAGAAAATGACATCATATTTGCCTAGTGATGAAAAATGGAAGTGTCATGTGAATATTGGATCCGAAGCACTCCTGCTCAGTCTGGTCTATTGAATGCTTGTAAAGCAATTTTATTTTATTTTATTTTATTATTTTTTTTTTTAAGTTAGCAGGTCTGAGAACCTCGATTTGTCAGTTCCATAGTTTCACAAAATTATAGTGAGACAAACCTTCTCCCTTACAAGTATGCCATTATCGAGGTAATTATGGTTGTTTGTTGTAACGCGAAGATTCTGTCCGTGGTCTTGCCTTTGAAATTTGTTTTATGTCTCACCCTCTTTGAAATACAGATCCTAATCCTGTCGCCACAACTGTTCTATATCAATAAAAACATGAAGGCGTATTTCGTCTTCCACTGACCTTTATTCTTTTAAAAATTCAGTAACAAAAAGTCTTGGCGCAAATTTGGTCAAAAATAAGAGACAGGTAAAATTTTTACGACTGAATTAACGATAAAAAGCTTTTTCATTTGTTCCGGTTTTACTAAATCTTCAGCGTAAGCAGACTTAGTACTTACCCTCTAGTGGATGAGTCACAGGCTCCCGGGCATTATCACTATTATTACAGATTAAAATCGCCACTTCCTAACACACACACACACACACACACTAGCACACAGGCAGATAGCGAAAGATTGCTCTGCCTGTTCATTCCCGTGGTGGGACAAGCGTTAGTCGGTACTTGCGCTGACGTGAGATCTCATCACCCCATTTAAACTGATTGACTTCGGCAACACTGTCTTGCGACTTTCCCTTTCTTCAAGAATGACAGTTCAAGTACCATTGGTCTAAGTTTTGCCACGTCAAATTTAGCAAGCTTTAATAGTTTCGTCTGTGCATTTCCTTAGAATTATTCCATTTTAAAATTTCACGTCTAAGGTTCAAGAAGGGATAAGAATAAAATGCGTGCTATCATTTTGTGTTGTATAACAGCAGTGCCGCTCTTGGCTGGACTTACAGGTAAGCCTTTTATATTGTTTGAGAGCGTATGACATGTGCGAGGTAGGCTACATTGGATGCAACCCTGTTTTCTGTTGTTGCCTTTTGAAAATCATCAGGATTTAGGTTGTGCAGGAACTATTTGACTGTGTCATCTTCGCTGGTTTTTATTACCCCACGGTTTCTAGGCTACTGTGCACATCTGTTCCATTTCACCACGAAGGAAATAAAACAAAATTGCTGTGTAGATACAAGAAACGAAAAAATAACTGTGAGGGAAACGAGCTTTTCGGGAATATAGAGAAATCTTAGACTGATCGTCTCGTCCTCGTAATACAAAAATATGGAAACAAATGAACGAGATTGCTTACCTGCAGAAAGCAATTTCATTTTGATTGCGGATATTCGGCTGGCATTTCCACGAGTCTCGTACGTGATGGCAAAATGTATATGATTGTAAAATGCAGCTGTTAAGGAATCGTCTGAGTTGGATCAGATCACTGGTATCATTATCCAATTAAGATCTCTACGCCTCTGCGCTTGTTATTTGACAGACGACTGGTACTCGACTGCCGTCGGTCTATCTTTGGGCAATCGCTCTTGCTCGCTTTGCCTCAAATTTGGAGCCAAACCGCTAACAACAATATCTTTCATCTTTCCAGCGAAAATAAGCTGGCTACACATTTCCTGAGTAGGACTTCGTTAGCAAGAACAGTGAAGAAACAAATAATTTTACACACACACACATATGAAGAAACAAATCCACACTTATGTGAGGGTACAAATTCGAACAGATTCCTAAAAGATCCCTGTTGAGATTTATTTTGAAATATATTTATACCCATACACGACTGTGGATTTGTTTCTCCATTTCAAGACACACACACACAAACACACACACACATATTATATATATATATATATATATATATATATATATATATATATATATATATATATATATATATATAATTTCAATTTGGACAATTTTTTGGAGTTGCGCTTTTCACAATTAAGATTCTTATACAGCCGAGTAAAGATACAATCATGGACGCATATAATATCAAAGCATGTGCTTGTTTATTGATATATATATATATATATATATATATATATATATATATATATATATATATATGTATATATATACATATATATATATGTTTATATATACATATATGTATATATATATGTAAATAGAGGCATATATATATATATATATATATATATATATATATATATATATATATATATATATATATATATATATGTAAATAAAGACAAAATCCACGAAGGAAAGAGAAACAGTGGAGTGCTGCAAGGCGTTCCGACTTCGAGTCCTTTACTTTACTAGAAGTCGAAAGGCCTTGAGCGCTGCAAGGCCTTTCGACTTCTAGTAAAGTAAAGGACTCGAAGTCGGAACGCCTTGCAGCACTCCACTGTTTCTCTTTCCTTCGTGGGTTTTGTCTTTATTTTCACGCACACACATATATACATATATATATATATATATATATATATATATATATATATATATATATATATATATATATATAACTGTAAAATAAAGGGACTTGCAAGGAAGAAGGATGAAGGTCCTAAGAAGCAAAACATCATTTGCAGCTTTTATAATTTTATCATAAAGTTTTCTTCTTCGTCAGTCTCTTCTGTGTCATGTATTTTGTACACTGAAGAAGTATACATACTTAAAAGTACTTAGTAAAACGTCGTTTTTTTACTGCTTTATAATGGATTTTTACTGATATACAGTGCAGTCACATGTACTGACTACTTTGAATTATATATATATATATATATATATATATATATATATATATATATATATATATATATATATATATATATATATATATAATGGAGCTATGGAAAGGCATTCTGTTTTCTATCCATTTATTAAGAAGTCGACGTCTCGTATCGCTTGACACATTTTCCAGGCTGAAATAGCGATTAATCACCAAGGGATTAGCTATAGAACAGGCAGTCGACTATCTAATCCTGATCAGTCGAATGTGAGAAACCACAGCAAGACTTGCAAAACACAAATAGACGCCAGGAACTTTGGTATTGTGGGAAGAACACGAAGTATGGAGGAACTGGCCACCCTTGAATCCATAATGATCAAATTGACTGTCCCTGTATACCCTCAATCAGCAGTCAGCATCAACCCAACTTTTCATTGCATTGTTTTTAGCCTTTGTGTCTGTACTCCCCCCATCTCCCCCCCTCCCGTTCTGCATTTCTTGTTAGTCTGCTTTAGGCTACCGTTGTGGGTGGATGTTTTGTGCTTCTTGCCTCTGCTTTCGGTTTTTCCTCTTCTTCCGTTTTTCAACTGCTAATATGGTGTCAGTAAGTATGTAACGTGTATATCTCCTATCATTTATACGCAAATACTGTTTATTTTAATCGCTGTTTCAGTCTGGGAAATGTATCAAGCGATACGAAACGTTGGTTTCGTAATAAATGGCTAGAAAACAGAATGCCTTTTCATAGCTCCATTAGGTCTACTGTCTGAGTGTCTGCTCCCGCCTTTGCGCGCGGGCGCGCATGTACACACACATATACACACAAACACATAGATAAATACATGAATGCAATATATAATATATATATATATATATATATATATATATATTAAAAAAAAAAAAAAAAAAAATATATATATATATATATATATATATATATATATATATATACATATATTTGTATAGGTATATAATATATAGTATGTATATATAATATATTTATATATATATATAGTATATATATTTATATTTATATTTATATAGTATATATATATAATATTTATACATGTATATAATATACAGTATATGTACATATATTTATGCATATATATAAATATATAGATATGATATATATATATATATATATATATATATATATATATATATTATACATATCTATATATAAAAAATGGATGTATGTATGTATGTATGTGTGTGTGTATGTGCCAGAATAACTCTGAAACACATCAAGCAATTTCAACCAAACTTGGTATACATATGATTCATTATCTAGAAATCAATGGCACCAAAGGGGGTCGGGGTTGGGAAGGGGGTGACAGAGAGAGAGAGAGAGAGAGAGAGAGAGAGAGAGAGAGAGAGAGAGAGAGAGTGAGTGAGGGGAGAGGACAAGTAGAGGATGTTAGAGACAAGAGGGAGAGGGAGAGAGAGAGAGGGGAGTTAGAGAGAAGAGAGAGAGAGAGAGAGAGAGAGAGAGAGAGAGGAAGTGAGAGATGTTGGGGAGAGAGTGTTGGGGAGGAGAAAGAGGGAAAAAGTGAGAGAGAGTTGGAGAGCAGGAGGGGGAGAGGGTGAGAAAGTTTATCGGATGTCATTCAGAGTTATCCCGGGCAACACCAGGTTGGTCAGTGTAGTATATATATATATATATATATATATATATATATATATATATATATATATATATATATATATATATATATATATATATATATAGAGAGAGAGAGAGAGAGAGAGAGAGAGAGAGAGAGAGAGAGAGAGAGAGAGAGAGAGAGAGAGAGAGAGAGTTTATGTTTAAAAATACATGCATAGGCATATTAAGTGAGTAAAGTCTACTACTATAATAGGATCAAAATCTGGCAGGCATTAAGAACCACTGGTATCGTTAAATTTAGGAAATAGTTTCCGCTTAGTTAACAGAGTAAGTAATATGATGCAGCAAAAACAAAGAATTATGCAGTGCGGGGGCGAAAATCAATGACTGGCATTCAAAGCCAACACATAATAAATGACTGGGCTGTACCGCAAAGCCAAGGAAAATATCGCCATGCAGAGTCGAGAGTATAATTCGAGAGCATCGTCCAAAGTGTAGTTCATGGCGGACATGAGGAGAAATAACTGCACATCAGAGCGGAAGTGAGCAAGTTGTGAAGAAATAAGAACAACCGAGAAAGTTTTGAATGAAACGTCGCCAAGAAGACTGGGAAAGGAAGGCCACTCCTATAATGTGAGCAAGGCTCCTCGCAAAGTCAGGGAAGTCCTACTTTGAGTTAACACAATTATTTAAAAAAAAAACAAGTACAGGCAGTACCTGAACACCCTATTTCTTTTAGAAAGTTTCGCCATCATCTGCAATAACTCGTTTCCTGACCTAAACTATTAGCAGACGAAAAGGGTTGGGATTTAAAACCGCAAATATTAGGCATAACGGTGAGATGAAAATTTGTCTTGAAACCTTCCATGTTCTATGTTTCATTCGTCAGTGTTGGTGATACTTATCTTAGTAAGCTATGGCAGAAATGTGTGAAACTAAACAAGGGCCAAATAACCTGGGACATGAACAAAGACCTGATAGGCCTGAGGAGGAGATCGACATTCAATGCTTCGGACAAGCCTGACAGAGAGAGAGAGAGAGAGAGAGAGAGAGAGAGAGAGAGAGAGAGAGAGAGAGAGAGAGAGAGAGAGAGAGAGAGAGAGACTGGCAAAGAGCAGAATCATCGTCATGTGAGATATGAAAAGAAAGCGGGGAATGGCCACATCTGTCTCATCTGTGACAAGACGAAAAGAAGAGTCAGAAGAGCAAAAGGAGAAATGTCACAACACCATTCAAAGAAAGCTTGCCTCATACGGAATTTAGCAATGTCTACTCTAGGATGACGAGGCAAGTCCGACAGTTCTTGGGAAACGAGGCTAAAACAGAATACGCCGAAAGTGATTTGAATTGAGAGAAATTAACGACGGCGATTTAAAAGGATGCCCATAAATAACTATTACTTTCAGTCAAAATTAACACCAATAAGAATTCCTGAATGGTGCAGGTTCCATCGATAGATACAAAATTAACTGAATTCAGTAAGTTATAATGCCTTTCGGCGAATAATATTGTGTAAATATATATATACGAGTATATATATATATATATATATATATATATATATATATATATATATATATATATATATATATATATATATATATATATATATATATATATATATATATATATATATATATATATATATATATATGTGTGTGTGTGTGTGTGTGTGTGTGTGTGTGTGTGTACACATACACCCTTTTTTCCTCTAGTGAGGGTAACATCAGAATGGCACAAGCTCCCGGTATCTCAACAAATCTTTGAGAATGAGGGTGGTAGACGTAAGCGCTTTCTCTTGACACCAGTAAACACTGGTATCCATTTACCGCTAGAAGGGCTGGTGTGTTTAAACTGGCAAACGGATGACCTAGGAAAGTGAGCCGGAAGCTGCACCACTCAGCATGGCACATACACACAAAACACATATATATATATATATATATATATATATATATATATATATATATATATATATATATATATATATACATACATATACACACACACACACACACATATATATATATATATATATATATATATATATATATATATATATATATATATATATATACTGTATATATGTATGTATGTATATATATATAGACATACATATCCATATATTTATATACATATATAGAGTACATATTTATATGTATACACATACAGTATATGTATATATGTGCGTGTGTGTGTAATTACAACAACCACAATGCCCCTTAACTTCTCGATTTCTTTATACTATGTCAGTGGAAAACGTTACCTCGCTCTGATATTCCAGATGCGGGTTCGAATCTTGCCCGCTCATCAGAATTTTTTTTATTGATTCTCCATCTGGATACCATGCTTTGTAGTGACAACTATTTGTGGTAATTACAATTATATACGTATCTGGTAGAAAAGTGACCAGTACCTCCTATATATATATATATATATATATATATATATATATATATATATATATATATATATATATATATATATTTATATATATATATATATATATATATATATATATATATATATATATATATATATATATATATATATATATATTGAAATGCATTTTACAAAACATAGTGTATTAAAAATATATATGTACAAAGCTTGTAGCTTTTGTCCAACTGCTGTGGACTTGATCACTAAAATGGAGTATATTAGACAACTCTGGAAACAAAGTAAAGCAGGAAACTATACATACAAAACAGTCATTACAGAAACAGTGGCGGATCTACAAATCTTTCATTGGGGCGGCCACTAAGGATTATCATAAATATATATATATATATATATATATATATATATATATATATATATAAAATATATATATATATATATATATATATATATATATATATTTATATATATATATATATATATATATATATATATATATATATATATATATATATATACACACACACACACACACATATATATATATATATATATATATATATATATATATATATATATATATATATATATATATATATATGAAACATGTACACATGCGGTACATATATATATCAATAATTATATATACGTATGCACACATATATGTACATACATAGCAGTAGTTGTTATTGTTGTAGAGTTGTTGTTGTTGTTGAAATAATCATTAACGAAGCAAATTTTTGCTATTAATAATGATATATTGAAAGAAAACAGTGTTCTGTTATTCATATCCTGGTGCCCTCCCCTGTAAATCCGCCACTGTACAGAAAGTAAAACTGTTGTCATTGGACCCTGAAGTCAACTCAAAATTCTTGCAGAGCTCCTCGGCGGAAGGAACCTGGAGCCTTCCGCTAAAGAGCCAACAAGGTGATTTTGCTCTGCTGTATTACCTTTGATTTTGAAAAGAATTTAACTGACTAGATATGCGAGTGTTTCTAAAATTACGAATACCCTCACATATAGAGATTTCTTTGCTTATAATATTATTTTCAGCAATGCCCAAGTTTCCACCAAAGAAGACTGTTGACCATATAACCAGCAATTGTTCGTACACAAATACAAACCTTCGTTCCTTATATAAGGATAAGCCTGTGAACACGAGCTAGATTGGCGATTCAACTTTGATGACAAGGTAGTTAACTACTGACAGGCCGGGGATGCCCAGCCACCTGACAGTCTGCAGTCTGCCCTCCACTTTGCTTCTGGCCACCATCAAGTTTAGACATCTCTGCCTTTTGAGCTTTGATGATTAAACTTGAGTAATCCTTTTCCTTCTTATGGCCTTTGACTGTGTGTTGGTATTGTGATTATTTAAGTCCTTCGGTCAAATAAGCCTTCTTGCAAGGAATTTGGTTTGTATCTCCTTGCCATTTGAATACTTGCTTTCAATGGTTGCGTAACTACTTCTGTTAGTCATACAACTGCTGTGTCTTTCTCCAATATACTAATATACTCAACCTTCAGGTATGATAGATATAGTCACTTGGAAATTTCGTGACAGTGTGGTTTACCATAGTTAAAGTAGACCTGTTACCATGGCCCTCGTGTGTGCTTATTGGAGGAAGTAGGGTATGTAACCTTATTCCTCTGACCATTGTGGCTTAATCTTTTGTAATTCTCGACAACTGCTGCACACAAGGCGAGTTCTTTATAATGGTGGAGGGAGAATTTGGGCGCTCTCCTTCCCTTGACCTCCTTCTGTGTCATTCTTCCTGAACCTCGCCTCCACTCTGACCACCCCCGTAGCGGGTAGTGCCATCAGTGCACCTCATGCGGTGCACTGTAGACATTACTTAAGGTTCTTTGCAGCGTGCCTTCCAAGGCCCCTAGATGCAACCCTTTTCATTCCTTTTACTGTACCTCCTTTCATATTCTCTGTCTTCCATCTTACTTTCCACCCTCTCCTAACAATTGATTCATAGTGCAACTACAAGGTTTTCCTCCTGTTATACCTTTCAAACTTTATTCTGTCAATTTCCTGCCCCGCGTTAGAAGGCTTATTAAGCTTCTTGTTGCATGGCTATCACTTTGGATTAGGACAGCGAGTCTTGATTTCCTAGGAAGGGTTGACATTGGGTGACATTCCCTTAGGCTCGAGGTTCTCTTTGTCTCGTCTCTCAGTGAGCTTTTAAGCTTCCTTTGAGTCAAGTTCCCTTTCTTTCTGCAAGAGAAAGGGGCATGAGGACCTTTCATGTGGCTCTCACACTCCTCGTTTTCCCAGCCTGCAGACCGGGTTTACAGGCAGTAGTGAATTTCAAGTGTTCTCCCTGCTTTTTCTATGGTCAGATGACTGTGGTAACAGGTGATTACTTTAACCCTTCTCACCACAATCCTTCGGGAGGGCATAGAGATGGATTCACACTACTCATTTGCATGGACCATTAGCGCCCTTTTACCCAACCTACAGGTTGTGTTAGGGTTGCCGACAGTCCAGGGATGTTCTCTCAAACTTTCCTTAGTCGGGCAACCAGGGTGATAAGAAAACACTTCTTATCTTCCCCAGAGACCTTTTGGGATTGCACGAAGAAGGGTATGTGCTACTTGTTCACACTTCTTGTTTGGTTCCTGAATTCTCGGTCGTGAATCAAGTTTTCAAGAAATATGAGTAAGTGTTCCCAGTCCCTCTATGGTTATGGTGAAAGGGGAACACTTTGCCCTTCTATCTTTGGTTCGGTGGGGCTGTTAGAGAGGGGCTAGTGCGACCTGCTCGTGTACTATTGACCCTCTCCTCAGTGCAACCGCTACCCCTCAGTCCTCTGGTCCTCAGGCTAATGGTACTGGTCCGGTCAGCAATGCTAATGGTCAGATCAGGGTCCTCGCACTGCTGGTGCGGTAGCAAGGCTACTAGTCCGATCAGGATCATCAGGGTCTTCGGACCGCCGTTCCAGGACCCTCTATTCTGCTATCCCTGTAATATCAATACCTCTGGTTAGCATGGCTGGGCCAGTCCAGTGTTGCCACTTTAGATATTTTATATCTAAATCTAGATAGTTGTGCTTAACTTTAGATGTAAAAATTCACTGTTTGGATATATAGATATAAATCTAGATAGTTACTTTGAAAATTTAGATTTTTTCTAGATAATGGAAAAAAATCTCTTAAATTATTTACTTATATTGGTTAAAAACTGAAACCAAAGTTTTGAATTTCTAACATTGTACAGTTTGTAATAGTTTCCTTTTCATCAGTTTGAAGCGTTTGATTTTCGTATATACGAAAGTTGGACCGATACAGAGGCACCAGGCAGTGCCTCACCAGTAGTCATCAGTCACCACAGTCACCGGGCTCAGTGATTCAGCGGGTCAGAAAATTTAAGTTGGTTTCAAACTTTCAGTATTGTAGTGTGATAGCACTTGTATAAACTTTTGATTCCCATGAATTCAATTAATCCTTCAAAATGCCAAAACATAAGCCTTATGAACACAAATTTAGAAAAGAGTGGTTATGTGAGGATGCATTTAGAAAATGGTTGGTGGCAGTTCCTAATGATAAAAACAAAGCTTTTTGAGTACTATAACTGCAAACTTAAAGCAAAATATCAAGATTTAAAGTTACACGCGACTCCTAGAAAGCATCAGAATGCTGTGCCTTTTGAAAGTGTGCCAATAAGTGACATATTCAAGCTAAAGAAAACAATATTCCTGATTGTAAGGTTGTGAGCGATGTACAAATGCATCGCACGAAGTGTTCAAACATAATAAAAAATGTATTATACATACATTTTGAAGAAGAAATAATAAAAGACATTGGTAATAGTAAATATAGTTTATTACTGGACGAGTCAAATGATATTTCAGGCACAAAAGTTCTTTTAGTGTCTATCATTTATTATAGCAAAAACTCAAATAAAGTAGTCTCTACATACCTTGGGCTTGCTGAATTAGGAAAATGTGATGCAGAGAGCATTGTCACAGCGCTTAAGAATATGTTAATCTTGAGGGGATTGAGCATAAAGAAACTTGGCGGAATTGGCACTGACAATGCCAGTGTCATGGGCGGTGTCAACAATGGTGTCTTTGCTAAATTAAAGGAAGAGAATCCTTCTTTAATATTGGTAAGATGCCTATGCCATTCATTGCAGTTAGCAATTTCTCATGCCCCTTCCGAGTGCTTGCCCAGAAATTTAGAGTTTCTTAATGAAGAACCTCATAATTGGTTTTCCAAATCGTCCTTGAGGCAACAGCAGTATAGCAACTTATACAAAGCAATTAATGATGGATTAACTCCTCTAAAAATACCCTCAAACTGCAAGACAAGATGGATTTGTATGCAACCAGCGGTGGAAAAAATTGTCAAGCAATTCCTGGAACTACGAACACATTTTGAAATTACTAGAGTAAAGAAAAAATTGCTGTAATTTTGAATTATTGTTTGGAATGTATTCTGATGAAATGAACTTGGCATTCTTACTATTTTTGCAACGTGTATTAAATGAAGTACAAAAAACAAACAAATTATTTGAGTCCAAGAGTATTGACAAAGTCAAATTGATTAATGAGTTTATTTTATTTATTAAATCAATTGGAAAAAGATTAGTATTGCCAACTTGCACAGTTGATTTTTTCACTTGTAATGTAGTCTTATCTAGACCTAAAACCTTATCTTGGATTTTTTTGAGACTTTAGTTGAGGGGTTAAGAACAAGGAAATTGCTGTCAGTGAATGAAGAGAGGCTGCTGCGACAACGGTGCAAAGACTTTTTATTAGTGTTATTTAAACAATTGAAACAAAGATTACCTGACAACTTGCAAATCTTGAAAAACATTTCTCTTTTTTCTGATAGTAACATACTGCAGTGTGTGAAAGATATCGCCAAATATTGTTAAGTCACGAAATATTTGGGTGCATCTGATGAAAGCTTGAGTGAAGCAGAATATCAATTAGGTAAAATTAACTTGGTAAATTGGAACAACAAAACTGATACTGAAGCATTCTGGAGTGAAATGAGGGATTACGAGGATGCTTCAGGTGACATCCCATTTTCAAAATCTTTTTGAATGTGCTGCATCTGCATTAACCTTGCCTCATTCAAATGCCGAAATCGAGAGTGTTTTCAGTTCAATGAATTTGTAAGAGGTGCAAAAGAAACGAGCAGGTAAAAGTTACTGCTGGTTTATTACAGATTCAGGCAGTTTATATAGCAGCCGACTGGCGCCGAACCGCGGAAGACAATGACATTGAGTGTGACCTGAGTTCAAAAACAATTAACAATAATATACGGCGAACAAGTACAATTTACAATACAAAAACATACAGAACTCCAATATGGATACAGTCTTGATGCCTGCGAATAAAGAAACATACGATACATAATTTGTGACAGTTGTACAAATACATATAAAGTTGAAATGGTAGAAAATGCGTGACCTGGCACGTTAGGCTTGACGAATTGAGTGCGAAGAACATGGGAAGTCACCAAAGAAAACTTGCTCAGCGGAGACTTAATTAATGACGCCTTCAAAGCACTCCGCTGACGTCGATGTGGTGACTTTACAAATACTCCCCCTCCAAGACGTGGGACACGTCTGACTAATCTGTGTATCTGCTGGGACGCTGAAGGGTACCACGGCTTCTTGAGGACAACAGAGGGGCCTCCCGTGCATGAGGGTGCTGGGCTGCTGGTGCGGGCGGTCCCTTCCTGGGACGGCCGCGCGCCCGCCGTTTGCGGGGGCCTGGGCGTGGCGAAGGGTGGCTGGGCGGGGAAGGTGCTGCGGTGACATCGGTGCTCTCCTCCAGGAAGGTGGGCTTTAACTGGTCTATTGAAACCCAGTCGTTCCTCCCGGGGAGTGCCAGCAGGAACGCCTTGCTGTTCCGCTCCAGCACGTGGAAGGGGTCCCTGTAGGGCCTGGTCAGTGGCGGGCGGATGGCGTCGACCCTGACGAAGACGTGGGTGGCGGATGACAGGTCTGGCGGTGTGAAGGTGGCCGACCTGCCGGTGTACGTGCGCTTGCAAGGGGCGAACTTGCCGGCCACGTCGCGGAGCCTCTGCAGTGATGGGATGTGGCGATCTTCTGTCACAAGTTCGCCCGGGACCACAAGGAGCTCTCTGTAGGTTTTTTCGGCTGCGGACGGGGTGCCGTTGGCTCTGGGGCCGGTTCTCAAACCGAGGAGGACCCACGGCAGCTGATGTTTCCAGTCCTTGGCGGTGCAGCGGGCCATGAGGGACGCCTTCAGGGATCTGTGGAACCGCTCGACCAGGCCATTGGCCGCTGGGTTGTACGCCGTGGTGGTGTGATGTGTGGTCCCCAGCAGCTGGGCCAGGGCGGACCATAATTCGGACAAGAAGGCTGTGATGTGGTCCGGGACGCCGAAGCGGCTCACCCAACTGGAAAGCAGGGCCTCGGCACACGTGCTGGTGGTGGCTTCTTGCATAGGTGTGGCTTCGGGCCACCTTGTCGAGCGGTCTACCACCGTCAGGAGGTATCTGGACCCGCCTGATATGGGGAAGGGGCCTGACGACGTCGACATGAATGTGGCTGAAGCGGCACTCTGGCTGCGGGAACTCGCCTACCCCGGACTGCGTGTGACGTCCCACCTTGCTGGTTTGGCACTACAGGCACTGTTTCGCCCAGGACGTGGCGTCCTTCTGCACCCCGTGCCAGACGAACTTTTTTGAGAGCAGCTTGGCCTTAGTTCTGCCAGAGGGATGTGAGAGGCTGTGAATTATGTCGAATACCTGGTGGCGGCGTGAGGCTGGAACCGAGGGGCGGGGCTGACCTGTACTGATGTCGCAGAGGAGACTTGGGCCTCCGTGAGCGAGGGTCACGTCCCGCCACTTAAGGGACGTAATGGCGATGCGGTAGGCTGGGGTTTCTGGGTCAGCAGCCTGTTCTCTGACGAGGTCTTGGTAGTTTACTCTGAGCTGCACTGCGTTCAACTCGACTCTGGAGAGGGCGTCTGCTACATGATTTTTCCTGCCGGGGAGGTACCTGACGGAGCAGGTGAATTCGGCTATGGCTGAGAGGTGGCACTGCTGCCTGGAAGACCATGCGTCCCCCTGCTTAGTGAAGGCGTGAACCAATGGCTGGTGGTCCATGAAGATTGTGAAGGGTGTCCCCTCCAAGAGGAACTTGAAGTGCCGGACTGTGCGGTACATCGCGCAGAGTTCCCTGTTGAAGGTGCTGTAGCGGGTCTCTGCGGGATTGAATTTCTTGCTGAAGAAGGCGATGGGCTGGGGGTGCCGTTGATGACCTGCTCCAGGACAGCACCACAGGCGACGTTACTGGCATCCGTTGTTAGCTGGAGAGGGGCCTTGGGATCCTGGTGTGCCAAGGCGGTTGCCTCAGCGAGGGCGGCCTTCATCAGGGAGAAGGCCTGCTGCTGGCTGGGTCCCCAAGACAGGGACTTTGGTTGGCCTTTGAGAACTTCCGTCAGGGGGGCCGTGGTGTGTGCGATCCCGGGGATGAACCGCCTGTAGAAGTTCACCATCCCGAGGAACTCCTGGACAGCCTTGACGGAGGTGGGGGTTGGGAACCTGGTTGCGGCTGCTACTTTTGATGTGAGTGGGAGGACGCCTGCCGGAGATACCTCGTGGCCCAGGAAGTCGGCTTTCTGGACGCCGAAGGTGCACTTGTCAAAACGGACGACGAGGCCATTCTCCTGGAGGTGCCGCAGGACTGCCCGGATGTGCTGTTGGTGTTCACTGTGAGACCTGGAAAATATGAGGATGTCATCAACGTAGCAGACACAGAATTTCAGGTCCCCGAGGATGCTGTCCATGAGCCGCTGGAAGGTCGCCCCGGCATTCCTCAACCCGAAGGTGGAGAAGGCGAACACGTAGAACCCGAACAGCATGATGATGGCGATCTTTGGTATATCCTCTGGTGCGACAGGTACCTGAAAGTATGATTTAAGAAGGTCCAATTTAGTGAATACCTTGGCTCTGTGAAAGGAGGCCGTGAGGTCTTGCATGTTGGGCAAGGGGTAGTGGTTGGGCTCCGTTGCAATGTTGAGACGTCTGTAGTCGCTGCAAGGTGTCCAGGAGCCGTCCGGTTTCTGCACCATGTGGAGGGGGGAGGCCCACGGGCTGGAGGCCTTTCTGCAGATTCCCATCTGCTCCATCTCTGTGAATGCCTTCTTCGCCTCCTGAAGGCGCTGTGGGGGAAGTCTTCGGAACTTCGCGTGTGTCGGGGAGCCTTTAGTTGTTATGTGGTGGTATATGCCATGTTTGGCTGGGGCCCCAGGGACTTGTCGAAGTTCAGGCTTGAACACTTCGGGGAACTCCGTCAGCAGGTGTGCGTACTGGTGGGGGGCGACGGAGCTGATGGTGGGTGCCTTGGGTCCCCCTGTTAATGGAAGAGATCGGCAGGAGTCAGTATCGAGGAGGCGCTTACGACCCACGTCGACTAGCAGGCCAAAGTGCGCCAGGAAGTCCGCCCCCAGGAGCGGGGTTCCTACGCCCGCGACGATGAAGTCCCAGGAGTAACTCTGGCCAAGGATGGAGATTGAAAGGGGCCTGGTGCTGTAAGAGAGGATGGGGGATCCGTTGGCGGCCGTCAGGAAGGCGGCCGGGTCTGGTTTCTGGTTGCGGTCCTCCTGGATGCCGGGAAGATCGATCTAAAGGCCCCTGTGTTGACCAGCATCATCCTGCCAGAGACGGTGTCGCGGACGTAGAAGCCTACTGGTTCTGGGCCCCTGGGTTTTTTGGTTGCCATGGCGGTTTGTCCTGCTGGCCGCCGCCACCCCCGTTTTTTGAACGGGCGAACGAGCAGGGTGGCAGGCAGTTTCGGGCGTCTTTGCCGAACCACTTGTGGTAGCAGCAGAGGCCCGGGGAACTCCATTTGTTTTGGGGCGGTGGACGCCTCCTGGCGACGGCGTTGACGCCCTGCTCCGTTTCTTCTTCCAGCTGGACGGAGTTGAATGACTGTGTGGGCGCTTTTAGCAGCTGTGTGGCCTTCACACAGTCCATGAAGTGCTGCGCCGTTTCTATGAGGTCGTCAAGAGGCATGATGTAGGGATGAGGAATCTGGGTGCGGACCTCCGGGAGGAGCTGGCGAAGGTAGATCTCCCACGCCAGGCTTATTTTCTGCCACTTTTTCGTGCCGTCGAAATCTGGTAGTGACAGAAGGTCCTCGACCATGTTCCATGCGTCTCTTGCATTGAGGTCATGCTGTGGGTTGACGGCGAGGTTGATAGCATGGGCGGCCCGCTCGGCGACAGGTAGGGAGCACGTTTCGAGGAGGATCTTCTTCGCGACGTTGTATGTGAGGGGGTGTGTGTCGGGCACCCGCGAGGCGAGTTTTCTGTATACCTCCTCCGGGAGGGCGTTGAGGACCGTGTCAGCCTGCAGGATTTCGTCCGTCAGGTGCGCCACCCTGAAGTGGCTCTCGACCCTACGCAGCCACATTGTTGGGTTCCCCTGTATAAAAGGTGGCAACTTTACTGTCAGGGCTGCCCGCGACTGTGTTGCCAGGCCATGGAGTGTTCGGAAGGTAGACCTCCGAGTCCGTGAGGTCCTCGGTTAACTGCACGAAGGAGGGGATGCCCGCGTCCATGCTCGCTCTCTGCCCTCTTACTGGAGTGGGGTACTCGCGTCAGAACTCACTTTCTTGCGCCGTGTGTGTCCGTTAGTGACGCTGGTGGGTTTGCCGACGAGAGTCAGCACGCTCAAACGCTGGTTACAGCGCCGTGTTTAGGCCACTAAGGGCGTTGGAGAGTTCCTGGAGCCAAGACTGAGTCGCCGTGTCGGTCTGCTAATGGCTCCGGGATACTCCGGGGGGTCACCACTGTAAGAGGTGCAAAAGAAACAAGCAGGTAAAAGTTACTGCTGGTTTATTACAGATTCAGGCAGTTTATATAGCGACCGACTGGCGCCGAACCGCGGACGACAATGACATTGAGCGTGACCTGAGATCAAAAACAATTAACAATAATATACGGCAAACAAGTAAAATTTACAATACAAAAACATACAGAACTCCAATATGGATACAGTCTTGATGCCTGCGAATAAAGAAACATATGATACATAATTTGTGACAGTTGGACAAATACATATAAAGTTGAAATGGTAGAAAATGCGTGACCTGGCACGTTAGGCGTGATGAATTGAGAGCGAAGAACATGGGAAGTCACCAAAGAAAACTTGCTCAGCAGAGACTTAATTAATGACGCCTTCGAAGCACTCCGCTGACGTCGATGTGGTGACTTTACAAATTACATTAAATCCAAACTGAGAAATAAAATGCAATTAAACTTACTTCACTCTATTCTCACCATAAAATTTGGGTTGATCAGAGTTGATAAGTGTTGGGCTTCTTACAGGCTCCCTGAGGCAACTAGTTCTTAAGCAAATTGGCACTACTGAAGCTTACAAGAGCAACTCAGACCCAGTCGCCGAGCCTTCTAGTAGTAGTAGTAATATCAATACTTCATCACTGGAAATACTACAGGTAGATACATAGATGCATTTATTCAAAAAATCTTCTAATTAGATACATTTCAGATTATTATTCATAGACCCTAGATATTTCTAGATATTTTTTTATATAATGCTGGATAGTTTGTTCATGAAAAAAGTGGCAACACTGTGGCTGGCAAGTCCTGTCAGTTGTCCACAGAGTTGTATGAGAGTTCAACATACAGGTATTTACCCATTTACGATGTTTTATTTTAAGATGAATGGCGTTTGCGGTGGTTTCGAAACAGTACCGATACGACAATATTGAAAATATATTTAAAACTTCGTGTGCGACGGGCACAGGCAGTAGCATACATGGCGTTGTGAATTTCTTGGAGTTTTATGTCTATGATACAGTAATTCATATTTTATGTTTATGACACAGTACTTCATATTTCATTAAAAGGATATGTATGCACAGTACTGAGAGAGAGAGAGAGAGAGAGAGAGAGAGAGAGAGAGAGAGAGAGAGAGAGAGAGAGAGAGAGAGAGAGAACTGAGATATCTTTGCATTAAAGCCTAATACAGTAACATACACACTCTTACACTATTTTGTTTATATTTTATGCTATAGTATTTTCGTTTATATTTTTACTGCATTTTCTTATTTTTTTTAAAGTCTTATAAACCAAATTATAAATGCAATCAAGTCTGTAGGGTACATATGCACAGGTACATATGCACACACACTTCCGTGCTGTCAGTGAACTTGGTACAGCCTGTTGGGTTTTGTCTTGCCTATATATGAATAAACATTTTAAATATTTTTATGGTGATTAGCGACGAAGATTCTCGTTTACTGTTATATGTGCTAATCATACTTAGAATAAACTTGTAATAAAAATGGTACAGTAGGTCAAGCAAAGCAAAAAAAAAAAAAAAAATCGTAACATACTTACATATGCATGCACTAATTCGAAGGTGTTGTTAACTTGTTTTAGTTTTGTAATTTTATGTTTGTGATACAGTAATTCATATTTCATTAAAGGATATGTACAGTACTGAGAGAGAGAGAGAGAGAGAGAGAGAGAGAGAGAGAGAGAGAGAGAGAGAGAGGTGCGAAATAATGAGCAGGAAGACAAGTACTGCTGGTTTATTGATGTTGTTGTTTGTTGTTTTAGATTTAGCTGGCCTTGTGCCAGCACGGGCTCTTGCTCCTAGAGCAGCCCGTAAGATTTATTGAGTTGTTGTTGTTGTTTTAGATTTAGCTGGCCTTGTGCCAGCACGGGCTCTTGCTCCTAGAGCAGCCGGTAAAGGTTTATTGATGCAGCGACCTGCTTATAAAGCGGCGTGGGGTGTCTGCTATAACGCAGAGACCGCGGGTACAAAATTTTACAGGTGACCTGAGGTCAAACTATTTCTCTACAAAAAACAGGATAGGTACATACAGAAAACATAATGATTAACAATGACTGGTTAGACATAAAAATACTCAGTTACATATATGTGGCGCAAGGTCCAGTGAACAGATAATAAATATACAATTCATAATAATGATGATAATATTGTGTCCGTCCGACCCATGGTCGCATGGTGAAGGTGCTGCAGAAAATGGGATGTTCATTACAGAGAACACGTTGAGCGGGAACTTTACAATAACGCCCCCCCCCCCCAAGATGTAGGTAACGTCTGATCAAAGCAGGTACCTGCTGGCGCGGCGGAGGGGGCCTCATTTTCTCGATGCCAGCTGGAGGGGGTGGTCGTCTTCTTCGGTGCCCTTTGGAGTGGTGTGTTGGGGTGCCCTCCTGTCTGGTCCCGGGGTTTTCCAGGGACGCTCACGACGTTTTCCTGTGGATGGGGCAGGCCAGGGGGTTGCTATCTCCTGCGGGAGGCTTTGGGAATCGCCCCTGACGTCCTCCTCTAGAAGGACCTGATCCATAACCATCAAAGACAATGGTTGCTGTACTGCCATAGTGCTTACTTGTAAAAGTGGCATACGACTTGGCTATGTTACCGTAGGTATCTCCATTTTTCCACTTGAGCTTGTGAAGTAAGGATCCTCCATCAATTATATATCTATCAGTTTATGGGATGCCATGTGGTATCAGAGCAGTTGTTGAGGCCTTGGTACATTGTTCACTGATAGCATGAGCAAGCTGTGGTTTATCAGCCTTGCATAGCGCATCTTTGTTCTTGAACAGGGAGAGTGGATATGGACAGAGTTCGTATCTCATTACGTCTTCTAAGGATAGATTTCCTGTATTTGAAACTACTAAGAAATGTTGGAATAGTAGGCCTGGGTCTATGGATCTTTCAGGAGCGATCTTCACTGCTGATGAATGTCCCATGGTTGTAGCTTCATCTTTTTTCTTAAAAGAGATGGAGAATATAGGTTGTCCAGCCATAGTTTCAATAAGCTTTTGTCCAACTTATTTATATTCTTGTACATTTACTTCTTCCTTGGCCACTACACCATTAATGATATTTCTTAAAACAGGGTCAGGAGAGAAGGGCGAACATGAATTTAGTTTATCCTTTATTTTTGAGATATCAGAAGTATCTCTTATGATCCTAGCCTCAGTCGAATCCCTATGTTGTTCACTAGTGATATAGACAAGATTAGTAAACTCTTGCATGGCATTGTTAAGCTCGGACATTATGGGAGCAGACATTGTCTACAGTGCTCGCTGTTCTTCTGTCATCTTACTGCCATGGGTCAAGCCATCTGTACCTTTTATAGACCTCATAAGTGCTTGCTCAATGACTAGACCACAGCTTAGGCCTGCCCAGAACTGATTAGTTCGATGGATGACATGGAACCCTTCCTGGAACTGTCTGTAAACATTGAGGTTTATACTCTCAAGTTGACTCATTTCCTGGATATACAGATATGCTGATCTGAGGTAGTTGTAGTGGCCTGCTGAGGTGAATGTTGGCAAGGAATCAGCAATGGCACGCAAGTGGTGCAGCCATGAACCAGTTCTATCAGCTTTGATTAGGGCTCGAGCAACACCAAGTATTTCCTGGTAGCCTATCCCCAATTGAATAGTTTTAGATTGCTTATAAAGCAATTTGCATCATTAAAAATAAACAAAATTATCAGCTTAATAAGTAGATTACTGAAAAATAACATGAACAGTGGCACAGACATATAAAATTAAGTGAACATTTACCAGTTCATCTCAGTTATTTTCTAGCCATATTGGAAGCCATCTTGGATAAACTGCAGTTAGATCTTTTACTTGTTGAAACTAAATATTTCTAAAAGTATTTCTGCCTAAAAGCCAAATAATTGACACTAAAACACATATATCCATTAAATCTATTGTGATGGTTTTATTTCAGTGCCAGTGTCAGCCATCTTGGATTTGACTTGCTTTTACACCACTTTCAACTGGTCACATCTTCATAGACTTTCTCACACGCTTTCAGTATATGTAATACAAACAGAAACTAGTGAAAAACAATTTGTTAGTATTATTTGGAGGCTGGCAGACTTTTTTTTTCATAAATTGACCTGACTACATTAGAAACAGGTAACAGGGACGTATTGGCCCCTAGGCACCTGTATGGTAAGGAAATTTTAAGAGATTTCCAGGTTCTAGGCTTACACCTTGCAGCCTTTTGGTACAACAGATGGCTCAGGGTGTACTTTGTTCTTCATGTTTGAATCACAGTAAGCATCGGGGAAGGTTTTCTTTCATAGAAGGAACCTCAAACATTATGTCTTTTTTGCCATTTTGCTTTTTTTTTTTTTTGTAAGTGATCAATGACAGGTCGATTTCTGTGTTTCTCAGGTGGATTCTGGTGGTTCCTGTGCTAGTGCTGAGTATATCCAGACCTGCTAGCTTTGTTGTCTGCGTTCCTAGAGATATTCCTCTTTGGGTTGACTGTCAGATTCAACCACTTGTAGTTGGGTGTCTTGGGTTTGGGACTTCTGTGACTTCACACTTGGAGAATCTCCAATGTCTCCTCATTCAAGAGGGTTCCCTCTCTGGTCTATGTAGTAGTTTTTGGAATATTTTATTCCCTGAGTGGCTGTTTACCAGGGAAGGATCATCTCTAATTGCATTGCTGGAGATGAGGTATCTTTCTGGTCAGAGCTGCTAGTCACCAGGTAGTGGTGTTTTCTTGCCCAACATCATTGTATGAAAATTCTTTCTGACCCAACATTTGAAGGCAGGAATCAGTCTTACACCAGGGCTGGATTCCAGAAATCGATCTCTCCTTTTCAAGGGAGAATTTTTATTCTCAGGAGTTCTAGATGGTCTCTCTCTTGGGATTAAAACCCCAGAGATATGGGACTCTTGTCCTTAAGAGTTTTGACTTGTAGCCTGTAGATAGATCTGAATGAAAAGACTGTTTTCAATTAGCCCTGATATTGTCATAGGTGCAAGTGAGTCTGGGCTCTCATATCTTTGACACTTGGGAGGTTGGAGTTCTGTTTGTTTGGGATTGTCCAAATTTCATCAAGACTCTGAACTGTTGGTCACCTAAGTTCGAGCCCTTTTCAGCCACCTTGAAACTGGACTTTCAGTGGTGACATGTAGAATACTACTGTGTCCATTTGGGCATTACATGACTTTTCAGTCTTGAATGTTGATGTTCTTCAGTTAGTACTAACAGTCAAGGAAAGGGTGTTTGAGAACACAGGGTTTCTCTAGCTCTCTGAGTCAATCCATGTGCATACGACTCACCATGTGTGAAGGGCAAGTATGCAACCCAGATTAGAGCTCATGATGGTAGGGGCACCGCACTATCCTTTGCACTCAGTAGGTACTTGTTGGATCATCAGGTATTTCTCATGAAGAGATGAGCATACTTGACCGTATGCATGTTTGTTTTACCTGCAGATCATTGCCCACTGGCCTTGGACACACTTTCCTCAGACTGGTGGTGGTTGCACAAGGGTTGAGTATTTAGCTCAGCTCCCTTTTGGGACAAGTGGCACCTCATCTAAGGTATATGGCTGACAAGAGTGAGGTGAGGAGTGACTAGTTATCCATCTCCTCTCTCTCCATCTTCCTTTTACCTAAATTGGAGAGTCAGAGTGCCAGTCATTGTACAAGCTGGACAGATGAGAATGCATGTTAGCTACTCGACTGAGCATCAGTCTTTTCATTAGTTGGGAAGGACGCATGTTTCTTTTCTCTCCTGGCAAAGATGAGAGTAGGATAGATGATATATCAGGCCTTCATTGACCTAAGCCTGCCTTTTTATCTTCAACATTTTATTCTCTCAAGGTTCATACAACCTGATTAAGGAGATGCATTATAAACCAATTACTTAATTGTCCAGACTTCTAGCAGCTGCAACATCCAAAATGAGCAAGACATTCCCAGTTTGGGAAAAACTTACCAGTCAATAAGTCTCCTAATGTAAAGAATGTAGGTTTGTACTTGTGTAGGAACAACAACAAATTTTGAAAGCAATTTGTATTTTTTGTAGCATACAAGCCTGAAGTTCTTTACGTGAATGGCCCACCTCAGCCACCTCTCTAATCTGTCACCTGAGACAAAAGGCAAAGTCAAGTGCAGACCATCAGGTGGGCGGGGCTTCCCCCTGCCTGTCGCTAGTTAACTATCTTGTCAGTAAGTTTGAATTGCTGATCCAGCTTGAGTTTGTAAGCTTATCCTAATGTAAGGGATTTCAGGTTTGCTTGTTAGGAAAAATAAAAGTTGCTTTCAAAATTTGCTATTTTTCACTGGTCTGGAATGGTTATGGTTGTCACCAGGTTTTGCAGGTCTTGCAGTGTTTACCATAGGATTGCACTGAGGGGCTGTATCAGCAAGACACCATCGGGAAAGATAATGTTGATGGAAGAGTCATTCAAGAGAGTAGCATTAGTCCTGACTGGACCTATATTGCCGGATATTGGAGAAAGGCAACAGGTACATCCAGATGATGGTAGAGTAATTAAAGTAGATTTTAGTGCTGCTCTCAATTTAGTAAATCATAAGGTACTTATTTTTAACCTTCAGAATCTTGGAGTGGGTGGATATGTTTTAGGATTACTCCAGGATTTACTTACAGGTAGGCAACAGCAAGTTGCCATTGATGAGATGTTTAGCAAACCTAGACCTATTGTGTCTGGAGTTCCACAGGGTAATGTTCTTGATCGGCAGTTATTTTTCCTGTAAACAAGTGATATGGTTCTTGGCCTGGAAAATAAGTTGTCCACTATGCTGATGCTGCAATACTTGGAGTGTAACAAAAGTATCCACTTATGATTATTAAAGCTGCCATTAGTCTCAGTCGTGACATGGAGTGGATTAGTAAATGGTGTAGTTGGTGGGGGTATGAGCTGAACTCTATTAAAGCAAAAACACTGATTTTCCACCCCATCCTCCCCTTCAGGTGTATAGGACTCTGCTGAATAAGTCTGCAGCTTTGACCATACTTGTTGTAACTTTTGACCGATATCTTACTTTTGAGAAACATCTAATGAAAGTGTCAGCAAATGCTACACGAAAGCTAAGTATTGTACATAGGGCCTTTTATATCTATAACGATGATGAAATCAATGCAACCTGTTTTATGTTATTTGCCCCTCCTTTACTAGAATACTATTCTCCAGTGCATATGTCTGCTTCTGCCAGAGATTTACCTCCTTTAGGTAGAGTGGTCCATGGTGGTAGGTTTCTGTTTCCTAAGACAGTATTAGCAGTTATGACTTGAACTATCCCTGGATGGTCTCTTGTGTGTCAATTTTTCTTAAGTTGTAATTTAACAGAGAACTTTCACTTTCGCAATTGAACCCTGATCCTCTTTTCCTGCTGAGAGTAACCAGATTTGCTGAACAGCAGCACCAATATGCAGTAAATGTGCCTTGCTGTCGAAATTATTAGTTCCAGAGGTCTTTTATTCCTCAAACTACTGGACTGAGGAACAGTCGTCTTAGGGATTTTGTGCAATTAGAGCCCCAAAAGTTCATGCGAAGATGTAATGTATTGCTCCCTAAAACAATTCTCCTTATACTTTAATCATATATTTACATTTTTATCTATTATTTATTATTTTGTAAATTTATTTTTTTCTAATAACTGACCTCTTCTCTCTGTATTTCTTATTACCTTCTGTTATTTCTTTCAAATGAACCCCATATTCTTAGTAAGCTTGAATGGCCCCTGTAGGGTTGTTCCATGTGAATAGGGTTCATCTTCTGAATAATAATAATAATAATAATAATAATAATAATAATAATAATAATAATAATAATAATAATAATAATAATAATAATAATAATAATAATATCCAGAGGCAGTGGCACTTCCTAAGATAGAGAGTGAACACATAGCAGAGGCACTACTTGAAGTTCCAGTGTGGTAGGATTCCCAAAGGAGATACTTGGTTTACTTCTATGATGATGAGGGAAGTGAGCATCTGGTGATCACCAAGCAGCTGTTTACAACTCCCTCTAATCTGAAATGCAACAGATTTTACAAAATGGTCGATGGTGTGCTAAAATCTATGCTGAAGATGTGTGAGGAGAGGCCAAAGGATTGGGACCAGTATTTGCCAGTGATCCTGTTTGCACACCGAGAGATACCCTAGATGATCACCAGATTTTCACCATTGAAGCTACTGTATGGAAATAGTGTGTGAGGAATTAAGGACTCGAGATTGTGAAAATGAAATTTGCAACACCTACTAGTACTACTGGAGTTGAGGAACTGTCTGGAAGAGACATGAGAAAGAGCCTTTAAGCGGTGCAGGGATGCCAGAAGCATACGGATTAATGGGAACCCTTTTCTCAATTTAGGATTGATATGTTGAGAGGGTTTGCCCCGGCAAAAGTTTGATAGAGATTGTGGTACTCGAACAACACTTTTGGCTTCAGAAAATGGCAGCACAATTTGCCACAGATTTTGGTAGAACTTGTTGTGCAATTTATGAGTGCTTTATAAATCTAGTAGCCGCAATACTGTACCAGTAATTGATTGCATAAAATGTTTTTTTGTGCTAGCCACATACGTAAGTCATTGCTGATAACAGACATTTAAGAGCTTGCAGTGGTATCTGTGCAGGTTTCTCTTATTCTAATGATTGTGTGCTGGACCTCATGAAATGCTTCACAGTTGTATTTACTAAGCAAGTAAAATAAAATAAAAGGAAAAGACTGGAATCGTTTATAGATTGATTAAGGATTTAGTAGTTAGTTAATGGTTAGGCAGGTTTATCCAGTAAGGTGCTGTTTCAGAGACTGAAGTTAACTGCTGGTGTGTAAGGTAAATTTTGTAAATTTTTGTAAATATATGTCCAGGTTAAGAAGTGATTGTTTAATTTACTCCCCAAGAATGTCAAACTGGACCACTGCTCCACACCTCTCAGTATCATAAACTATTCCTAAGAAAAAAATACACGACACATTTGGCATCCAATGTGGGGCTATTGTACTGATGATAGTTTAGTAGTGAAGTAGCATGAAAAGGTTGTTGGAAAGCATGTGGTGTAGGGTGTAGTGGAAGTAGTGTAGAAAAATAGAAAATTTTTGAAATTGGTGTAATGTGACATTAAGTTTTAAAAGATGGAGGGATTAAAGTGTGGAGCAGCTAAGGGAATCCATAAGGAAGTCAGGAGCAGAAAATGAGCAGTTAAGACAGGAGAATGAGATGCTGAAGAGGATGATGAAAGAAATAAGGGAATCAGTAAGGGAACAGGTGAAAGCAACGGGAGAGGAAGAGAGAGAAGATAGAAAGGATGTTTAATGCAAGATTAGGACCTGGTATTAGTAAGAGTGAGGAAATACAAGGGGCAGCAGGAACAGGACGGGTAGAATCGATCCTAGACCAGAAGGAGGGGGAGGATATGAAAAAGACTGAGGGAAAGGATAATGGTGCAAAAGATCGGAAAGAGAAGGATAGGGAAAGTGAAAAGAAAATAAGGCCAAGAAAAAGACGGAGATAGCATACAAGTTGAACAGGAGTAGGGACGGTAGGATGGTTGTGCAGCAGAAATGAATGAGAAAACGGATAGAGATGACTATGAAGATCGAGTGATGAGGAAGTGAAAGACGTGAATAGGAGTATAGTACTCAGGGAGGTACTTAGGATAGAAAAGTACAAATTGAATGAGGGGGATATAAATGACTTTTTAAGGAGTATGAAAGGTAAGCCATAGAGAAGTAAGGGGACAGTAAGCATCAATGGGTACAAGGATTAGATGAATTTCTGGAAGGTAAACTGTTAGACTTTTATCAAACAATCATGAGTGTAGGAAGGCAGAGGCACAAAGTTGTAAAAGAAAGAATGACTGATCGTGTGAAGAGAGTGGAAGAGGAAATAAGGTATACATAAATGGAAGAATGAGTTGGAAGATGTACGGTACAGATGGGAAAGAATGAGTGTGTCAGTGTGTGCCCACCAACTTGAAACTTTAGTCAGAGAAAAGTATAGGGATTAAGGTATTAATGGCAATAAGATATTGATAAAGAAGTTTCTGGCTACTTTTCCTGATTGTGTGGCAGAGTTTATAAATGCAAAGCAGAAAGAAGAGATGAAATGGAAGAACGAATGATTAAAATGGAATGATGTGCTAGAGTTAGCAGAGGATTTCAAGTTTGAAGGTATGGAAGACGGTAGGGATGAGAAACGAGTGTATGTTTAGCCTGACTGTATACTGGATAGTAATTGATATCTCGCAAAATTATATTAATATAAAATGTATCGGAAAATGACATACTTGAAAAATGCATTTTTTAAATTTTTGAAGCATCTGATTTTTTTTTGCATGTTTGCAGTTCTTTTATGCACTGGAGTTCAGTGCTATACAAAAATGATCTTCATGCTGCCTGCTTTGATTTTCCTCCTTATAAAAGTTTCGTTGAAGAAAAACAAAATAAATGTAATTCTGTGGTAACTGGATTGACAGCAATATTGTTTTCAATATAAGAAGAAACTGTCTTAAATTTGGACTTTCCGAGAATTGCCATACTTTATTATTATTACTAGCTGACAACCGGCGCTGTCCAAGAAAACTCTGAATGACAACCGATAAACTCTCTCTCTCACTTTTCTCCTTTTTCTCCTCCCTAACACCCCCTCTGCTCTCTCTCTCTCTCTCTCTCTCTCTCTCTCTCTCTCTCTCTCTCTCTCTCTCACTTTTTCCCTCTTTCTCCTACCTAACACCCCCTCTACTTTCTCTCTCACTTCCTCTCCCTCTCACTCTTTCTTTCTCTCACTCCCTCTCCCTCTTTCTTTCTCTTACTCTCTCCCCCGCCCTCTCTCTCTCTCCAACCCTCCCTGACTCTTTCCCTCTTTCTTCTCCATAACACCCCTTCTACTCTCTCTCTCACTCTCTCACTTCCTCTTCCCCCTCTCTCTGTCTCTCCGACTATCCCTGTCTCTTTCCATCTTTCTTGTCCCTAACACCCCTTCTACTCTCTCTCTCTCACTTCCTCTCCCTCTCATTCTCTCTCCGTCACCCCCTTCCCAACCCCCTCCCCCTTTGGTGCCATTCTTTTCCAGTTAGTATGTCATGTGTACCGAAATTAGGTATGATAAATTCATAAAGTTACGAAGTCCACAGCCATAACCAGCCCTGTTCCACTGGCAGAACCAGCCCCATTTCAGGGAAGCCCTTCCACCCCAACCCCTTTGGTGTCCTTTGGTGCTAGTGATGTCTTACCCCCACAGTGTTCTTTTTTAGATAGTAAGTCATATGTATACCAAGTTTGGTTGAAATTGCTCAATGCGTTTCAGAGTGTATGTGGAACATACACACACAAGCACACACATACATAAATCCATTTTTATATATATAGATTGGCTGACCAACCTGGCACTGCCCGGGAAATCTCTGAATGACAACTGATAAACTCTCTCTCCCTCTCTCTCTCTCACTCCTGTTAAGATAGTTGCTTCAGTTACATTGCCCAGCATTTTTGATAGCCTTTTTATATTTCACAGTTTCTCAACCTGCATTTCTATTGGGGCTGAACTTGACTTGAAAGGCATCGGGAGTGTCTCTATTCATCCCAGCGATCTCGAAAACTTTGGATTAGACTCTGTCACTTTTGACATCTTATTTTTCACCCCTTCTCACTGCCCCCCCACCTACCCTGTTGGGGCTGAACTTGGGCTTAAATGGCATCGGGAGTTTCACTATTCATCTCAGCGACAGCGACCTCAAAAACTATGGACTGGACACTAAAATTTGTAGTTTTTGGTTATTTTTTTGTCACCACCTTCCCACCCCCTTCCTATCAGGACTGAACTTGGACTTAAAGGTTGTCAGGAGTGTCAGTATTCTCAGCGACATCGAAAACTATGGATTAGACACTAATATCTATCGTTTTCTGTCATTTTTACATGCGACCCCTTCCCACCCCCCCTCCCTATTGGGGCTGAACTTGGACTTAAAGGGCATCAGGAGTGTCACTATTAATCTCAGTGACCTCGAAAACTATGGATTAGACAATAATATCTGTCGTTTTCGGTTAGTTTTATGTGTTACCCCTGGCCCCCCCCTTCCTATCAGGGCTGAACTTGGACTTAGAGGGTATCAGGAGTGTCACTATTCTTCTCAGCGACCTCGAAAACTGTGGATTAGACACTAATATCTGTTGTTTTCTGTAATTTTTACATTTCACCCACAACAACCCCTTTGGTGCCAGTGATGTCTTACCCTCACAGTGCTCTTTCCCAGATGATAAGTCATATGTATACCAAATTTGGTTGAAATTGCTCAATGCTTCCCAGAGTGTATGTGGAACATACTCACACACACACATATTTACATGCATCCATTTTCCTATTTATAGATTACTATTATTGTTATTATTATTCAGAAGATGAACCGTAGTCATGTGGAATAAGCCCATAGGACCATTAACTTGAAATTCAAGCTTCCAAAGAATATGGTGTTCATTAGAAAGAAGTAAAAGAAGATAATGGGAAAAACAGAGAGATAATTTATTTAAAAAATAATTAACAAATTAATAAATAAAGAAAAAAATGCAAGTAAATAATTATTCAGCAAAGGAAAGCAGACAAGGGACTTGCCGAAAGTATTCTGGGAAATTAAGAAGGACACCACAGAAAACTTATTACGCTTATGAAATGGAAAAGAAGATGGCAAGTAGCAAGAGTTGCGTAAACCTTCCGACGAAAATCTTAGTTTGTCCAGACCACTGAAGCTGCTTCGCCTTAGTTAAAGGTGAGCAATACAAACCTGGAACTGCGAAAATGAAAATAAAAGGGTTCCTTTAGACAATTCGTACTGTTTGCTACAAATACAGCATTACTTTTGTCAATTGATATTTTCCTCCTCAAACTGACAATGGGCGTTATTCTTTTATTTGATGGCGTTTCTTCCTCGAGGCATTGATCCATGACTGACGTTGCTTCATCTGTCCTGTGAATGTTGGTCTTGAAAATGTACTAGTGCAGTATGCCTCTACACACTCCCTCTTACATGCTCAATGGCAGTGATATAAACTTGACAGGTATCTGGAAGAGACCGGTAGATGTGAGAGCTGAGACTGAACTCGAGCAGAGAGACTGTGGACTAGACGATTCTGGTACTGGGTAGTGTGGCAAGTAGTCTTCCCTTCCTCCTCCTCGACAGAATGTTGGCACTGATGAATAGCAAAACAGTTAGCCCACGATAGTCCCTGTGGCATAGGCAAGAAAGGTTGTAATAAAATCTTTCTGCTAAAATTGTGATAATGGAAGATGGCCAAACAATCATAGCCACTATTGTTACAAACAAAACGGTTCTCACTATGTCCCTACTGCACCTTACTCCATAGCCTGCTTGGTATGGGAAACACTGTATATAGTTAGTTATTCGGAGTATTTGGCAAGACGAGGCGTTACCTTCATCACAGATGTTCTTTATTGCCTCACTTAGAAAATATATAGTATGATGACGAAGCCCCCTCCCCCCAAAAAAGAAATTATTAGAAAGTTTGTCTCTCTACGTGAATGATGGTATCAGTACAAAATACTAAAGATTTGTTCTCTCTACCATCGTCGGAATACTCTTCTCTTTTTTACAAACCAGTAGCTGAGGCGTGATAGCCCTTTTGTTTTGACAATAGTAATTATGATATTCTGGCCATCTTCCATAAGCGCAAATTTAAAATGATTTTATTACAGTCTTTTGTGCCTATACCTTAGGGGCTATTGTGAGCTAACTGTTCTGCTGTGGGTCATCATTAACATTTTGCTGAGGGGTGGGTGGTAGTGGGGGGGACCACTTGCAACGCTGCCCAATAGAAAAACTCTCATTTCCTGAGCTGCTGTATTTGGCTGCAGTATGATTTTCGTGGAAGTGTTATTTATGGCGACGATTCCAGTTTGAAAAGGCTCTAACACTATCTCAAAACGCCCTTCACCAATGCCTAGATTTTTTTATAAGTGTTCGAAGCACCTACTGTAACAAATCAATACTCTGGGTTAGGTTACGCGTTACTGATTCAGTAACTCCCACACTGCTGGATGTTCCTTTGTCAAAATATTGAAATGAAAATGTGTAATTCAAATAAGTTCCTAAACCTGTTTCCTGCATACTTCATATTCTGCATTAAGATCACCTGCTGCGAATAAGGATGGCCTACTTGGACATTATTGCCCTGCTCCAGACTTTTAACCCTCATTATCTCCGCTCACTCTCCCATCATCGCCATTGTTCACTGCAATGAGTGATTACAGAATATGATTATAGAATTAACCAGCAAATGCTTTTTGTTTCAGTTGCCGTCACTCTCTCACTACTCGCAAACACCAGCTTTCACCCTTCATTCAGGACCTCTTTTCCCACAGACTTGCACCAATGTCTCTTTCATTTCCAGATTATTCTTCATCACTGTATCCACAAACCAATTAAATAGCAACAAAAATACAGTGACAAGTTTTTGCAGCACAATTTTACACCAGACCTGTAATTTTTATTTGCCTGTTCTTGCAAAGGCTTCACTTGTCATTTGCCTTTTAGTTCTATCTAGATTTGTATATATCACAAAAAAGGATTTCTCTTTACTATCAACTTTCTTATTCCAGTGTTCATGACATAACTGATTCACCACTTAATCTTTGTTTAAATCCTTATCTAAATCCTCACTGCTGTTTCCCTTAAAGCTTCCCAAGTCTGTTTACCAAAAATCCCCCCACCCCCATTATTCTTACATTCATCTCCATCACCTTTACTTAAAACAAATGGTCAATTATTTCACTCGCCCATTGTTGGACAGACGTTCAGCCAGTTGTACTTCATCACTTGTCCTTCAGCATGACAAAACGCATCATCGTCAGTGTGATCCTATCACCTTGTTCTGCAGCCTTTATATTACTTCATTTCTACTTTCTTACTTACTTCCATTAGAACAGGGTGGCACCAACAGATTTTGACCCTTGCCATCTTTTTTTATCTTTTATTTAGAAAAATACATTTTAAAGTTCATTTTACTATTCAATACATATGCAATATATGTAATTTATGTATAAAATCAACAAATATAAGTCATAATATTTTATATACATAAATATACTTAAATTTACTATGTACATACATACATACATAAATACATACCCATATACTGTATAGTATACATATCCATTATAGTATACACACTCACATATATCTGTATATATTAAAATTCCAGGTAACTACGTGTAAAATGAGAAAAAAAGGTTTTTAAATGATTTACGCAATACATACCTATTCCTGAATATACTTTCTCTTATTAAAACAATTAAATGTGGATCATCTAACAACAACCTAGATTTATAACTATACCAAATATCAGATATGGAATCTGCTAATAATACATTTGCAGTGTTTCTATCTGTCGAACTATTTGTTTCGAAATCAAATTTTAGTACTTGAAGAAAATCCTTAGTTCTGACTTTACACAAAGCTTTAAACACTTTTGTAAACCATTCTGTTAACTTTTTATTCATTCTACAAAAATAAAATAAATGCATCATAGTTTCTTTTTCCACACAAGTACTACATACAGTACATCATCTTGTACGATATTCATCATATGTAATCTGTCCCGAGTTGGCAATACTTCATGTGTACTGTATATTTATGCAATACTTCTCGGACATGTGGCTCTATAAACTTGCTGTTAACATTTACCCATATATTCTTCCAGTTAAACAATGGGTAGTTATTTTGAACATTTGGCTTATAGTATCTACCATTAAAAATCTATTTATATACATTGCTACTTTTACAATGCGGATACACATCCATCTTGATGACTATTCTTAAAGTATTAATGATTTCTTCATAATAGGGGGTGGTGATTACTGCAGCATCTTTAATTCCATTATCACTTAATAAGTAGCTTCGTTTCATTTTGCAGTAATACACCATTAGCTCACACCCAAACTCTTTTTTTGAAAAACTCTTATAAAAAGTGCAAAAGAGAATTGCCTTTACTATATAGCCAATTTTTACTACTCCACACCCTCCTAATCTTGGTAAACATGTTGTTTTCCTGCTAATTGGCTGGTAATTATAATTACCTTTCCATAAATACTTGAAAATACATTTTTTTATCTGCTTCTCAATATTTTTGGGATCGGTATCACATGGGCTATACACCAACATTTTGATAAAAACTTCATATTATTGACCAGAGCTTTTTGAAATATTGTTAACTTCCTATTATATGAAAAGCCGACCATTTTCACCACATTTTCTCTAATTTTGTTCCAATTTTCCTTCCTTGTTTTACAAAAATCATTAAAATAGGTTATACCTAAAATTTTACAGCTATCGGTTTGTGTTCAAATTTTGTACTGGCCATAAGGTTCTGTTTTTCCATTGCCCTAACCCAAATATGCTAGTTTTATTCAAGTTAAGAGAAGCACCAGTAGCATCCTCATACATTTTTAAGATCTTAAAACTTTCTTCTATCCCTTCATCTCCACATACTACAATAGAGCTATCGTCTGCACACCCAGCAACACAAATTCTTAGATTATTTGGCATTTCAGGCGAATATTTACCAACTCTTTGTTTCAACAATGTATACGGTGGCTCTTGCGCTATTATGAACAACATCATCGACAAAGGACAACCTTCCTTGTCTGACTGATCTTTTGATGGAAAAAGTCTTAGTTAGGTTGCCATTAATACTCACCAAACTATTTGCATTTGTGTATAGCATTCTTATTAGACCAATGAACTTGAATGAAAATCCAAACCGTTCTAGCACTTTAAACAAAAACTCCAAATTTGCTCTATCAAAGGCCTTTGACCAATCTAAATTAATTAAAGCAGCTTGCATACCTTTTTCATTTATGTAATATATCATATCTCTCACCGTTGTATTAACTTTTGTTTTTGATCTTCCTGGGACATTACAGAACTGTTCAGGTGATATGCTCAGTGGAAGTAACCTTTTTAATCTATTTGCAATTATCTTTGTAACTATTTTGTAATCAACATTTAGTAATGTGATAGGTCTTAAATTAACAATGCAATGTGAATTATCATCCTTCCAAAGTAATTTCAGTACTCCCTTGTTCATGTCAGTACCAATCACTATATTTTTAAAGATATAAATTACTTAATTACATCTAAAAAATCTACTTTATTATATTCCACATTTTCTTATAAAATTCTACTGGTAATCAATCTATGACAGGTGCTTTTCTATTTTTCATCGATGGTATAACCTCCCATACTTCGTTTTCATTTACCACTGCTGTTAATAATTCATTTTCCCCATTGCCTATCACAGACTGAATAACATCTAAAACTCTATTATGAACCTGAGTATTACATTCATATTTATTGTACAATTTTTCATAGTACTCTACTGTATGTATTTCCATTGCTTTATTATCCGTGACATATACCCCGTCCTTTGTTTTCAATTTGGATATCATTGCCACAGGAGTCTTTCTTCTGTTCTTAATCTAACTTTTACCCCTTCACATATTTCATCTTCTACTGTTTTTATCCGTTCCCTTAATTCAGATATCTTTTCAAATTGACTGCCTGTAACATACTGATGATGATACAAATTCCAAAGATGTGCTTTCAATACATTTAATAACCCATACTTTTCCTGTGCCTCTTGCTTTGATGCTTTCACGAAAAAGCTCTTTATACACTTTTTTGTATATATCCACCAATCAGTTATATTTTGTATATATCACCAATCAATTACATTGCCAATAACATGGTTATCACTCTTCATCTTTAAATCGTTCCACATCATTCGAAAGTTCCATCAACAAGGTAACTCTCTAAAATCTTACAATTTGCTTTCCAATTTCCATGACCCCATTTCAGATTATCATCTATTTTAATACTAGTTTTTAAAATGTTGTGATCAGACCAACTAATGGAAATGTTTAAAGTTTCAGTAACATAACCAGCTAAATCCCTTACATAAATTCTATCAATTCTAGAGCCATAATTCCTCCTTATATATGTAAAGTACAAAATTGTTTTTCAAAACCCATACATCTTTTAACCTTAATGAATTTTTTAAGCTTATCAAGGCTTTGGACAAGAAACCTTTGTCACCTTTAGAGACATGATCCCTTTGACAAGTTACACAGTTCCAGTCTCCTGCTATAATAACATTTTTCCAGTTATTTCTGCAAAATATAACAAATCAGTATCAAACAACTCTTCTCTTTCTTTCCTTTTGTCCCTACCCGAGGGAGCGGATGCATTTATAACCTGGAATACTACTTCAGCAATACAGCATTTCACACTTAATATTCGGCCCTTTGTATCCATCTCATTTTTCATGTTTTTCACTTGCGATGACAGCTTGTTTATAAACACCGCAGTCCCTCCCTTTAATAAATGAGTTGAATTTAATATAACATGGCAATGTTTTTCAATATACTCTAGTCTATTTTTCTCTTTAACATTATGTTCTTGTACGCATATTATGTCTATCTTATGCACAAGCATTAATTCAATGAGTTTAATCTGTTTATTCAAATTATTTAAACTGTTTATGTTAATACTTATGATATTTAAATAAATGAAAATCCCCCAAAAATAAGATAGATATACTATTCTTCTCTTAAATTCAATTAATTTTGGACCGTTTAGCATCTCTCTTGTGTATGTCATCATCTGAAGATTCTTCCTTTTTATCTCATTTCTCAATATTTTTCCACCTATCCAAGTCATCTTTTTTCAGCTTCACACTTATTTGCTCACCAAGATTACCCACCATTTCACATTTGTCTGACTCAGATTCTATAAATCCATTATCTTGTAACCAAACGGTGTCGATTCCTTCCATATCCTGTGTAGTGGTCCTTTCTGCATCCTGCCAAACTGTTCTGGCTTCCGAATCCTCAGTCCTTATTTCTTCGTTGTGTATTTCAGCCAGTGCAATACCTTCTGTAAAACCTTGGTCTTGTGACATATATAGCTTTTTCCGTTCCTTCCGCAATCTGTGTATCTGTCGTTTCGTTTGCTTCTAAATTTGGCATACCTTCTTCTGGTTCCATACTCTCATCTTCAGTAACTTGAATATCCTCGGTAATTACGACTTTGTTTTGCTCATTCCCAACATTACTTTCCAAATTTTCGACCGTTTCACCATTATGCATCAGTGGTCCTCCTTGCCCTTCCACCGCTGTACTGTACTGGGTTCATTGTTTCCTTTGTTTTCTTTTGTCGTTCCTTTATTCATGTCCGGAAAGTCGTCCTCAATCCAAATATTTTTCTTTCCTAATATGTCTACAACACAATCATCAGCCAGATGTCCTTCATTACCACATTTATAGCATGTTCGTTTCTGGCCGTTGTATAGGAACGAAATATTATGCCCAAGTATATAAACAGAAAACGGAATGTTCTCCCTTATCTTCATTTTTGCTGTCCTCGTTCCATTTAACATTCCCTCAAAAGGACCGTCCGTGTGCATACCTGTTATTTCTGATTGATTCTACATTGCCATATTTACTTAGAATCATAATAATTACTTCATCGTCCATTTCAAATGGGGCATTCCGTACTGAGGCGTATGTCGTCCATGAACTAATATTGATAACTTTAACAGTTTCCGTTTCATCATTTTTATCACTATCCTCATCAGCTCGTACCACATTCTGAAAGGTTTCGTTTTCAAGAAATTTCACAACTACTTTCTCTTTAGTTTGGTTCTGAACCCCAAAAATCTTCCTTCTTTCCATTTTCAATATATCAAATAGGACTTTTCTAGTTAATTCAACTGACGCATAAGTTGAAAATAAAAGTCCTATGAAGTCCTGCCTCCGAAAAGGTTTATAAGTGCCCATTTTCAACGGGGCTTTTTCTTCACAGTAGTTCTCCCTGCATGTCCAATTTCTAATTACACGTTTTTCTCTCAATAGATGGCGCTAGTGCCGCCAAACCCCCAGCCAGGGTTACTACTGTCGCAAAATCCCAGCAAGGGTTACCTGTCCTGGCCGGGACTTTCCTAGATACTGTAAACCCTGTTTCACTCCTGAATTTTAACTATAATACAAAAGAAGCATTAAACAGTTATGTCACTTAAATCACTGCATGTTCACTTACATCTCAGTCCAATTTTGTAACCGAAACCTTCATTAATGTTCGAAAAATCGGCCAAAATAAGCAGGACGGATCGCACGCTTTTTTACACGACAGCTCTTCCTCTTCTTCCCATGTCCCTTGCCAATTGCCATCAGGTCTTTTGAAAATGAGCTTGTCAGACCATCACACTACCCGACAGATGTTTAAGGCTTCTATTCAAGCACTGACCAGACCAAATGCCGCTATGGCCATTAGCAGTATTATATATATATATATATATATATATATATATATATATATATATATATATATATATATATATATATATATATATATATATATATATATATATATATACACATATAACTATATTTTATTATAAAATCTATGAGGAGGACTACTTTTTTTTAAAAAAAACTATTTTTTAGTTTAAAGGAAATTTTATTTCTGAGTCAAATGACTGCAAGAGCTGCAATGAGAATATGCTCTATGTATTAAAGTCTTTATGTTATTTATTTTAAATTTAAGGAAATTCATTCCAAGACCGGTAAAAGTGGACTTTCTGAAAATGCTAAAACTTAAGAGTGACTTGCTGTTGTTTACGGTAGTTTTGGTAATGCTTGCATCTAAAAAGTTAAGAATATTATTTTCTTCACGTTGCACGGCAAACTGAATACAAGGGTGTTTACTATTCAAGTAATCATGGAACTGCTGGACGTGACTTAGATTCCTGAAAACCAAAAAATTTGTCGTCAACTTAAAGACTTCAGTACATAGAGCATATTCTCGTTGTAACTCCTGGCAGTCATTTGACTCAGAAATAAAATTTCTTTTAAACTATTTCAGAATTAATGCTTATCCTAGTAACATAATATATAAAGAAATAAAAAATTTCCTAAATAAATCCCTTAGTATAAGTAGCAAAATAGATATACCAAGGGTTGATAAACTGACTAAGTATTTTAAAATACCATATATAAGTGATCCATGTTCTAAATACGTTACAAGAGAACTAAAAAATATGTTCAAGTATGGCTTTCCCCACATTAACCCAAGTTAATATTTACCAACGACCGTACTATTCAAGCGTTATTAAACCATAAGGACAAACTATATACCTTCAGACCTTTTGTCTGGCATCACCTATACTTACTGTACAAGCGTGGCGTCTCTAGCACCACCTACAGTATATTGGCCAGTCAAAGAGGTCAGTCCGGACAAGATCTTCCGAACATTATGGCGTTTCTCCTCGTACTGGCTACTTGCTGGCCAAGCCAACCAGACCACCGATTTTACAACATACAGAGGAATGTATTACAGGTAGAAGATTAGAAAATTTTAGTGTTCTTGGTACTTTTAATGAAGAATCATTATTGAGGATGTGAGTCGATTGAAATATTTTTTTTTAGAAAACCAGACCTTAACCTTGACAATTCATCTTATCCTTTGCTTTTAATATAAATCATTTAATAATTGATTTATGATGTAAACTCTTCAATTTCTGTTTTATCCAATAAGTAGTTTATATGCTATTGTAAATCATTTTAAAGATTTTATCAATTATCTCTATTGTTGTCACCTTTATCCAGCTCTATCAGCCAATAATGATTGTATAATCTTTTGACTATTAAATATTGTAATGTCTTTTTTAGGCTTGAAAATGTTATGAAGAAACAACGAAACGCGGCGCAAATAAAATGCGGCGGTTCTTAACCTCCTGAGCTCTTCTTTTCCCGCTCACACTTACATTTCCAAAACATCTGTCTACTTACATATAATATATGTATATATATATATATATATATATATATATATATATATATATATATGTATGTATATATATGTATATATATACACACATATATACACACACACAAGAAATGGGCGAAGGACTATTTAAATGTTTAAAGTCCCAAAAAAGAAATGTAGGAATACTGATTTAACTGAAGATTGAAAATTATCAAAAAAGAAAGCATGAGATCTCCGAGGCTTGATTACCGTGAAGGGCGGAGGATTAGTTAAGAAAGACTAAAGGGACTTGTGGTGTAAGTATTAATAACCCACTTTACCAGTACAAACAAGAAATTATTGGGGTCTTGTCCTCATTTCCTAATAAAAGTGGTTGCAGAGCATGGAATCTGGTTGTATGTATGTATGTATGTATATATATACACATGTATGTATTGTTTTTATATATATATATATATATATATATATATATATATATATATATATATATATATATGTATGTGTGTGTGCATACATACACACATATGCATGTATCTATGTGTGTGTGTGTGTGTGTGTGTGTGTGTGTGTGTGTGTGTGTATAAAGCCAGATATGGCCAAGAGGGAAGTGGAAAAACAGTGTAAGTTTGCTCACCTTCACTCTAAGGCATTTTGAGGTAAAATGCATGAAATGTAACCAAAGATTCCAAAGAAGAGTCGGTTTTACAAAAACTGACCAAGATTAAAGGGCTACTACTGTATGTAACCACTGTAATGCAGATAAAACACAGATGTCCTGACACTGGTGGTAGCTCTGCGGGTGAGGAGGAACAGCGGTCTGGGATAAACTCGGGTGCTGGAACAAAGAAGGAGAAGCAAAGAACAATAAAAAGGACAACAGCGTCTCTTTTAGGTCTCCGTCGAACTTTTCTGTAGAATGGGTGTTATTATTCCTGCATACATATAATTGTGTGTGTGTGTGTGTGAATGTTTTCGGGCATGTTCTATGTATGTATTTATGTTTATGTGAAAGTGCGTAAAACCTCAGCGGTGGAAACCAATAAATAAGTAGGTTTAAAGTTGGAATCGTAGTCGTTTAATCACGCAAAATGCTTCGACTGCAACCAAACGATGTATAAAAACGCTATGGTCAGGAACTAATGTCGCCCGTCAATAATGACTGGAATATGTGTGGGTGAATTGTCTTATCTAAAGATAAAACTTGATAATAGCTATCAGTAGATTCACGAGAAGACATAAGTAGTGATTCTGTAAACAACACCCTTAGACTAGGTATTTGGTGTTATCTCTCTCTACATGGAAGTGACCTCTTTATCACCTCTCCTTATTTTTGTAAGCTATTTTAGATATAGAAAAAATCGTCATTTCAATATGAGAGATGAGTCTGCTACTATAGGCTACTGTAGATTCTGGCCCTGCATGAAGAGAGGCGGTCAAAGTAAAGACCTACGGCTTCCTTTAACATTATATATACGGATTTTCAAACAGGTTATGGCACTGGGATTGTAAATCTTCCTGTTGATCTAGAAAAATATTCCTATATGATGAATGATGAACATTTCGTTTTAATTTCATATCCTGTATCACGAAGTTTTTGTTATTTATGTTTGTCGTTTTGCCTATCATTATGAGATGGATGTTGTGGCTGCACTTATTTTTCTTGAGTGAAAACTGTAGCCTACTGTACCTTGCAGCTGGCGAGACGTCGACGCAGAAGCCACTGCCCAAGCTCAGCTTCTCCACGAAAGACGTCGACATGTTGGTGCACAGCTCGAAACAAGTTAATCTGTCGCTCAGGTATTTATCAGAAACACGAAACGATTCTCGTTTCCTGTTGTGAATCTATTTACATCTTTGTGACAAAGAATCTTTGATCTGCTGATGCCTCAGTTAATAATGACAGACGGTTCGAACAAAACTTCTAATACGAAACTGATTATCTCTGGAACTGTACTGGAATTTGTTTTGGTCATTAAACTGTTTATCAAAAATCGTCACTGACATTTCACTTCACTTCGAAAATCACGCGTGCTTTCTTTCTCCGCGCATGCGCTCCACGTGCACAATAACGTGTGTGTTAACACGTTTATCAGTTCAATAACCAAGAAGCCTTTTTGAGTCTTCTTAAATATAGTACGTCTGTGCCACTCATTCTTTTCCGCATTCTTTTTCAAAACTGGAAAGTTAAGCATGTCTGGCCAAACTTCTAGTGATCAATAATTAACCCATTTAGCCATTCTTATCAATCATGCTGCTAGTTTTTATACAGTTCCAGCCATCCTAATGTGGGCCTTTCTGCAAAAAGGGGTTATCATCCCATAGAGAAAAAAGTGACTGAACTGGAATTTAGTGAAAATGGTAACGGAAATGAGGTTAATAGGCTACTCATTCGTAACGTTGCACTCTAATAATTTACTTTTAGATGAATCATATAACTCATAATAAGGTCGCGTTCTGGCTCTCGAGCTATGACATTTTAGTTAAAAATGATCTGCGATAACTTCTTCGAAAAAACAAGAATATTCAAATGATATATTTCATAATTCGATCAATACAGTTTACTGCAAGTGAGAGTATCAAACCGGAATTCATCTTTGTTGTTCCAGCTCTGAGCCGGAGAATTCCTTCAACGTCACGTTTTCCTTTGACCAAGAAGTGTTGGAAGAGGTCGAAGCCATCTGCTTCCCCAGAAGTGAAGGCAGTTCCCGTCTGTGGCAGGTCATAACACTCAACAGCACCAAGAACGGCAAAACCTTATTCATAGCTGAACCAGATGTCAACGGTTCTGTTACGTAAGTATTATTATGCTGGAGTAGCCTACTTGCACATGAATGTTACAGTATTTAGGAGCTTTGGGAACCTCGTTCAAGTCATATGCATGGCATCTGTTTCAGAGGTTCAGGTAATTCCTTATCTAAAATATTCTGTATCAAAAGTAACTTTCCCGTTTCTTATTTTTTTCTTATCCATACGTTTTCTAAATTAACTCAAACGCTAACACAACCAGCAGAAACCCCCAGCTCAAAAATTAAAAACTCTATTGAAAAATAATGGATAAAAAAAAAAATAATTATACAAATGTCACCATTACCGTTTCCTCGCTTATCGATCAGAGTTGCCCAACGTAGGCTAAGTCGGAACCGAGTTCAAGAAACAAGTTTGGAACATTGAGCAACACCTAGAAATGTTTAATCATTACTTACTAGATTTACAGTTATTACTGACTAAATACGGAATGCTGTATTTTGAGCATCAGTTAAAACCCTCATGGACGTTTGCTCAAAACAAGCTTTGCTATCATACATATATGTATATATATATTATATATATATATATATATATTATATATATATATATATATATATATATATATACAGTATATATATACTCTGTACATTTTTTGCAATATAGTGGAGCAAAAGTGTATGAAACCCACATGTGAGTGAAAGTAGAGCTTCGGTTTGAATGGCCTGCATCAAAACATGTCACATTCAGTCATTCCTTCCAAAGTTAGAGTTAAGAGTTATACAAAGAGTGAGTCCGAACTTGAGAGTAAAGGTAATAATGATAATGATAACAGTCAATCAGTAATATAGTTAATAACCAGTGCACCTGCCATTATCAGTCAATGTGTGAGCATAGCGAGCGAGCGAGCGAGCGAGCGAGGCCAAATGGTACAAAATTAACCAAATCGCATCTTGCTGGATTGGCTGACCTTCTGTCAGTAAGCAGACTGCTGCAGCTGAACATTTACGAAATTTGGTAGATGTAACTAGCCAGCCAGCCTGACCTACTGACGTCACTAATCAGGTGGCAACTGTTATGTCATATGACCCAAAAACATTCTACTGTGACTGTTAACTGGAACTTTTTCCTAATTCAAATAAATAAACAATGACTGGCCGAGAGATTACCTTCTAACGCACAACCTTTCGCTATCAATTGGGGCACGTTGTCCTGTATATCCTGAAAGGTTGCTTATTCACTCATTTTGAGTTGGACATTATGGTATTGAAGGCTATTGTAGCTTAGTAACGAAAACAAATCCTTGGGCACGTTATTCTCTACCACGTTTCATCATGGGCATGAACCAAATTCCGGAGACTCACCAAGTCAGCGATAACTGACATTGAAGAAATAACTATGTGTGTGCAATAACTCTAATGACCTCTGAACTTTTTAATTTCTTCACACACTTGTCACTACACAGCCTAAGATGCCAATGAAGAATAACGGAAGCTTATTCACGCTGTTGAAGCCAAGTGTTTAGTTGTTTATTGCTTTTAGGCTGATATATATACATATATATATATATATATATATATATATATATATATATATATATACATATATAAATATGTATATATATATATATATATACGATATATGTGTGTATGTATGTATGTATGTATATACGGTATACATATATATGTGTGTATATACATACAGTATGTGTATATATATGTATGCATGTATGTATATATAGAATGTACTGGTCACTTTTTAGGGGAATCTCTTCATGTGGCTCTTCACTGGATCTTAAGCTTTGTCGTGACAAGCTCATGCATCAAGTGTGACGAAATCAAGACGTCAAGAGGTCACTGAAGTTATTAAATAACTGATGAAAAGTGACCGATAGATTCTATATATGTTGCAATATGTCCTCATCAGGATTAAAACGCATTCTCGTCACTGTCATGTTTAATGAGGCAGCCTGAAAATTCCACTGTAGCAGGACATCATTTCAAACCCACGATGGCTGGGCTCCCTCCAATCGTCATGAATTTTCCTAAATACACGAAAGTTATTTAGTTTTCTGAGGGATAGTACCGTAGTAGCAACCCTCAAGATATTCGGCGAAAACACAAACACGAATGTATATTTTACGAGCACGTCATCAACTTGGCTGTGCATATATACCGGTCTAGTTAAAACAACAGAATATTTTAGGGCACCCAAGGACTGACTGAAAATCTCGTCGAGAAGTGTGTTGTTTCTAGCTGCGTCCGAAGTGGCCCTGACACTCACGGCGCAATATTAGCCACTTTCTCCTCCAGTGTCACTCCCGGCTCACTCCCACCCAGTGACGTTGGTGACCCTGACCAGTTTTTCTCTTCTTCTGGCCTGATGAATTCCCCTTCAGAATTTAAAACTTCATTGGAGTAATGGTCTCAATTAACCTTCCTGTCAAATACTTGTCTGTTAAAGTATCTAACAGAGTATTGCCGGTTTCATCAACAAAGTAACAGGAAAGGAAGCAGAGGAAAACATAAAAATGCTGAAAAGTCTTGCATATGATATAGAAGTCTGTAACTTTGTTTTAGTAGAGTGACACATTCTCCCACTAATTACCTCATTTTCATGCCATAATTGCTAAAAAGCAAACCTACTCTACTAAAGGCGCTGCAAACGTGGGTGTACATTAATGTGTACACACGAAAGCAGCTCCTCTCAACTTGTGGGAAGGTCAGGAAATTTACTTTGATATTTCGTAACCTCCTTTTATCTCGTTTAATCTTTTATCAATTCACTTGGGAATTTCAAGAAGATTTGATACTGAACGTGTAAAGTCACCTGATAACAGCGTCACTGGAGCTAAATGAAATGTCCTTAATCGCACAGATATGAAATGGCGCAATCTGTAACCAAGAGTTATAACATGGATTTTTAGTAAACCTGCCTGTAAACGCACGGTAAAACTACTAAATTTATAAATGCTTTGAAAGCAGCGTAAACCAAATATTGCGAAGTAAATCCGTTCTTATGGGAGGTAGTTCTTACTCGGAAACCTAAGCTTATTAATTTTGTGTCTTGCAGCTGAAGCGTAGCATTTTCTCTTATAAATGTCATCACACTATTTTGTATCTTTGCCTGTACAAATATGTTGTTTGGAATTTTTGTTTTAAATCTCGGCACTCGAAACTGTCTGTTCTTGTGATTAGATTAGTTTTACTGAAACAGAGCAGAAACTGACACAGCAGTATCTCTGTCCAATTTGCATAAGCTTAGCGGGTATAGAAAGCTTGTAAATATGTTTGGCTAGCTTAGTATACTAGTCAGGTGTGCATGATAACGAATAAAAAACATGACAACAACAGTTATAGTGATAACATATTTGGGTAACTATATTATGGATATTGCCGTAGGAACTCGATCTTTTCTTGACCTCAACATGGACGAAGACAATAATAACCTACAACAATGTGCAACCAAGAGAAGCCACAAGAACTGACAGCCCTCTTGAAAATGCCAGATCAATAGTTAACAGAACGAAGGCCTTCGCGTGCATCCAGTGTCAACGTTAATGCTGAAGGTGGCCATTAGTAAGCTATGGTACTGGGGCTTATGGCGTTAGAGACAGGCACCAGGTGACGGGCAAAACTGAGACAGTGGGGAGGTGGGGCGGAGGCATTCTGGTAACCATGCTGCACTCGAGAAGAGCTCAACTACGGTTGGTTGGTAAAACTTACTGACTGGAAGGGGAAGTAAAAGCTCTTGTGCCAAACTGACAGCAAACACGAGGGTCGCAAGAATTTATGAAAAGACTGGCTCGGCAATCTCGAAATCACAAGTCAATTTTCATGTGAGTTTATCTTTCACGTTTCCTTTCCAAGTAAATAAAGTCAGCTACTCTACCTATAACAACACTCACAGATTCTTTTGTTTTATTTTGGAGCTAATTCTTTATCTATTGTATGGCTGCTTATACAGAAACTATGGAAATGACACGACGCATTCACTCATTCATCTCCTTTCAGCTTTTTCTCGTTTTAATGTAAATATATATAGTGACAATGAAGATCGCTCCTTGATTTGTCACATCTCAGCCCTGTATTAAATGATTTCATTTGTTCCATCACAATATCATGTGATATTAAAAGTACTCAACAAATATTTGCTCTAGTTTATCTCGAACATATCAGGAAGAGCTTCTTTACCTTTACAAATTTTAGGAGAATAAAAGGTAAATTTGTTCAAGGTGCATTCTCTAATATTATATGGTAGTTTCTGTAGTTACGACGTAAACCTATAATGAACTGAGGCCTGATATATGCCTCTTCCATACTTGCCAACCTAGTCTGCTACAATAGGTACTTATATCAATAACGCTTCCAGGAACTAATAGAATGCACTAAAAAGTACAAAATAATTTTTTGATACACACCACGATTTTCTTACAGTTAATCATGTCTACAAAAATAAAAGCTTGGCCGCCAAACATGGAAGGAGATGCTACGAGAAATAATTTTGTTTTGTTGTAGCATTTCCTTCCATGTTTGGCTTTTATTTTTGTAGACATGATTAACCGTAAAAAAATCCTGGTGTGTCTCAGAATATTATTTTGCACTTTTTAGTACATTTTAATAAAAGTGTGTTTAAAATCTTTCTTAGTATATTTTTTATTTTATACTTTTCAGTCTTGACAGAAATTGTAACTGATTTATGACTGTAGCTAACGAAACTGAACGTGATATTCTGAAATATCCTGTCGAGCCAAAGAAGGTTTGAAAAATCCGTAGAGCTATTAATTTATTCTACTGAGTCAAAGAGGTTATGAAAAATACGAAGAGTTATTCACTTCATACAAATCCTGAGATACTAGGAGGGTTCACTGTAAGGTCACTAGAGGTCACTGCTGACCTACTGATCATGTAAGGTTGTATTGTCACCAGCACTGAGTAACCAGGCAAAATTTCGAGTCCATCGGACGAAAGGAACAGGTCGAAAATTCAGTTAAAAGATTTGACCCAGACAAACAAACAGACAAAAAAGCAAGCTAAATAAAAGCGTATGAAAAGGCACTCAATTCGAAACCCGAACAAAACGTGTTCATTATTTCAAGATAAGAAATTACTTGATCTTCTGAAACCAAGAGCATTGTTTGGCAGGTGACAAAAAGCTAGCGCCAAAGAGAAATTTTCCCAACATCTTATTAAATCAATGATGCGTAGAAGCATATAGCCAAAGATAATAAATGCGCGGAAGAATATGATGTTCGGCAAAGAACAAATTGTATTTCAGACCTGGTTTTAAAATTCTGTTGGCTAAACGAAATTAAATGACCTTAAACCAAGTGCGATGGAGATGTCTCTCAGAAATTAAATTCCTTGCCAGCATGAAAGTGTCTACTTTGTTTCCCCAAAGCCTTCTTAGCATTCATTTTTGTGAACGTTAGGAAGACGATTGGATCAACTAAAAGACTATTAAAGGATTCAGTAACAAGATCTGATAAGAACGATAACGAAAAACTTCGTATACAGAAAAAGACACGCAGTGGAAATTTACAAAAAAAAAAAAAAAAAAAACAATCCAATAAAATCTCTTTCAATCCCAACCTGACTGACATGCCTTGAAGTTAAATTATCTGGCAATCAAAACGATAGGAGGAAGTGACTGCTTTGTTTTATCCAAATAGATAAAATTTGATTTTTCTTTGAGTTTCCTTGAGAGAATAAAATGTTCGTTTCATGAAGGGGCGCGCAGATCGCCGAATTTCGAGGAATTATCGATTTTTAGATTTTTACAGTTTTGGACTGGTATATGTCTAAATAAACATGTCCTGAAATATTATTGCTAAAAAAAATTTTTGAAAGTGTTTTTTTTCACATTTTCGCTCACCGCATTTACTGGCATTTGAGGAGCATTGAGTGAAAAATTGTCGCAAAATTTCTGTATGACTTTCTAGGTGGAAGTGAGAAATTACTTTACTTTCCTACTGTAATACACATTAGCTACGATAAAAACTAGCTTTCTCTCTCAAAAAATACAATATCAGAGTAAATATGTATCTATGTATCTCGATATCGCCCTGTGTGCGACATTGAGCGACAAACTGCCGTACAGTGTCTGCATGACTTGCCAATTCCGGATAGTAGAAGGAGAGAAATTTACTTCGGCATCCTACTAAATATACCCATTTTCTACGATAAGAGCTTGTTCGTTCTGTAAAAAAAATATCAAATCAAAGTAAATATATATCTATGTATCTCGATATTTTGAACTCGTCATAGTCGTATCACAGATGTACCATGCCAGCTAGTAAACATATAATTTCTTATATTTCTTGACATATTTTTTCTGCGTATTTTCGGAAATATGAAATTATATAAGCATGTAACAATTCCAAAGAGAGACTCAGGTGATTCTTATATATACATATACATATATATATATATATATATATATATATATATATATATATATTAACTTTATCACATACACAATTGTTCTGTGCATTAGTAGAATTACTAAAAGGACCTCATTAAAACTGGATGGTATCTAACGGAGTTTTTTATTCAGAAAAAGTTACAAGCTTTCATGGACAAACAGTCCACATTATCATATATGTGTGTGTGTGTGTATGTGCATGTGTGTGTGTGTATATATATATATATATATATATATATATATATATATATATATTAGTGGATATATAGGATAAAGGGAAAAAAGTGCAGATGCTGATACAAGCAACAGATTTAGCATGAGAACTCTTATTATCCCCATAAATCAAAATCAACCTCTGGCCACCTCAATATTTGGCTTTTTCCAAGATGGCTGACACTTTTCCAAAATGGCGGCAAATTTGCTGTATATTTCAAATATTTTAATTTCATAAGCCTATAAAAGTTGTATACTGTCCATATAATGATTGAGAATTTGTATTTTGGCATTCTTACTGTCATGAAGAGATAAAGTGAACCCATCTTTCCAGTATGGCCAACATATGAACACCATATATCCAAAATGGCTGCCAAAGATAAAAAAGTACGTATCTCCTGAGAGAAACCAATATGTTTTGTGTATCAATTAGTTTTAGCAAGTGCAGCTGCAGAGATCTGTGCAGCTAAGTCCAGATTTGTAGCACTTGCACCTGCCATGGCATTCCTTTTTGCAGCTACACTTATTCAGTTCTTGGCAAGATTTTGCTACTATTGGCAAATCTGTCCAATATGGAAACCAGGTGCCATCAATCTGTAGCCATCCCCAGTGTCTTGGACTGGGCAAAACTCGATGACATACTAAAGACTGGTAGCAAATGTGCCATGCTTGAAAAGCAGCTCTCTTGCAATGCTCTCTAAGAGCAGCCCTTGCAGGGGGAATGCAATCATAAGCTCTTTGCTTTCTTGCAAAGAGATCAAGTCTAGCCTCATTTACATTTTTATACAAACTGCTTCTGTCGTACATTAGCACCACAAACTCTTCAATAATTTACAGGTCTTCATCTTCTACAGCTGCTGGTGTTGAACTTATTTTGGTGAAGGTGGGTGTGGCATGCTGAAACACAGTCCATGTTTGCCATGCAGACTTCTGCCCCCTTTCCATGAAAGGCAGACACCGTGTCACACCTGCTAAATGCATGGAAAAAGGGAAGGGCTGAGGCTTTTGGTCCCATGGCTGCTGCAATTTCATGGATAGGTATCCACCTCATGTCTTTTCCTCTACCAAACTGGTTTGTCCAAACCAGTTTTTTTTTATGCTAGATACTGCTATGATGACAACGTCAGTGTCTGTACTACATATGATTGCACTTGAGATATCCTCATGCTTTGCAGCATATGCAGTATGTAAAAGGACTCTAGTACCTGCTTCTTCGTGAGTGCAGCCTTGTAGGTCAGCAGTGTCTTGTTCAGCTTTGTTACAAAGTGCAGCATCCCCTTTAGTGAGAATTATGCATGATGTATCATCTGCTTGAGATGAAATGATTGTCTGCCAAATATGCAAGTAGTTCAGTTTTGTTGTGGTCATTCCTGAGGAAGCTGGCCCAATTGCCAGGAGTTTTCGCTGTGCTAATTACTCTCCGGCAAACTCCTGTGCCTCTTTTTTGTCTTGTTTGTGCTTTCATACTGTCTGTCCTATACACATCAAATACAATGTGTGTTTGCTTGTACTTCTGTATGTGCTTCTGAATCTTGGATAGGACTTCTTCTTTAGCATAAGACTTATGTAGACCCCTTGGTGGGTCTCAGAGCATTTATAAGAGCTGCACCATCCATTAAGATAACATCAGCCGTAGGCTCTTTGTCAGGGATGTCTGATGCATGCTGTTCTAGTAGAGGCAGCAGCTGTGACTTGGTGCCCTGATGCATCTGTCCATTCTGTGCCAGTGATGGTGGGCAATTTTGATTTTCATGTTGAAAGAATTCAGTTAAATCACACTGCCTGTTCTGGCATGATATGAAGAGGCGTGAGAATAGATTACAACCATCCTTTATGGTTTGCAGTGACTGTTTTGCCCTTGGATTCTGTAGTAGACATCTAGTGACTGAACAATAGAATTTTGTTCTTGTGTTCTGGTTCATAGAATTTGCTGGGTGTCTTGAGCCTCTCAATAAAGTTTGTGAATTGTGTCTGTCCAAGGCCCTTCATAGATCTCAAGGATTCACTAACTTTGCTGTCCATAATTTCATGACTGTCTAGCACAATCAGATCCACTGAATCTTCCTCAAAAGGGTTGCCCACTTCTTTGATTACTTTTGCCAGATTTTCAACCATTTCAAGAAACCTTTTCTGCACATTTTCAGTTTCATCATGATGCTTACCCTCAGATTTTGGATCAGCATCACTTCTAGTCTCAAACTCAACGATCAGGCAGCTTACTTCAGGACCAGTCACTGTCCACCTTCTGAGAGCATCTTCATCTTCAAATAGGCCAACGGCTCCCCCATCTCCTTTCACATGAGCATTATTCTGCTCGTATGCTTGGTCTATAGCCATTGAGGAAAAAGGTCAAGTGGTTTTGTGGACGGTGAATTTTCCCTTTGTGAATTCATCAAATGTATCATTTTGGAGAGCCTCCATGTCCCCCAAATGATTTGAAAGCCATCTGGCATAATGTACATGGTCCAGGGCAAAGAAGAAAGGAATGAGTTCCTGCAGCACATCTTTGTACAATTGGAAATTAGACTCTCGGTATGACCTGATGAAAACAAACACTAGAAATTCTAGCTGAAGTACAAGATTCAAAAGTAGAATTGGGGACACTCTGATTCTCGTTTTCTGATCCAGCTTTCACAGCTTAGCTCAATTTCTTCTTCTGCTTCCTGGATATATGCCATATAGGCAGCTTTGCACAGCTGAATCAATCTGCAAGCTATCACCTGGTGGGCTAGACATGTCTTCTTCAAATGTGAAGCAGAAATAAACAAATCAGGAGTAGCTATTTCTGTTTCTGCAAGAGCACCAGTCTAACCACTGTCTTTCAAGAGATCACCCAGAATTTTGAATGCTGCCATTTCCATATGCAGCCCTCCAAACATAATAACCATATCACCATACTGCAATGGCCAATCCCATTGGATTTGCTTAGCAATTGCAAATAGTGGCTGGTCAACTGCTAGAACTGGGGTTTGGCCAGGATTGAGAAACTGTGTGGTTGCTCTTGCAATGTCCATGGCATGTTTTATCATTGCAACTGAATGAGCTGCCTCTTGAAAAAGAAGCAACATTGATGACAAGCTTATTTCAAATGGGGCCTGTCGCTTCTGAGAAGTGTGATGTGCTGCCCAAGATATGGACACAGCATCTTCACTCCTGTCCAACAGACTGGCTTTCTCAAGCCATTCATACTCAAGAGAAAGATGCTTTGAAAGCACAACCTGTTGGTGTCCTGCACTTCCACTGGATGAAGGGAGGGGATTCTCATGTTTAAAGTGATCAGGAGGTACATTTGTGTAATGTTCAGGAAGAAAGGGTACTTTTTTTGGCTTTGTTCCACTTTGGATGATTTGGTCCAAGTTTCTGTCCTCACCCTTTTCATCAGTGCTCGGATGCTGAAACAAAGATATGCCTGGCCCATGGAAGAATGTTTGCGCAGTTGTGGCACTTGATTATGGTTCAGATTGTCAACAGCACAAGTTGTAAAGAGCCCTTTTCTTAGTGTAGTGGGACAAACTACTTCTTCCTCCAAAGACCTTGTCACAACTGCTTCTCTTAACCCTTTAGTCAATTCCAGTACCCTATCATAGCTGATGCTGATTCCATGGTGATGGAATGTATCAATTAATTGACGCTTCCTGGTTTTTGCAAAGACCAGGAAACCAATATATATTGGAAACGGAGGTTCTCTTGACTTGGAATATCTGGAGAATGTTGAAGATGCTGGATTCTTTCAACAGCTGAAGTGCAAAAGTTGTGCTAAAGCTAGATCAGTAGATGATGTTCCATATTTAAGTTGGGATTTTATGTCGCCACTGTTTTGTAGCACACTTACAAATTCCAACAAACTTAGTGGCACAGATTCTCTTCCAGTGTCTGCTGTTAAGGTTCCATCAAATTCTATCTCGTGTTCAAGCATCTGTTTCCTCAATATCTTAGCTGCTTTGGCCATGATTAGTGCATCATTGTAGTCACATGCCGTGGCTAGGGCTTCTCCCATTTTCCTTTTGTAGGCAAACCAAATTTCTCTTCCCTTTTTAAAGTTCTCCAGTTCTGGGATGCGGGCAAGTATCTGTTCTTTCAACCGTGTTCAGTGCACAAAGGAAGCATCAACATTTAGCTGTTCCAGTCTTTGTTTTGTTCTGCACATATTCATCTCCAGTTTTCTGGGAATTTAGCCAGGCCCTTTCCCTGTTGTACACACTTGTCAGACAAGATGGGTGACACATATGGTCCTGAGAAACAATATCTCCAGCACTAAGCTTGGCCAGAAGTTCCTCATCTAGTAGGTTGGTGGCACATCATTGCAGCTTTTCATAAATCTTTGATTGGTGCTGGTTGGTCACTAATAAAGCATATTCCTTCTTTCTCAGTCTTAGATTCCTCTGCTTCTTCTTCATCTGCCTTCTGGTTACTACGTGTGAATTTTGCTGATGGGACATCATCTTTTTCTTTTGCCTTACACCATGACTTCCTTTTCCTTTCTAGTTTTGTTGTTTTGAACTTCAGCATACATGATTCATGATATATTGCTTTGTTATTTTCAAAGGTCTGCAGAATTCCATCACCTTCATCAAGCCTTTTGCGATGAAATGGTATAGGCATTGCATTTAACTTATAAAATTCAGGAATGTTTGTAGCAAGGGTAACATAGCCAGCACCAGATGCATCGACTAGTCTTTCGCATGTGTCCTCTTGGCACAAGCAACAAAGCTCCCAGTTAGTCATACTATCTCCCTTCAGGAAAGATGTTGACTTCCAAGATTGTCCTGCCATTGCTTTTATCCTTTTACCACCTATATAACATATATGCACTTTCAGATATGGGATACAACTAGGCTCAGATATGTCATAATCCTACTGCTGTCCCGATCATTCATCCAATGCTATTTAATTCCTGTGTGATCTGTACACCATCTAGAAGAATAAAGCCCCATCTTCCTTGGCTCGGTTCTCCTGCTCTGGCACATCCTGTCTATTCAGGTGCAGCTATTTAGCTTTGAAGTGGGATTAGCCAAACAGCATTTGGGAAACTAATAACAAATCTCTGCCATTAGTTAGCACTGAACCCCATGCAGAGTTTCACAGCTATAGTGTCAACCAGTGTGCCCTGGTAGTACACTGACACTACACTATTACACTTTTACATTAAGCTTATTACCCATTTTTTTAAAAAATGAGGGTGAAAATTAACTGGGGATTAATTGATTTCTAATCTACAAAAAATGAAGTGATCAGGCTGAAGTTACCCCAAATCCATGTATCACCCGACCTTTAGCCTCAGATATGAGCATAAGTACCAATTTTTGGCATTTTGGCAGACATTCTTGATATAGTGACAGCCATCTTGGATATTTCTATGCAGAGAAATGATGTATCTACATATAGTGCAGCAGATAATTGCATATTTCATAAGAATCGTTCAGATAGTGAAACAAGCATGAAATTTTGCACAAGTGCTCTTTAAAGTTCCCTCTATCAGAAAAGGGCGCTGGCCACGCAAAAAATTTAATATGGCGGCCAAATTCCAAGATGGCGGCCAGTATCGACAGATTTTGGCTAATTTTTCACTAGAATGGCATGTATTTGCTTCTAGCAATGTGGTAAAGCTCTTCCATACTATTTCTTGTGAATATTATGTTTCTGTAGCTTCCCAGTACAGTTTACCTTTAAATATGGGGGCTATATGGCTGCCAAGAAAAGGTAGAAACAATAATTATAATGAGAAATAATGCCCGTTCAACAATTATCGTTTTAAGCATGGATCTTGGTTTCTGTGGTTTTAGATCCTAATGAGGCCATCTCTTTCGAATAACTCATCAATTTTGAAGGAAAATTAATAAATGTAAAAGAGTGTATGTCTGCACACAACCAGGGCACACTGGTGACATCACTGCTGTCTAACTCAGCATGGGGTTCAGTGCCAGCTAATCCAGCTTTACTAATCCTGTAGTCTTAGACTAGTAGTTGTAGTATAGTTTAGTTTAGTGTCCCAAATGCTTTCTAACAGCCCCAGACCAGCTATAGTTAGATAGCCGCACCTGAATAGACAGGATGTGCCAGCGGGAGAGCTCTGGTGGAGGCAGGAGTTGCTTCATCTGGAACTGCAGAATCCTTCCTGTCAGCTGCAAGCGTAACCAGGACACGGCAGATGCACCAGGTTACAGCCTCTAGTTTGTACAAACTCCTGAGGACAGCATACACTGACTACTGTGCTGAGAAAGCAAACAACAATGAGCAGGCATTAGAGTTTGAGGAGTGGTGTGACCTTCGAAGACAGCAGAGTCCACAGTTCCACTTCTGGCACATGGTGTTGTCTATGGAACTTGTGATATTCCTACTGATCAGGTCCTTCCGTGAGGCCAATTTTGTCCTCTACTGCCAGGCATTGCATGAGCTGATACCCTACTTCTTTTCCAACAATAATACAAACTATGCTCGTTGGCTGCCTATTCACCTCAGGGACATGCTTACCCTAGAGAGTTCACACCCAGAGTTGCACAAGGAGTTCAAGGCTGGCAACTTTGTTGTGCACAAGACCAGTCGCCAGTTCTCAGCAATGGCTCTTGACCAAGCTCATGAGCAGACCAATGCCTTTATAAAGGCTGATGGCGGAGCCATTGGGCTGACTGAAGATCCGTCAGCACTCAGAAGATGGATGGTGGCTGGCCCAGAGATCATCCGCTTGGTGTCTGCATACGAAACAGAGGTTCAAAGTAAGGAGTCTAATGAGCAGACAACACACCATGAACAAACACCTCATGCGCAGAAGACATTCTTGGAGAGAGTCAGCAAGCTGTCATTGGCTTTGCAACACTTGGGAAGTCCTTTTCAGGAAGAGAGCCAGGATCTGTATTCCATTGACAACAAAGACATTGCCCACCCCAGCTCAGCAGAACTTCTACAGACACACCTTGACAGAGGCCGCACTAAATTTCAGAAGTTTTCAGACTCTTTGGCAAACAATGCAGTCTCCTTCTATGAGCCGATAAAGAAGAACAGAACTGACTTCTTCAGGCAAGAAGCTGCTCCTGTAGAACAGTCAAAGCAGAAACTTCTGAAGGAGGATTGCCAGCTTTTCTCAAAGCTATTTATATCCTGTCAGAGCCGTGAATGTGATCTGCAGGAATTCTTCCAGCACGAGAATCAAACATTCCCAGCTTCCCTTAGTGAGGGTGGTAGGCTGTACACATGTCAGAAGTCTCAGCTGACCTCGGTCCTGAGAGTCATGTTACACTAGAAGACAAAGAACCAAAGACTGATGTCCTCATTGTAGATGGATCAGCTTTGGTCCATGCCTGCCACCAAAGAAAGGAAAGACCTTTGAGGCTATGCACTTTGCGACTTCTTGCCTGTGATACAATCCTATAGCAGCAAGTACACATCATCACATCTTGTATTTGATGTATACAATACATCCAGCCTCAAAGCTGAGACCAGGCTCCAACGTGGTCAAGGAGGAAGGCGCAAGGTGACAGACAAGAACACAATTCCATCCAACTGGCGCAATTTCCTAAGACACGATGCCAACAAGACAGAGTTGTTCCAGTTCCTGGCAGACAAAGTTGCCCAGATGTCTGCCACAAATGTTGTCATTGCCAATGAAAGGGTCTGCTGTCCTCAGCACTCATGAGGCTAGTCTTCAGGGACTGGAAAAGTGCTCTCATGAGGAAGCTGACACCCGCATCTTTCTCCATGCCAAATATGCCACAGAACATGGAGCCAAGACCATCACGGTTAAAGCAAATGACACAGATGTTCTTGTCGTTGCAGTCAGTGCTTTCTCCACTCTCCACAATCTAGGGCTAGAGAAGCTATGGGTGGCATTTGGCCAAGGCCAGAGCCTGCGCTGGATTGCTGTGCATGACCTGTGCAACTCTCTGGGCCAGGAGAAGGTGAATGGCATGCTCTTCTTCCATGCGTTCACAGGCTGTGATACAGTGTCAGCCTTCCGAGCAAGGGCAAGAAGACCGCCTGGCAGACATGGAACATCTTTCCAGAGGCCTCCACTGTGTTCTCCAAACTGAGTCACTACCCTCTCAGAGTGGAAGAGAGTGACCTGAAGGTCCTGGAGAGGTTTGTCATACTTATGTATGAAAGATCCAGCACTGCTGGCACTGTGGATGAGGCTAGACTTGATATGTTTGCCAGAAAACAAAGGGCATATGAGGCCATTCCACCAACCAGGAGCTCTCCTCCAACACACCAAGCGTGCTGCGTACCAGGCTGGTTGTGTGTGGGGCAGGCCACCCAGTGTCAGCCACAGCCAGAGAACCCTGCTGAGTGGGGATGGCAAAAGTCTGGTGAAGCATGGCAAGTCCTCTGGACAACCAACTCGCCCTTAGCCAGAGTTGCCAACAGCTTACCAAATGTGGATGCAAAGCAGGCTGTCGGGAAAGGTGCAAGTGCTACAAGCTGGGTCTTCCTGCACAGCTCTGTGCACTTGCAAATGTGAAGTCTAGATAAATATTGCCCTCTCTTCAGTAGATAATCTAGCTTGAGCATCCAACGTGTCATGCTATGCCTACCTTCTTATCCTCGAATTTTTCAAAGGTGTAGGTTGAGAGACCTATACATAGATTGGTTACGTTTAGTCCATATTTCTCTTCTTTTCTTTTTATGGTTACAGTCTTAGACACAATGTTGTATGTGACCATACCATTACTATTTCAGTTGAAAATAGCATATTAGTTAAACTGTCTGATCACATGAATATACCATTAAATAAAAACAGTTGGTCTCTATGTCTGCTAGCGCTGTGGATAGAAAAAACTTTTATGGCAACCATTTTGTACGCCATCTTGGTTACAATTCATTTAGTAAGGGTTTTCAATAAAATGTGTGGTATGGAACATTTTTATAACCTAAAAGTCGAGGTTTAAAAAAAAAAAACTGGCATATTCCATCCAATAGATGCTCCCAAACCAGTGAATCTCAACATAGATGGCGGCCATTTTGAAAAATAGCCGCCATCTTGGATTTTCAGGTGGCCAGCGCCCTTTTCTAAGAGAGCGTAGTCTTAGGAATGTTTGTGCCAAATTTCATGCTTGTTTCACTATCGGAACGATTTTTACAGCAATCTGCTGCACTAATATATAAAGGCTTGTTTTTAATATTTTAATATAAACTGGGAGTGACTTGGGGATTTGAATGTGATTAATCAATTAAATACCAATATTCAAATATCCACAGGACGCGATTTTGAAAACCTGTCGGCCATCTTGGAAAATGGCAAAATTTTGTGTGGCTGAAAGGTTGATAATGAGACCAAGGGACAAGAAGAATAGTTGAGCCAAGTTTCAAGCTTGTCCCACCATTTGCCCTTTTCCCTATATTTTTGTAGTTACCTGCTCCACTATATATATATATATATATATATATATATATATATATATATATATATATATATATATATATATATATTATATATATATATATATATATATATATATATATATATATATATATATATATATATATATATATATATATATATATATATATATATATATATATATATATATACATATATATGCAAATTTTAGGTAACGTATAAATCAAGAGAGAGCACATTTCTATTCATTTGATTATATTGTAAATTTCAGGGCATATTTCTTGTATGACAAAATAGTTTTTGGGCAAAAATCAGCCTTCTAACTGTAATAATTTCATAGTTATTACAAAATAACCATAAATTTTCTTCTTTTGCTGTTTTCTTAAAACTTAGTTTTTTCAAAAATAAATGTTTATAACTCAAAGAAGACTGAACTAAATTTGATGAAACTTTTACACAGTGTAGTATCTTGATTTTGAGCGAAATTTTGATTTGCATATTTTTAAAATTTTTTAATTTTTTATCAATTGCAAAAAAAAAAAAAAAACTTAGAAGTTGAATTTCTAAATTTTCCATGTTGAAACTTTTCATTATTAGTTGAAGAATAAGTGGTACAAGGCAAAGCATGAATGGGAGTTGGAGTTAATCAGAGCTCGATCCTTACTGCCTGTAAACCCATATAACTATATTCAAGGTAACACAGACCCTGTGTTTGATGTAGCGAGAGTACAGAAGTTAATTCCAAAGTTTACAGAAGATGAATTTTTTATCACTTTGAAAAAGTGGCTTCAGGTATGGGATGGCCAGAGGATAAATGGTCAGTTTTGTTACAAAGAGTACCAGGTGCTCAAACACAATGTGCTACAGGTTTACCAGATGACCCCTGAATATTACAATGAAAGATTTAGATTTTTGAAGAAGAATGACGAGATGACTTTCTTGGATTATGCCTATAAAGTCAGGAGATGTTTTAAACGATGGCTGGAGGCGGCTAAAGTTAAGTCTATGGACGAACTTGAAGAATTAGTGGTCTTAGAGCAATATCTAAGAGGAATTCCTGAACATATAAGAGCTTATTTGAGAGAGAGAGAGGTGAAGAAACTTGATAAAGCTGCTACTCTGAGCGAGGATTATAATATAATTTCCAGCAAAAAGAATTATAATGGCAGGTACCAGAACCAACAATTTACAGGTTATAGGTCTCAGTCACATTTTAGTAACAGTGCTATGAAAAACCCCTCTAATAATTATACCAGTGCCAAACCAGGATATGCCTCACAGCAGTGGAATGCTAAACCCGCCCCTTCTAGTCTATTCTCAAGACAAGTGCAGAAAATTAATGTTGTTTGCCACAAGTGTGGAAGAGTAGGACATTATAGTCGAGACTGCTATAAAGTGTATCAGCAGACTAAGCCAGTTGGACAGGTGACAAGGGCTAACCAGGTAAAGCCAACTACGAGGAACAATGTGGGACAAAATGAAATCAGACAAGCAGAGTGCTTAACAACCAGTGGAAATGCAAATTCCAGTAGTGAGTGGCTGAACAGTGACGAGGCTTTTAAGCCATATATCTATGAAGGTATGCTGACAACCCCCTCTTTGAGTGTACAGGTACCAGTGAAGATATTACGTGATTCAGGAAGTAATCACAGTGTGGTAATTCGAGGTGCTCACCTGCAGTTGGAGAAGAATCTCACCGGAGATTCAGTTATCTTAAAAGGTATAGGAGGAGAGGAAGTAACTCCTATATGCCACTTGCATTTGTCATGTGAATTAGTGACAGGAAATATCGATTTTGCAGTAAAGGACTCACTAGCTGTTGAAGGTGTGCATGTTTTACTGGGTAATGAAGTTGGTGGTGTCCACTTCGTTCCTTGTCCTGTAGTGACGGACAAACCATTAAGGATTAGTCCTACAACAGAATTAGAGAAGAAAAACCCTCACCTATTTCCAAGTTGTGTAACTACCAGGAGCATGAAGAGAGCTGAGCATAGAAGTGAAGAAACTGAAAATTTACCTGCACCAGAAGGATCTTTGAGCTTAGGAGAGCTGTTCCAGGAAGGTGAAGTTTCCCCTAATGTCAGTACTGAAGAGATTCTTGCAGAAGAAGAAAATTCTGTTTTTGGTAAAGAAACTCCGGGTAGTCAAAATGTTCCTGAAGACAGTAGTGAATCTACTGAAGTAACAGATATTGAGAGTTCAACCCTTGAAGTTAGTCAAGTGACTAGAGAAAAATTAGTGGAATTACAGAAGAGGGATACAACCTTGGCTGAACTGTTCTTCAGAGTTGTTGAACCAGAAGAAATGCAACAAACTTCTACCTGTTATTATCTAAGGGATGGATTGCTAATGAGGAAGCATCGACCTGTAGATATACCAGGAAATGCTGAATGGGGTGAATATCATCAAATTTTAATTCCATATCCATTGAGGAAGCAAGTGGTAGCAGTAGCGCACGAAGCTGGACATATGGGAATCAGGAAGACTGTTGAGGAGGTTATGAAGTATTTCTTTTGGCCTGGACTACACAAGGATGTCAGAAATTTTGTAGGGAGTGTCATACATGCCAAATAGCTGGAAAACCAAATGAAACTATTCAAAAAGCTCCCCTACAACTGATAGAAGTTAGAGGAGAACCCTTTAGCAAGGTGATAATAGATGTGGTTGGTCCGCTACCAAAAACGAAGAAAGGACATTAATATCTGTTGATATTAATGTGTCCCATAACAAGATATCCAGAGGCGATTCCTATAAGAAGTATAAGTGCAAAGGTAATAGCTGAGAAGTTGGTGGAATTTTTTTCCAAATTTGGAATTCCAGAAATTGTACAGAGCGATAGAAGAACGAACTTTACCTCAAAATTATTCCAAGATGTGCTGAATTTGCTAGGAGTGAAACAACAGTTATCTACCACTTATCACCCAGAGACTTAAGGAGCTTTAGAAAGGTTCCACCAAACTTTGAAAAGTATGTTAACCAAATACTGTAATGAGTCGGGAAGAGAATGGGATGTTGGTTTACCCTTAATGTTATTTGAGGTAAGAAACGCTTATCAAGAAAGTATGGGATGTTCGCCAAATGAAATGATTTTTGGTCGAGACGTGAGAGGTCCGTTGAAAATCCTTGCAGAGAACTGGGAAGAAAATCAAGAGGAAGTCCAAAGAGAATATGTGAAGAACTTGAGGAAAAGGTTAGAAGAAATTAGAAAATTCTCTTTAGAAAATTTAAAGACAAGCCAAGAAAAAATGAAAAGAAAATATGATGCTAAGGCTAAGTTAAGAAGCTTTAATGTTGGACAGCAAGTTCTAGTGTTCTTACCAGTGAAAAGGTTTCCCCTTACAAATAAATTTCAAGGTCCTTATAGGATAACAGAAAAGTTAAGTGATCGAACTTATGTGATTGAAACACCAGGGAGAAGGAAACGATGGAGGAAGATACATGTAAATCTTTTGAAACCCTACTTTTCAGAAACTACAACTGAGGTTATGTCTATAACCCAAACAACTTCATATACAGAGGAAGATGATGGTTACGAGTTAGGAGCTGAAAATAAGATGAATAATTCCTTGATATTAGGAAATTTAGAAAGCAAACTAAAACATCTAAGTGTTGAACAAAGCAAAGAATTAACTGACATGATCCAAAATTTCCCTGAAATTTTTACAGACATACCTAAGTGTACCGAATTGACAAGGCATGAGATTAAGTTCAGAGAAGATGCTAAACCATTCAAGCAAAGAGCTTATCGTGTATCACCCTTTCATTGAGATGTTTTGAAAAAGGAGGTTGAATATTTGTTGCAGCACTGATTGGCAGAGCCCAGTTCAAGTCATTTCAGTTCTCCTTGTATGTTAGTAAAGAAACCAGATGGCTCGTTTAGGATGTGTACTGATTACAGGAAGTTGAATTCCATCAGTGTAGCTGATAATTATCCCTTACCTCTTATTGATCAATTACTTGATAATATTTGGCAAGCCCAGTTTGTTTCTAAAGTGGTGAAGGAGTTACCAAGATTTGTGAGCGTGTTTGGAGTTTATTGCCTATTTTGTGCAAGTTTTTCAGCCATAATAATTTCCCTGATTGTTTGTATGATCTTGTTGTGTAAGGAGAGAGAACATTTTTGGAGAGAGCAGTGTAATTGTAGATTATTTATCCCTCTCCGAATCCACTGATTCGAACCCGGGATAATTAATCTTTTGGGGGGAGGAATATTATAAGGTGTTATAATATGTATAACCATTTTATAAGTGTTTATATGTCTCTGTGAAAATGTGTTATAATATGTATAACCATTTTATAAGTGTTTATATGTCTGTGAAAATTTTGATGTTTTGCTTACAGATTCATCATTTATTGTGAAGATGTGATTTTAAAATGTCTTTTCCTTGCAAATAAATTGTATATCATGTAAGCTTACAATACTATGGAATGTTTTTCCCTTTGTTTAATATGTGGAATTGTTGCCACATCTTGTTTACAGAGAGAGGAGGGTAAGAGCATGCCTTCCCTATTGACCCAGGTGTCTCGTAACTCGCACTAAAGAAAAAGAACCCTCTTGTATTATTGTGATGAGCTGTCACCCAATCGGCGAGTTCCCTATTATATGTTTGTTCCGTAGGCTTAACCCATCGTTATTAGCTGTGTCTATGCTTATTCTTTCGTAATCTGAGAAAGAGAGAATGAGGAACAGTGAGATAAGTGGAGTTGTTTTGGGTCTAAAAGCATTTCCGTTTGTTTGATCAGCTTCAGCTGTGTAAGTCTCCCAAGAATTTGGTTTCAAATATCTTTTTCTGCTTAGCCCTGAACAGGAAATGTCCATTATGTAGATAAGAGAGAAGGGGCTCGGAGCTCTGGCCTATTTCCTTCTGAATTTTAGAATTCTTTGTGTATTCTGTAGAATAAGGAATTAGGTGTTCTGTGAATACCCTATGTGTATTCTTGAGTATTCTGGAAGGGCTTGTTGGAGTTAAAAGTGCAGTGCTGTTCCAAAGACACTCAGTCTGCTAGAGGGGTCCCTAAGAGAAGCATCTCTCTCTCTCTCTCTCTCTCTCTCTCTCTCTCTCTCTCTCTCTCTCAATAATCCCATTACATGTAAGGGAAATAACTGAAGGGTTACTGTTTGTAAAAGCTCTTTTAAACTCACCCCAGGAATGTGTTAATTTTGTAGAAGGTGATCAGGAATATTGTTTTGTGACGTTAGTGAGAGAGAGAGAGAGAGAGAGCGAGAGGGGTGTGTGAAATACCCGCTGAGAAAGACTCGCTGTTGAAAGAGAGAGAGAGGAAACAAGGTTGACCCCCTCCCCCACCGCCTCTGAAGACAGACCAATCGGTTCACTACATAATGTTCCTACCTGGAACATTCTTATCTGTTTCCAAACAGTTGTAACACACACACACATATATATATATATATATATATATATATATATATATATATATATATATATATATATATATATATATATATATATATATATATATATATATATATACATATGTATATATATATATATATATATATATATATATATATATATATATATATATATATATATATATATATATATATATATATTTACACACACACACACACACATATATATATATATATATATATATATATATATATATATATATATATATATATATATATATATATATATATATATATATATATATATATATATATATATATATGCACATATAAGTCCTCCTGGGCCTTGCAAGGCAAGTACACACACACACACACACACACACACATATATATATATATATATATATATATATATATATATATATATATATATGATTATATATATTATTATGAATATTACCTGTTCGACCTCTCTGCCTTGTTTGAAATAGAATAAAATCAATTCTAACATTAGATCTGGGAAGAGTAGATGCCTCTTGCAAGAGACAAGGGAGCGAGAAGTAGCAGGAGATGTTTTGAGCAGAGCCCAACTGTCATAAGGGGTAGGAGTGTTAGTTTAGTGGCATATCAGACAGGAAGCTTTTGCTAGGACCACCCTTAGCTAGATTGTACCTTAAGCTCACTTTTCTATGACCTTTGTACTGGCGAGTTTTTTGTCATTTTCAGATGCTACCTGCACCCAAGCCAAGGCAGTTTGGGGGAGGAGTTTGAAGCAAGCACCCATGCCACTGACCCCAGCTTCGCCAGAGTCTAAAGGCAACCACGAGAGAGGCGACACACATATCAGGTGTCTCTCATAGCCCCCCTTTGTTCTCCCCCCCTTTGTCGAACAGCCGGGGAAATTGCCATTTCAATGGACCCAGGGCTTCTGATGCAATTGATTACTCCATTATCTATTCCAGTGGTAAGTCTGAAGATGACAATTGCTCCTGGTTCTCTTTCCTTTTATCTTAACGCTCATTTTTCATGTTTCAAGTTTTCTCTCTTAAACAGTCACTGACTAAGAAAAATACTAGTGAAACCATATCCCATTTATGAAGTCAAATATATGAAGTACAATTATTGTTGCATAGTGGAATTGCATAAATCATCCTCCATGGCGTTAAAGTAATATTCTTGATCTAAGATTCATCCCTTGCAGTCAATTTATGATAAGTGAGAGGTCTTTTGATAAAGGAATGTTATTTGGATACGTCCCTTCCAGAATTGGGCACGCCTTGGAACCTGGACAGAATCTTGTTTGGAGAAGAATTAGCATCCTTGATACCTAATCCTCAATTAATGCATTTGAAATTACTTTATAGATGCGTCACAAGAGGTCCCAAGCCGTTGCATTATTCACTCCTTTATGTTGGAATATCTTGTGTCCGTAGAGGGACGAAGTTGGAGCTGTTATTAGCTCCTGTGAGAAACAATTAATATACTTCTGTGTTGACCTAGTTGTCTGAGTAATGTTGATTTAGTTCATGTGTTCAGAATAAATCGCTATATTCAGTAATCCAGTCTCAGCTGGCGACCTAAATTAATTATGTTAGCTTATCTGTCTTTTTTTTTTTAGGTAACTATCAGCCTTAACTGATAGGATTACGTGTCTTAGCTTAAGCAAGGCAATATAAATTCTTTAAATCCCTAATTAAACTCATCAGCTAAATGACCCACGTAACAGTGGTGCCATCTTGCTGAGATCTCTGGGATTAGAGTAGTGTTCTCTAAACAGAGATAAAGAGCTTGGACTCAAATTAAATACGAATTAATTCAAAGACAAAAGGTCAGATCAAATTGATTTCATGCTAAATTCTCCCAAACAAGGATACAGGCCAAGGTAAGAAATATTAAGAATATCAACGTTATAATAATAAGAAGAGTAGGTAGGAAAGTGTGCATTAAATGAGAGCCGCTATAATTTACAATCTACAATAATAAGGAAATGTTTACCATGGTCGAGAGCTACTAAGCCAGACGTGCATACCAGTCAAAGTTGTAATAAATTACCGAGTCAAGATTTAATATTTTGCTATTCACCAGCCAATGATTAATGCATGATATTAAATTTTTGAACTAGTTAGCTATTGCATGACAGTATTAGGAGGCCATGTGCCTAGCACTTCTCTCATAAGATAGGACAGACAATTTACAAGTCCATAAGATATTTCTTACAAAGCAGCAACCGTGTCAGCCTTAGAGAGAAAGCCACCGACTCAGCGTCACAGAGAGAATTACTTTCCCTCACGTGAAATCATATTAAATTCCTTTTCCATTAATATCGCAAATGAACGGTATCAGTGTTGAATTTCATAATTTGCCTTTTACATTAATTAAATCAGGCCAGTAAGGACGTCATGTGTCCATTACTTTGGATCGTGAAGGACCCCGTAGTAAGTGTAGCGACAGCTGCAGGATTTAATTTTGGGGCCGAAAAAGAAAAAAAGAGAAAATCGTAACAACTTCGCTTTCCGTCTTTATAATGTAATATAACTTGCATTTGTGGTATTCTAAGTTAAAACTTGCATTCCCACATTAACCTCATTCATTTCTAAGAGGAATTCGAGTGTTTTGTTCTTTTATATTGTAATAACATAGAGAAGAAAGGTGGGAGGTTGTGTATTCCTCTGCCAGTCGGCATCCCCCACACTTGCTTCCAGTAAGGTGTTGTGTTTTGAGTCATCAGCTGCGTGTGGTCATGTGACCTATCCGACACCTTGAGAAGGGGTTGCCTGCGAGCCAGTAGCCACCATCTTAAAACATTGTTGTTGTTGTTTGCCTGTGTGACATCACGAGTAACGTCTGCCTCACTAACTTAGCGAACTACTTTGTCTCGAGCATTACAATACTCGCAAATCTTAGAGAAAAAAAATGTACTTCAACTAAAGGGAAAACTAGGTATAGGATTTGATGCAACAGGTAAAAGAAAGTTAATAATTTAGCTAGGGAATAACTCATTTAGGAAATGTAACCACAGTTCCTTCACAAATATACACTTTCGCAGGGAATTATATTAAAAAAAAGAAACTCGTAATTTAACCACACTTATCAGCCTAAGACATAAGAAGAGAACGGTAATAGGGCACGCTAATTTTGGAAAGACAACCCATTACCTTACATAACCAAATTAAGAAGTATTAAAAAAAAGAAGAGAAACCTGCTAGCGTGCATTTCCAATTTTCCTTATTTACTCAAACAGTGAAAACTTTTCTTACTGGATACTTTTCTTTTCTCTCTCTCTCTCTCTCTCTCTCTCTCTCTCTCTCTCTCTCTCTCTCTCTCTCTCTCTCTCTCTTCCATTTCTTTTATCCATTTACATAAGCTTTTAAGATATCTCAGAAGTGTACTTGCACCGTCTTCATTGAAAGAGCATGCCGACATAGGAATAATTAATAAAAATAAAACAAATAAAAAGAAACACCTCTGTCCAATAGATAGATGAGGATAAGTTAAGATTAACCACAGTTATTGAAAACTGTCTGCTACGAGTGGGGTCTTTTATCCAGACTCAAACATAAAAGCCTTCCTCCCTCCACGTGAAAGGAAGTAACATAGCTGGTACGAGGAACTAGTCACCCAAGAGGGTCAAAGCAACTAAAATTGATTTTTCTTTTCCACAGTGCCACTAATCTGAGGCACTGTCACGAACTGAAGCACTTACCTACCTGTTTCTTCTTACCTTGCCTTTTCCTCCTACTTATTAGTTACACTCTGCTTCCCTTAGTACAATTAGTTGTACTCCAAGACATGTGTTGATTCCTAGGAATGCACTGGCACCATAGTGCCACCAAAGACAAAAAGTCCTTTGTGACTATGTAAGCTACACCTGAACTTAGAGATACAGAGTGCCATCAGTGTGATGTTTGCACGGCACACTCAGCCACAGTGCCACCTTATTACAAAAAAACTGCCACACCACTGAAGTGTCACCCAAATCTGAGGGACACTTCCTCAATTTCAAAGTACGTCCAGTCAACCCAAGTAGATGCGACTCAAACATAAAAGCCTTCCTCCCTCCACGTGAAAGGAAGTAACAGCTGGTACTGAGGAACTAGTCACCCAAGAGGGTCAAAGCAACTAAAATTGATTTTTCTTTTCCACAGTGCCACTAATCTGAGGCACTGGAACTGAAGCATTTACCTACCTGTTTCTTCTTACCTTGCCTTTTCCTCCTACTTATTAGTTACACTCTGCTTCCCTTAGTACAATTAGTTGTACTCCAAGACATGTGTTGATTCCTAGGAATGCACTGGCACCATAGTGCCACCAAAGACAAAAAGTCCTTTGTGACTATGTAAGCTACACCTGAACTTAGAGATACAGAGTGCCATCAGTGTGATGTTTGCACGGCACACTCAGCCACAGTGCCACCTTATTACAAAAAAAACTGCCACACCACTGAAGTGTCACCCAACTCTGAGGGACACTTCCTCAATTTCAAAGTACGTCCAGTCAACCCAAGTAGATGCCCTTACCTACCAGAACCATGGTGACAGAGCATTACAGAACCTTCATGGATCTGGGGAAGGAGGCAGGTCTTATGGGACCTGCACTTGCCAAGTGGGTCAAGGAACAGCTGGATGACTTGGCCAAGCAAGAAGGGGAAGAAAAAGCAGAACAGCTCTAAGGAAAAGGAGCTCGAGCTGGAGAAGTTTCGAAGGGAAAATGCTGAAGCTATGGCCATCCAACAAGCCTCCAACCCTACACCTGCTGCACCAAATGATCCAATTTCAAGCATTAATTCCCTAGTCCCCAAGTGGACTGAGGAAGAGCCAGAAGCATGGTTGGAGGAAACAGAGTCACTCTTTGAAAACTACAACACCACCAAGACAGAAAGGGCCTTAGTGGTTACCAGGCACATGGAAGGAAAAGCTAAGGCAGCCCTCCGCTCACTGGAAAAGAGTCAAAAGGAGACATAGTAGAAGTTTGTAGGGTCATAACAAAAGCCTACGAATGAACCCCGGAGAAATGGAGACAGTGGTTCCGAGGTCTTGCCAAGGAAGTCAGTTGGTCCTGGACTGAATGGGCCTGTCACAAGACCCAGTCCAGTACCCGCTGGTTCGACTCCCTGTTGTGCACTACATTCGAGGACCTATTCAATCAGACCATGCTGGAGGATCTTTTTCAGTGTGTGCCTGGGCCCCTTGCTGTGTGTCTCAATGACAAGCAGCCCACCATACTTATGGAAGCCTGCCATATGTCTGATTCGTGGGAAACCTACAACCAGTCCCACAGCATATCTCAACAGTGCATAGTGCCAACTGGGTGCCTCTCAGGCTCAACTAGACTGAAGAATGGATTGCCTAGCAAGCCTACAGGCACCCACTGTAAGAAGGTGGGGCACACTGAATCTGATTGCTGCTACAAGTTGAGCAACAATAAGCAGCCTACTACAAACAACCAGAACTCCTCTCCCTCTACTTCTGCAGGTAGCCGAGTCCCCACAAAGAGCTCTTGCCAATCCTGTGGTGCTGCTGGACATCCGGCCTGCCCAAATCATGTCCCAGCCACCAAGTTCATGAACTTGATAAACACCTCGTTCTCCACGGCCTGGCTACAGAAGATACTTCACCCCGAGAGGCTGGATACCCAGTTCATCTCGGTGGCACCCCTTAATGGCTCTAGCCTGCCTGTGGCTCTACCGGTTGTGGTAGACACTGCAGTAGATGTTAGCCTGATTGCCAGGCCCCAAGTGCCAGCCAGTGCCATGGTTGACGAGGAAACTCAATGGGAGATGAAATGGGTAGAGGGCCACACCAAAACCATTCCCATAGTCAAGCTCCAGGTCACGACACCTTGGGGCATGCTACCTCACCGCCTTGGCGTGGTGAGTGGAATCAGGCCAAGGAATGGATTTCCTGTTGGGTCGGGACCTCATCTGTGGAAGCCCTTCACCCATGCCACTTCGCAACCACGCTACCTCCTCAATGGGGCCCCCAACTGTAGGATCACCAAATCAAAGCACAGCCATTTTGACTGGAGTGCCATCAAAAGAAGAAGAACCACCTTCTGCCTGCTGAAGTGGTCAGTGGAAGGGGCACACACAAAACAATTCCAGGCCTATTCCTCCCTATCCACGAAAGGACGGCCAGCAATGAAGTCCTCCCTCTCCATGAAAGGACACTCAAGGGAAGCAGTACTGCTGTAGAGTGTGCAAGGTGACAGGCCACTCCACTCCACTAATTGGGAGGGCTGCCCAGCTGGGACAGGAATCTCTATCTCAGCCTAACTCAAGCCATTAGTGAGGTATTGTACCTCCTGTCCCCCCGTCAGGCAGGCCTGACCATCAATCTCTGCCAGCACCACTTGCGAGCTCTGAGCAGTGCCATGCTCTGTCTGTCTCAGACATTGAGCCACCATAAGAACTGGACCCTGTGTCAGATCCAGATCATGAGATGGATCCTCCTCCGGGAGATCCAGGACCCATCACAGCACTAATCTTAGCAACCTGTGAGCCTCCGGCACCTAACACTTCCTCCTCACCAAACCCGTCCCCAGAGGATGAACCCCTGGTGGATCAAACTGCTACACCTTCTCTGGGAGACCAAGAACTGGACTCCCTGGATGCAGAGGTTGAGACCTCTCTTGCTCTGGTTGTTGCAGCAGCCAGAGTAGGGAGCCCTCCTGTAGCCTCTGAGGTTACCCCTGACTTTGCGCCCGCTAACCCTTCTGTCTCTCCCCAGAGTCGGTGTCCTCATCACCTTCTGGGACTGACATAGATAGGCCTTGGAGGAACCCAAAGAAGAAGAAGGGGCAGAAGAGAGCCAACTAGTTGCAAGAGCCACGAGCTCATCCTGGCACTCATGCCCTCTTGGCACAGTGCCTTCTTCATCTCTGAGTGATCCTAGCTCCTGCCCAGAGGAGGTAGCCAGTGTGATTTCTGTTTTAGTAACAGCCTAGACCAGATTGAGTAAGTAGTAACAGTAACCTTGTTATTTCAACCTTGCAATGGGCACCAGTAACCATGTAAGTATATCTTGTGAAGCCAGTAATCATAACTGTTGTGAATAGAGCCACTGAGCTCATGACACGAATCGCATAATACCTCATTGTCCTTTACGTTGGTGCTACGGCAGTGTTCTAATAGGTTGTCATAGAAGATACCATTGAATGTTCCATTTGGCTAGGACTGAATATCACGATCATCAGAGGTAGCAAGTAAATATCTCTGTAAGCACCTTTAAGTAATGTTAGGAGTCTGTAGAAAGTAAGTTATTAAAGCTCATATCCCATTCTAGAGTCAAGTAGATCCTTAGCTAGTTGCATTGCAAGGACAAAATTTGTTCAGGGGAAAAGAGTAAAGTAATCAAGGCGAACAGCTTACTTAGTACAGACCTTCATGCCCAAAAGAAAGTGAAGGCCTTTTTAAGGGGAGAAGCTATAATAAATATTACCTGTTCGACCTCTTTGCCTTGTTCAAAATTAATAAAATTAATTCTAACTTTAGATCTAGGAAGTGTAGATGCCTCTTGCAAGAGACAAGGGAGCAGGAAGTAGCAGGAGGTGTTTTGAACAGAGCCCAACCATCAAAAAGGGTAGGAATGTTAGTTTGGAGGCATATCAGACAGGATAGGTTTTACTAGGACCACCCTTAGCTAGATTGCACCTTAAGTTCACTTTTCTATGACCTTTGTACTGGCGAGTTTTTTTGTCATTTTCAGATGCTACCTGCACCCAAGCCAAGGCAGTTTGGGGAAGGAGTTTGAAGTAAGCACCCATGCCACTGACCCCAGCTTCGCCAGAGTCTAAAGGCAACCACGAGAGAGGCGACACGCATATCAGGTATCTCTCATAGCCCCCCTTTTTTCTCCCCCCCTTATCGAACAGCCGGGGAAATTGCCATTTCAACAGACCCAAGGCTTCTGATGCAATTGATCACTCCATTATCTATTCCAGTGGTAAGTCTGAAGATGACAATTACTCCCGGTTCTATTTCCTTTTATCTTAACGCTCATTTTTCATGTTTCAAGTTTTCTCTCTTAAACAGTCACTGACTAAGAAAAATCCTAGTAAAACCATATCCCATTTATGAAGTCAAATATATGAAGTACAATTATTGTTGCATAGTAGAATTGCATAAATCATCCTCCATGGCATTAAATTAATATTCTTGATCTAAGATTCATCCCTTGCAGTCAATTAATGATAAGTGAGAGGTCTTTTGATATAGGAATGTTATCTGGATACATCCCTTCTAGAATTGGTATGCCTTGGAACCTGGCCAGAATCTTGTTTGGAGAAGAATTGGCATCCTTGATACCCAGATCCTCAATTCACGCACTTGAAATTGCTTTACAGATGTGTCACAAGGGGCCCCAAGCCATTGCATTATTCATTCCTTTATGTTGAAATATCTTGTGTCTGAAGTGTGACAAAATTGGAGCTGTTAGCTCACATAAGAAACAGTTAATATGCTTCTGTGTTGAACTAGTTGTCTGAGTAATGTTGTTGATTTAGCTCATGTGTTCAGAATAAATCGTTATATTCAGTAACCTAGTCTCAGCTGGCGACCTAAAATAGTTATGTTAACTTATCTGTCTTTTTTTTGGCAACTATCATCCTTAACTGATAGGATTACATGGGTCTTAGGCAATATAAATTCTTTAAATCCCTAATTAAACTCATCCTTGAATGACCCACGTGACATATATATATATATATATATATATATATATATATATATATATATATATATATATATATATATATATATATATATATATATATATATATATATATATATATATATATATATATATATATATATATATATATATATATATATATATATATATATATATATATATATATATATATATATATATATATATATATATATATATATATATATATATATATATATATATATATATATATATATATATATACACACAAAGCTCAATCTGCATGCTCTGCAAAATTCCTCACGCGGTGACAGTGAGAGAAGAGAAAGTTGTAACCCAGTTTTATTAATGGGAGAGAGCCTTGGTTCATTACCAGAATCTCTCCTTAAGAAGACTGAAGTACACCAGCATCAACTGCTCCCTTTTCTGTGGATGTCCAGATCTTGCTCAGACACGTGAACGCCCATGGGTATGGAAACACCTATAGTTTGCTAGGCCTGGCCTTGAATTTACTTGCAGAGGCCTAGTTACAGAAAATATCTGATGAATCCAACAATAGCTGCTTGGATTTCAGAGAGGAAGAAAGAGATTCTTCCCCTCAAAATCCCAAAACACTGGATAACAAACCAAAAGATGATTAATGTGAAAATGATGGAAAGTCCCAATGTCATCCTGGTTCATCTGAAGACCAGCACTTCCTCCATATCAACCTGCTGCCAATCTCATGTCGAGAGGATCCAGTAAAGGAGACAGCCAAAATATTCATCTCTCTATCCATACATAGGTATGTAGGCATGCGTGCTAGTATGAGGAAGTTGGTGAGGGTGTGTTAGTCTGGTAGTGTTGGAGGTAAAGTTCTCAAAGCAACATAAAGGCATACTCATATATTGTGAAATTTCCGCTTAGCTTTTGTTTCCATAGGCAGGAGTAATCAAGATAATTCTCTCGGTAAAGAACCATTCCATTATCTTGTAATAAGTATACCAGTGAAGTAGTATACCACTATGCATCTGAGCAATTTTAAACTATCATCACATGTATTTTGTAACCTCCTGTCTTTCGGGAGAGCTATTGTATTAGCAACAGGTATTACCCCATTTTTTACTATTTTGTGCTCATTGTGCAATGCTTAAGTCTCGTTACAATGTTGGGAAAAATTGCCATAGTAGTCCTCGAACGTGTCAGAAATTTGTCAAAAATCATATATAATTGTTGTAATGCCCTTGTGTGATTATAATCACTGTGCTAGTCAAAATTATATAATATATGATTGTGTAAAAAAGGGGTATTATTATTATCAGGGTCATTACTATTATTATTACTAGCTGACTAACTCGGCACTGCACAGAAAAACTCTGAATGACTACTGATAAACTCTCTCTCTCTCTCTCTCTCTCTCTCTCTCTCTCTCTCTCTCTCTCTCTCTCTCTCTCTTCCTGTTAAGATAGTTGCTTCATTTACATTGTCCATCATTTTCGACACTTTATATTTCACCCCTTCTTACCCCCTCATTCCTATCGGGGCTGAACTTGGGCTTAAAGGGCATCAGGAGTGTCACTGTTTATCTCAGCTGCCTCAAAAGCTATGGATTAGACACTAATATCTGTCGCTTTCAGTTATTTTTACATGTCACCACCACCTTCCCACCCTTCTCATCCCCCCCCTTCAAATTGGGGCTGAACTTGGACTTAAAGGGCATAAGGAGTGTCACTTTTATCTCAGCGACCTTGAAAACTATGGATTAGACACTAATATCTGTTGTTTCCTGTTATTTTTACATATCACCCCCTTCCCACCCCTTCTCACCCCCCCTTCCTATCGAGCCTGAACTTGGACTTGAAGGGCATCAGGAGTGTCACTATTCATTTCAGCAACTTTTAAAACTATTGTGAGGTTCAAGAAATGTCAGAAGTGAAAGACTGATCCTTTATTATTTTCGACAGGTGTTTATAATACAGAAAGCGGACGGAAAGGTAGCGGGTGACCTGAGGCTCCCCGCTGCATCCATACAGAATTCGTGTTTATTAACAGGCATAAAAAGACATATATAATGTGTTATAGAACATGTAGAAGGCAGGTATATATATCGGTGGACAGCCCGTACAATGATGCATACAATGAGATACATAAAGAATCTGAAATATCAACCAGTAACATATATGACATGATTAATGTATGTATGAAGAGCAAAACACAAGAAAGGAGAGGTGATTTGACGCCCTTACAAATACTCCCCCTCAAGGCAATAATTAGAGGAGCAGTTATTGGATGAAAATAACATTAATCACGCAGAAGCTGAGGCAGTCGGAGTGGGCCCTTGCTCCTGGTGAACTGTGGGCGTGGGGTGGAACCAACATCTGGGGCTGAGTCGATGTGTTTCCTGGGCCTCTCCAGACCCCCGCCTTGGTCGGGGAGTGGCTGTGTCTGCTGGGAGGTACTGAGGGGGAACTCTGGGGTGCCTGCCTTCTTCCTCGTGTACTTCGCTGTCCAACAGGAATGCTGGCTTCAACCTGTCGATGGTGATCCAGTCTTCCCGCCTGTGGATGTCTAGGAGGTATGCCTTGGCGGCCTGCCTGATGACCCAGTGGGGCCCCCTGCAGGGCTTGGTTAAGGGTGGCCGACAGGCATCCACCCTGATGAAGACATAGGTGCAGGAGTGTAAGGTGGGTGGGCTGTAGGTGGTGGTTCTGTCAGTGAAGGTCTTATGGCAGGGCGCGAACTTCTGTGTGAGTTCCCTCAACCTTGGGAGGGGGGTGTCAGCGCCCACTACCTTAACTCACGTGACGGTGGACGGTGGGACGAATTCTCCGGGAATGGCCAGTGTCTCCCCATAGACTTTCTCAGTGGGGGAGGCATTGCCATTTGCTTTCGGTGCCGTGCGGAAACCCAGCAGGACCCAGGGCAGCTGTTCCTTCCACCTCTTGTCGGTGCAACATGCCATGAGAGCTGCCTTAAGAGAGCAGTGCGCCCTCTCGACCTTGCCCTTTGCTGCAGGGTTGTAGGCTGTTGTGCTGTGTGGAGTTGTACCCATCAGGCATGCCAAGGAGACCCAGAGCTCTGACAGGAAGGCTGGACCCCTGTCCGTAGTGATGCTGTCTGGCACTCCGAAACGGCTTATCCAGCTGGAGAGGAGGGCCTCTGCGCATGAAGCTGTTGATGCCTCCTACATGGGAGTTGCCTCGGGCCAGCGGGTGGAGTGGTCTATGATCATCAGGATGTATATGGCTCCTCCTGACTGTGGAAGGGGCCCGACGACGTCGATGTGGTTGTGGCCGAAACACCAAGGCTGGGGGAAGTCGCCGACCCTGGACTCTGTGTGCCAGGATGTTTTGCTCGCCTGGCACGGGAAGCAGCTCCTTGCCCACTGTCGAATGTCCTTGTTGATGCCATGCCAGACGAACTTGTTAGTTATGAGGCAGGCTGTTGTGTGCCCTGATGGATGGGAGAGACCATAGACTATGTCAAATACCTGCTTTCTCCTCGAAGCGGGCGCTAGGGGGTGGGGACGGCCTGTGCTGGTGTTGCAGAGGAGAGTTGTGTTCGAGCTTGCTAAGGGCACATCTTCCCACTTAAGAGCCATCACTGCCGTCCTGTAGTCTGCCATCTCTGGGTCTGCTGCTTGTTCTCTTGCGAGGTCTTCGTAGTCGATGCCGAGGTGAAGGGAATTGATTTCTACCCTTGACAGGGCATCGACCACAGGGTTTTTCCTGCCGGGGATGTAGTTGATGGTGCACCTGAATTCGGAGATGGCGGTCAGGTGCCACTGTTGCCTTGCAGACCACGCATCTCCCGGCTTTGCAAATGTGTGCACCAAGGGTTTGTGATCTGTTAGGATTGTGAATTCGGTCCTCTCCAGCAGGTACTTGAAGTATCTCACAGCCTGGTAGATAGCCAGCAGCTCTCTGTCGAAGGTGCTGCGAAAACTTGTGGCTGAAGAAGGCCAAGGGCTGGGGGGTGCTGTTCACTAGCTGCTCAAGTACTGTGCCACAGGCGATGTTGCTGGTGTCAGTTGTCAATCTGAGGACAGCAGTGGGGTTGTGGTAGGTTAAGGTAGTGGCACCGGAGAGGGCTCTCTTTGTTTCAATGAATGCCTACTGCTGTGGAGCCTCCCATGTCAGTGTCTTTGGTTTGCCCTTCAGGATTGACGTCAGGGGGTTACATAGTGTGGGTGACGTCTGGGATGAAACATTGGTAGTAGTTTATCATCCCAAGAAACTCCTGATGGGCCTTGATGGTTTGTGGTTTCGGGAAGTTCTCTATAGCTTTTACTTTAGAGGCCATGGGGCGCACTCCTGCTGGGGAAATCTCTTGGCTGAGGAAGTATACTTTTTCTTTCCCGAAAATGCACTTGTCAAACCTGATGACTAGTCCGCTGTCCTGCAGATGTTTCAGGACAATGCAGACATGGTGAAGGTGTTCCTCTGGGGACCTGGAGAAGATGAGAATGTCATCGACATAGCAGATGCAGAAAGGCAGATCCCCCAGATGGTGTCCATCAGGCGCTAGAATGTGGCACCTGCGTTCCTGAGACCAAAAGTGGAATAGGAAAATGTGTAGCTCCTGAAGGGCGTGATGATGGCGGTCTTTGGGATGTCGTCGGGATGCACAGGGACTTGGAAGTATGACTTCAGCAGGTCCATCTTGGGGAAAATCTTCACTCTGTGGAGGGCGCCTGTCAGGTCTTGCATGTTAGGGAGGGGGTAGTGGTCTGGTGTTGTTAGTAGATTCAAATGCCGATAGTCCCTGCAGGGCCTCCATGAACCATCAGATTTCTTTACCATGTGGAGGGGAGAAGCCCACAGGTTTGATGCCTTTTTACAGACCCCCATCCGTTCCATCTCTGCAAAGGCCCGTTTGGTGTCTTGTAACTTCTGGGGGGACAGTCGTTGAAACTTGGCATGGGTTGGTGGGCCCGTCGTGGTGATGTGATGGAAGATGCTGTGCTTTGCTGAAGCCTCAGGTGACTGGCGTAGCTCTGGTATGAATTTGTTTGGGAACTCCTGTAGGAGGGACGTGTAGCCGTTGGGGGTTGTGGAGCAGATGGTGGGCATTCCAGGTATGGTGGAGAGCTGACGGGAGTGGCAGGTTCCTGTGTCGAGGATGCGTTGTCTTGTGACGTCAACTAGAAGTCCGTGGTGTCCTAGGAAATCTGCGCCCAGCAGGGGGAACTTTACATCCCCGATGATGAAAGGCCAGTGGTATCTGTGTCCCAGAATTGAGATAGTCCAGGGCGTCGTTCCATACGTGCGGATAGGAGTTCCGTTTGCTGCTATGAGGGCGGGTGTCGAGTCAGGCATTTTTTTCTAAACTTTCCCTGGATGGCGGGAAGACCGACTGCATTGTCCCCGTATCTACCAGCAGGTGCCATTCAGAAATTTCGTCTCTGATGAAGAAACCTGCTGATCAGGGGGAGTTGGATTTCATGGCCACAGCTGTTACTTGTAGCTGCTTTTGTTGTTTTTTGTGAAGGAACACGGAGGCCTACAGTTTCTGGCGTTGGTTCCGAACTTTCTGTGGAAGAAGCACCATGCCAGGTTTGACCACGTCCCGTGTTCCCTGAGTGGTGTCTTCTTCCTGTAAACGGCGTTGATGTCTCCGTTGTCGTCATTGTCGTTCTCCTCTGTCAGGCTGCAGGGTCCCAGGGCGGCAGCTGCGAGGGTGGTGGCGTGTTTTGAGGCCTTGGTGGCCTCGTGTAGTTTCTGGGCGTCATCGACTGAGGCGTCCATGTTGAGGGTATCTGCATCCCTTATTTGGCGCCTAACTTTCTGTGGGAGGCGCCGACGGAAGATCACTTTTGTTAAATCTACCGACGCTCTCCTCCCGTTTTCGTTGCGGCCTGGCAGTGTTACCAAGCCCGTACTTCGTCCCAGGCTTCCCTGGGTGATGCTTCTCCGAGGAGCTAGGATAATAAGTTGAGTGCGCGCTGTGCTCACCCGGTCACGGGCATGGAGTAGGATTGCATCTGTTTATCTTTCAAGGCCGCGTATGTGACCTTGTCCGGTTGCACGTCAAGCCAGGGGGAGATTTTGTCCTCCTCCCGTTTTCGTTGCAGCCTGGCAGTATTACCAACCCCCATACTTCATCCCAGGCTTCTCTGGGTGATGCTTCTCCGAGGGGCTGGGATAATAGGTCGAGTGCTCGCTGCACTCCCTCAGTCACGGGCATGGAGTAAGATTGCATCAGTTTATCTTTCAAGGCTGTGTATGTGACCTTGTCTGGTTGCGTGTTGAGCCAGGGGGAGATTCTGTTGAACACCTCTTCTGGGAGCACCATCATGGTAATGTCGGATTTGATAGCATTGTCTGAGATGTGTGCCAAGCGAAAGTGTGCGTCTGCCCGCAGGAACCATGATGCCGTGTTCTGCCATGAAAACGGGGGAAGTTTGACTGCGTCTGGCTTTGTTGGCGAGAGAGGCATACAGATGATGCTCATGGGTTCGCAATGAGGTCCAGCTTCCGAAATCTTTACTACTCACGCACCAAAACGCGGGAAAATTGAGTCCGTTAATGGTGCTGATTATTCGAGTGGTCGAACAAAGTGCCAAAACATGCCCTTTTTTGAGTATGCCGTATTTAGTCCGTTAATGGCACGATTTCCGCCAGGGAGGGAGTTATCAGAGGCCTAAACTTTGTGCTGTAGTTAGTCTGCTAAAGGCTCTCTGATGGCAGGCTGCGGCCATATTTAGTCTGTTAATGGCTGGGCCAAAACCGCGCTACCTGTCCCTTTCCGGGGTCACCAGTGTTAGGTTCAAGAAATGTCAGAAGTGAAAGGCTGATCCTTTATTATTCTCGACAGGTGTTTATAATACAGGAAGCGGACGGAAAGGTAACAGGCGACCTGAGGCCCCCCACTGCGTCCATACGGAGGTTGTGTTTGTTAACAGGCATAAAAAGACATATATAATGTGTTACAGGACATGTAAAAGGCAGGTATACATATCGGCGGACAGGCCGAACAATGATGCATACAATGAGATACATAAAGAATTTGAAATATCAACCAGTAACATATATGACATGATTAATGTACGTATGAAGAGAGAAACACAAGAAAGGAGAGGCGATTTGATGCCCTTACACTATGGATTATACACTAATATCTGTCATTTTCAGTTATTTTTACATGTCACCCCCTTCCCACCCCTTCTCACCCCTCTTCCTACCAGGGCTGAACTTGGACTTAAAGGGCATCGAGAGTGTCATTATTCACCTAAGTGACCTCAAAAACTATGGATTAGATACTAATATCTGTCGGTTTTGGTTATTTTTACATGTCATCCAATTCCCACAACTGCGCCCCACCCCTTTGGTGCCAGCGAGTCTTACCCCGACAGTATTCTTTTCCAGATAGTATGTCATATGCATTTCAGAGTTATTCTGGTACATACACATACACAAACACACACATACATCTATTTTTATATATATAGAAGATTTGTGTCTTGTTCCAATGACTGGGTATCATTTAATCTCTATCTTTCATCTTTTTTCTCCATCATTAATTGTGTCAAATTGTGTTTGAGCCTACATGTTTTGAGTGTTATCATTACATGTTTATCATTTCCCTCGTGCCTGTGGCTATTATCATTATTATTTTTATTATCCATTATTATTAAACTTTGAGTTGACCTTGCCTGTTAATTCTGTACCATCCTTGTTTAACTAAGGTGTATTTGTGATCATGCCGTATGTCTGATTAATCTTTCTTGACAGATATTGTCAGTACAAGCTGGGATTGCAGTCAAATCTTGTTACTGGTGCATCAGAAGAACTTAAAATAATGTCAAGAGGACGCTTTTGGTTTAGAGTCAGACTGAAATTCTGTGGTTGTCTAACGTAGATGTTTTCCAGTTTTGCCAAGTGTGAATGTGCGGCAGTTGTTTCTTTTTAATCATGTTATCTTTATTCTGACGACGAACTCGTGAGCATTGTCATCACCACCTTGCTGACTCCTTGCTGAAAGAGTAGAGTGCACTGGAGATCAATTGTTCTCTCATTTGACAAATTTCCATTCCTTAATTGTGTTGCGTTCTGCTTGCGGTTAACATGCATGATTTCCTGAGTCCTGGAGAAAGACAAGAAACGTTAGTGTTGAGAGACTTGAAAGTGATGATGAAAAAATAGTGTATAATCCATTCATGGCGGAAGGTATCGAGACCTTTTCAGTGCCTCAAGAATTCCATTGGAACTTTCATGCCCATAAATAATCTCCACCTACTGCTTTAGCCTTCCTGTTTTCATACGCAAATAAATTGAAAAAGAAAACGGAATCTTTCCATGAATATGACCAAGCTGCATTTAACAACAAACACACACACACACACACATATATATATATATATATATATATATATATATATATATATATATATATATATATATATATATATATATATATATATATATATATATATATATATATATATAATATATATGTATGTATATATAAAAGCGAATCCACAGGAAAATGACAGGCAGAAGTTCAGTACCAAGTGCTTTCACGTTTATTAACGCATCGTCGTGGCACGAATGAGACACAGATGTAAAGAAGGTTACAAAGTAAACAAAAAGAACAAGAAAACCAGATGGTCAGTTGTCAAAGGGTAATAAATAGAAAGATATTCCAGGATAATCTGGGATCGAGCTGTCACAAACTGAACCCATTGACCAAACAACAAGAAATACTAAAGTTTAGGCTTACAAAATCCAAAAACATGTATAACCTTGAATACCAGATGGTTAATTGCCAGGGGGTAAAAAACAAAAGGTTAATCCACGGCAAATCCGGGATCACGCGGTCACAAACTAAATCCAAACATATACTTAACCATAAGACAAACGGGAGAAGGGGCCCGACGACGTCGATGTGAATGTGGCCGAAGCGCCGCTCTGGTTGCGGGAACTCGTCTACCCCGGACTTGGTGTGACGTCCCACCTTGCTGGTTTGGCACTGCAGGCACTGCCTCGCCCAGGTCCTTGTGTCTTTCTGCACTCCGTGCAAGACGAACTTCTCTAACAGCAGCTTGGCCGTTGTCCTGCCGGAGGGGTGTGAGAGGCCGTGGATGACGTCGAATACCTGGCAGTGGTGGGAAGCTGGCACCAGGGGGCGGGGCTGGCCGGTACTGATGTTGCAGAGGAGACTTGGTCCCCTGGGGGCGAGGGACATGTCCCTCCACTTCAGGGACATGATGGCGGTGCGGTAGGCTGGGGTCTCTGGGTCGGCGATCTGCTCCCTGGCGAGGTCTTCGTAGTTGATCCTGAGCTGCACCGCGTTTGGCTCGACTCTGAAGAGGGCGTCCACCACAGGGTTCTTCCTGCCGGGGAGGTACTTGATGGAGTAGGTGAACTCCGCGATGGCTGAGAGATGCCGCTGCTGCCTGGAAGACCATGCGTCCCCCTGCTTGGTGAAGATGTGTACCAGTGGCTGGTGGTCCATGTAGATTGTGAAGGGCGTGCCCTCCAGGAGGAACTTGAAGTGCCGGACTGCATGGTACACTGCGCAGAGTTCCCTGTCGAAGGTGCTGTAGCCGGCCTCTGCGGGGTTGAACTTCTTGCTGAAGAAGACGATGGGCTGGGGGGCGCCGTCGACGACCTGCTCCAGGACAGCACCACAGGCAGCATTGCTGGCATCCGTCGTCAGCTGGAAGGGGCCGCTGGGATCCTGGTGGGCCAAGGCGGTTGCCTCAGTGAGGGCGACCTTCGTCAGGGAGAAGGCTTGCTGCTGGCTGGGTCCCCACAACAAGAACTTTGGTTGGCCTTTCAGAGTTTCTGTCAGGGGGGCCGTGGTGTGCGCGATCCCGGGGATGAACCGCCTGTAGTAGTTCACCATCCCAAGGAACTCCTGGAAGGCCTTGACGGAGGTGGGGACGGGGAACCTGGTGACAGCTGTGACTTTGGATGTGAGCAGGCGGACACCATCCGGGGATACTTCGTGGCCCAGGAAGTCAGCTTTTTGGACGCCGAAGGTGCACTTGTCGAAGCGTATGACGAGGCCATTCTCCTGCAGGCGCTGCAGGACTGCCCGGTTTTGTTTCTGGTGCTCCTTGTGGGACCTAGAAAATATAAGGATATCATCTATGTAGCAGATGCAGAACTTCAGTTCCCCCAGGATGCTGTCCATGAGCCGCTGGAAAGTCGCCCCAGCATTCCTCAGGCCAAAGGTGGAGAAGGCGAACACGTAGGACCCGAAAGGCGTGATGATGGCGGTCTTTGATATGTCCTCTGGCGCGACTGGTACCTGAAAATAGGATTTCAAAAGATCCAACTTAGTGAATATTTTGGCCTCATGGAAGGAAGCCGTGAGGTCCTGCATGTTGGGCAGGGGGTAATGGTCAGGTTCCGTTGTGAGGTTAAGCCGCCTGTAGTCGCCGCAGGGTCTCCAGGAGCTGTCCGGTTTCTGCACCATGTGGAGGGGGGAGGCCCACGGGCTGGAGGCCTTCTTGCAGATTCCCATCTGCTCCATTTCGGCAAATGCGTTCTTGGCCTCCTGAAGGTGCCACGGGGGGAAGCCTCTGGAACCTCGCGTGTGCAGGGGGGCCCTTTGTTTTTAAGTGATGGTAGATGCCATGTTTGATTGGGGCCCCGGGGACTTGGCGGAGCTCGGACCTGAACACGTCTGGGAACTCCGTTAACAGCTGTGAGTACTGGTGGGGGGGTGGCGGAGCAGATGGTGGGTGCCTTGGGTTCCGTTGCCAACGGGAGGGACTGGCAGGAGTTGGTGTCGAGGAGGCGCTTCCGACTGACGTCGACTGCCAGCCCGAAGTGGGCATGGAAATCTGCACCCAGGAGTGGGGTCCTTACGTCTGCGACGAGAAGTCCCAGGAATATCTCCGGCCAAGGATGGAGATCGACAGGGGCCTGGTGCCGTAGGAGAGGATAGGGGATCCGTTGGCGGCTGTCAGGGAGGCAGCCGGGAGCAGTTCTCACTTGAGGTCCTCTCTGGATGCCGGGAAAATTGATCTAATGGCCCCCGTGTTGACCAGCATCATCCTGCCGGAGACGGTGTCGTGGACGTAGAAGCCTACTGGTTCTGGGCCCCTGGGTTCTTCTGCTGCCATGGCGGCCTGTTCTGCTTGCCGCCGCCTCCCCCGTTTTTTGAATGGGCGAATGAACAGGGCGGCAGGCAGTTCTGGGCATCCTTGCCAAACCGCCTGTGGTAGTGGCAAAGACCCTGGGAATTCCACCTGTTGTGGGGCGCTGGGTGCCTCCTGGTGATGACGTTGACCTCCTGCTCTGCGCTTTCCTCCTGCGGGATGGTGCTGGCTGGTAGTGTGGACGCTGGTACCCGCTTTCTTCCCTTCACGGAGTCCGTCAGGTGCTGCACCGTGCGGATCAGGACCTCGAGGGGCATGGCGTAGGGCTCTGGGATTTGCGTGCAGACCTCCGGGAGGAGCTGATGAAAGAGGAGCTCCCGCGACAGGCTTATTTCCTGTTGTTTTCTGCTGCCGTTGGTGTCTGGGAGGGTGAGGAGCTCCTGAATCATGCCCCATGACTCCATGATGCTCTGATCCTGCTGTGGGCTGATGGCGAGGTCGAGGGCGAGGGTGGCCCGCTCGGCGACCGGCAGGGAGCATGTCTCGAGGAGGGACTTCTTAAGGAGGTGGTAGGTGAGGGGGCGTGCGGCGGACACCCACGGGACGAGCTTCCTGTAGATCTTCTCCGGCAGGGTGTTGAGTACTGTGTCTGCCTGCAGCACCTCATCGTTGAGTTCCACCAGCCTGAACTGGCTCTCGACCCTGTACAGCCATGCCGATGGGTTCCCCTGCGTGAACGGCGGCAGCTTGATGGACAGGGAGGCCCTTGATTGTCCTGCCGGGCAGGGGAGAATGCGGGGGCACGGGCAGGGGTGTGGAGGAGCGTGAGAGCCTCGGTGCGGGGAGGGCGGCACGAGTGATATGGGAGGGAGGTAGACATCCGAATCCGCGAGGTTAGTGGTTAAGTGCACGAGGGAGGGGATGTCCGCATCCATGCTCGCTCTTTGCCCTCTTAACTGGATTGGGGTACTCGCTTCAAAATGCACTTGGAAGCACACCGTGTGAGTCCGCTAATGACACTGGTGATTTTGCCGACGAGAGTCAGCACACTCAAACGCTGGTTACAGCGCCGTAATTAGTACACTAAGGGCATGAGTAAGTTCCTGGAGCCAAGACTGAGTCACTGTATGGGTCTGCTAATGGCTCCGGGAACCACTCCGGGGTCACCACTGTAAGATGTGCAAAAAAAAAAAAAGAGCAGGTAAAAGAGTACTGCTGATTTAGTCAAGATCCAGGCGGTTTATATAGCGGCAGACTGGCGCCGTGCCGCGGAATACAATGGGAGCATAAGTGACCTGAGGTCGATAATAATTAACAATAAATACAGTGAATGAGTACACTTTACAATGTGAAAATAGACAGAACTAAAATTGAATACAATCTTGATGCCTGTGAAAGAAGAAATAGAAGATACACAACTGACAACAGGTAAACAATTATATACATAGTTTAAATGATTGAATTTGCGTGACCTGGCACGTTAGGCGTGACTAATTGTAGAGGCAAAGAAAATGGGACGTCTCCACAGAAAACTTGCTCGACAGAGACTTTACAAACAATGCGTTCAGCAGAGACTTCACAAATGACTTTACAGGTGACTTTACATATGCCTCGAATAGGCACTCTCTTCATTGCAACCCAGCCATCGCCTCCCATTGTCTATTGCAAGGTTGGCAATCTAGGGCTGAGGCTCTTCTTTTACGATTCATAACTATTGTGAATACTATTTGGAAAACTATGTCAGTATCCTGTAATGAGGTTTATTTAATTACCAATTGTCCTACTAGTTTGCACACCAGTCAACATTTATTCCATTTTTGTAATTGATTCATGTAAATCTCCTCACTAACCCCAGATATCCTATATTATGTTAACTATTTATTGTGATTGCATCATTGACTTGCCAGGCTGGCTTGCCTCCCAGCCCACAGTTATCCTATTGCTTATTGTGTAAATAAAGCAACTTAAGTAACCCATTTACAACAACCTTTCAATGGTGACCTTCTTTATTGTTTAAATGTAATGTGTTGGGTAAGTAATCTATGTTTGTTACATTTCATGACGGATTTGGTTGTGTTTAAGTGCCCCTCAGGCCAGAATTAAATTTAAACAATTCCTTCAAAAGCATTTTGCATCCAAATCTGTTACAATATATATATATATATATATATATATATATATATATATATATATATATATATATATATATATATATATATATATATATATATATATATGTCGTGCACAAGTTTATTTTCATTACTCGTGTAACATATTATTGTTCCCTTCTTACCTACGTCTTTCTTCTAAGTTGGCGACGTATTCCTCCACAGTGTCTCTTCTCGAAGTCAGCAGCTCACGAGTTTATTATTTAGAAGTGATTTATATTAAATGTAATTATATCTCTCAGAAAGGCACAATGGAGACGAAATGGGTAGCTTATTACTTTAATGATGAAAGTTAATTACATACACAAGTACAATTATGGTTACAGTTTTACTCTCTTGAAAACCACTCTTGCTGGTCGAAGTTCAGTTTCTGTCTGGTTAAGCAGCCCACAGTCAGGGTATAGTTAAGTAGCCTGCGGACAGAATCTGGTTAAGTAGCCCACGGTTAGAGTCTGGTTGGGACCACGGAAGCTAGGGGGAAGTACTGCGTCTTCTCGTACTAGTGACTAGCGACTCAGTCCCTTTCTCTGGCTTCATTTTTCTCTGGAACCCCTGCTTTTCCTTGCTATCTTCCATCTCCTCCCTTGAAGTTACCTCATTGGAAGATATTATCTGTAAGGCCTCCCCTTGAACAGCTTGATTGGGAAGGACAGTTGTGGGTGTTGTCAAAACCTCTCCTCAGAAGATTTAAGTGGAAATGACCTCAGGAGGAGTTGTTAATGGCTCCTCCCTAGAATGTGTAATTGGAGAAATGGTGAACTACTTCTCTTTGTCCAGCCCCTTTTCATGGAATTTCATGTAAACGCCTCCTATTGAAGGCGGGGTTATAGATATGGCTGGAACGTTGACTCCTGACGAGGTTATAGGTAATGCTTGATCAGCTCAGTCGCGTGGGCGCAGGTTCAAGATTTTATGATCGGTTTTATGGCCCTGGGCGCGATACACTTACTAACTGTTTTGAGTTCATGTAAAGACAGTTTCCTGCTTTTAGCTTACTCGACATGTCTAGCCTCGGTAGTGCATAACAAACAAAGCTTAATTGTTGTTCTCTCTCTCTCTCTCTCTCTCTCTCTCTCTCTCTCTATTCTTACTCGATCGATCACTGTATAATTTATCTTTTTCCACTTCTCTCTTTTTAAGATTCTATTCTTATGCTTCCCTATTTAATCGTTCCTTACATCATTACATCACTCAGTCCCGCTATCTCACACTGTCCTCAGTGTGATAATAAAAAATGTAGTTTAAATGGATAGTTGTAAATTCACATACAAAACAAATTCACATACAAAACAAATATGTAAAATGTAAAATACATGGATATGTAAAGTCCCCGCTCAACGGGTTTTCTCTAGTGAACCTACCATTTTCTATGGTGCCTTTCCTGTGAACTTAGGTCAGGCTAAATAGCCATGTTTTATTTATATAAATGTGTATCTGTTACTTATCCATTTGTGCCCTTTTATGTTGTAGATCTGTCAGAGCATTATTGTGTTCATTCTTGTAATTTAATTTTGACATGTTATTTATATTTACCTGTCCTGTTTCACATTGAGCACAATTGACCTCGGGTCACCTGTATTCCATGTATGTCTTTGTACTGATGTCCGCACACCACTTTATAAGCAGCCTGCTCTCTCAATAAATTAGCAGTATATGTCCACCTGCTCTCTTTTTTGCACCTCTCACAGTGGTGACCCGGAGTGGTTCCCGGAGCCATTAGCGGACCCATACGGCGACTTAGTCTTGGCCCAATGAACTACCCCACTAAAGACAGCGCTTTACCAAGCATTCGGGCGTACTGACACTCGTTGGCAGATCACTAGCGTCATTAGCGGACCCACACAGCATGCTCCCAAGCATGTATTGATGCGAGTGTAACCCACTCCAAGTGAGAGTGCAGAAGTGAGCATGGACGCGGACATTCCCTCCCACATACAAATAACCTCAAACTTCACGGAATCTGATGTCTCCCTCACGCAGAACCAGCTCGCGCTCTCCCCCACGCTAAGGCTCACGCACTCCTCCATGCCAATACCCGCTCCTCGCATGCTGCCCTTCCTGATGGACCAAACAAGGTCCGCCCTCGCCATAAAACTGCCGCCTTTTGCTTACAGCAACCCGTCATCATGGCTATACAGGGTCGAGGGGTAGTTCAAGCTGGCAGGCCTGGCCGACGAGGTGCTGCAGGCAGACACTGTAATAAACGCCCTCCCGGAAGAGGTCTACAGGAAGAGGTCTACAGGAAGATTGCCCCATGAATGTCTGCTGCAAGTCCCGCCACCTACCAAAAGCTGAAGGCCCCTCTTGTCGAGACCTGCTCCCTGCTGGTCTCCGAGAGGGCCGCCCGTGCCCTAAACCTTGCCAGCAACCCCCGACAACCAGAACCTCCAGGAGACGTGGAACGTCATCCAGGACCTCCTCATCCTATCCGGGATGGACGACAGCGGCAGGCACCCAGAGGTAAGCCTGTCGAGGGAGATCTTCCTCCGTCAGCTCCTCCCGGAGGTTCGGACCCAGATCCTGGAGCCTTACCCCTCGATGACCTGATAAGGACAGCGCAGCCGCTGACTGTCTCCATGAGGGCAGCAAAGAGGGCATCCACGCCTGCATACAACCATCAACTCCCTCCAGCTGGAGGAGGCCGTGGAGGGGGAGTTAAACGCCGTCACCAGAAGGTGGCCAACCCATCACCAGAGGAAGCAAATGCGGGGGCCTTGCTACTACCACCAGCGGTATGGCAAGGACGCCCGGAACTGTCAACCCCCCTGCCCTTTCGCCCATCCAAAAAATGGAGGCGGCGGCGGCCAACAGCACAGGCTGCCGTGGCAAAAGAAGAACCCAGGAGCTCAGAACCAGTAGGTTTTTACGTCCATGACACCATCTCCGGCAGGATGATGCTGATTGACACTGGGGCTGTATGATCAGTGTTCCTGCATTCCAGAGAGGACCGCAAGCGCCCACCGGACCCGGCTGCCTCCCTGATGGCCACCAACAGGTCCCCCATCCTCTCCTATGGCACCAAACTCCTGTCGGTCTCCATCCTTGACTGGAGGCACAAGTGGAATTTCATCATCGCAGACATGAGGACCCCACTCCTGGGCGCGAACTTCCTTGCCCACTTCGGTCTGGCAGTCGACGTCAGTTGCAAGTGCCTGATGGACACCGACTCCTGCCAGACCCTTCCCCTGGCGACGGGCCCCAGTGCGCACACCGTCTGCTCCGTCGCCCCCCACCAGTACGCCCAACTTCTGAAGGAGTTCCCCGATGTCTTCAAGCCCGAACTGCGTCAGGTGCCCAGGGCCCCTGCCAAGCATGGAGTTTACCACCACATCAAAACAAAGGGCCTCCCAACACACACAAAGTTACGGAGGCTTCCCCCTCGATGCCTGCAGGAGGTCAAGGACGCTTTCGCCGAGATGGAGCGTATGGGCATATGCTGGAAGGCCTGCAGCCCATGGGCCTCCCCCTTCACATGGTGCAGAAACCGGACGGCTCCTGGAGACCCTGCGGTGACTATAGGCAGCTCAACCTCGCCATGGAACCAGATCACTACCCTCTCCCAAACATGCAAGATCTCACGGCCTCTTTTCACAGGGCCAAAATATTTTCTAAGTTGGATCTTTTGAAATCCTACTTTCATGTACCAGTAACTCCAGAGGACATCCCCAAAACTGCCATCATTACGCCCTTCGGGTCCTACGTCTTAGCCTTCACCTTCTGCCTGAGGAATGTGGGGGCAACCTTCCAGAGACTGATGGACAACATCCCGGGGGACCTGAACTTCTGCGTCTGTTACGTAGATGACATTTTGATTTTTTCCAGATCCCACAAAGAACACCTGCGGCACATCTGGAAGGTCCTGCAGCACCTGCAGGAGAACGGCGTCATCGTCAGGTTCAACAAATTCACCTTTGGCGTCGAAAGAGTCGACTTCCTAGGCCACAAGATATCCCCGGGGGGCGTCCATCCACTTGCATCGAAGGTCGCAGCTGTTTCCAGGTTCCCCACCCCTATCTCCGTCAAGGCCGTACAGGAATTCCTCGGAATGGTCAAATACTACAGGAGGTTCATCCCCGGGGTCGCACGCACCATGGCCCCCTTGACAGAGATCCTGAAGGGCCATCCGAAGACCTTAGTGTGGGGCCCCGACCAGCAGAGGGCCTTCTCCCTGACAAAGGCCGCCCTCACCAAGGCAACCGCCTTGGCCCACCAGGACCCCAATGTCCCCCTCCAGCTGATGACGGACACCAGCAATGTCACCTGTGGGGGCGTCCTGGAGCAGGTCGTCGCCAGAGCCCCCAAGCCCATTGCCTTCTTCAGCAGGAAGTTCAGCCCTGCAGAGATCTGCTACAGCACCTTCGACAGGGAATTCTGCGCAGTGTATCGGATGGTACACCACTTCAAGTTCCTCCTGGAGGGCATGCCCTTCACAATTTGGACGGACCACCAGCTGCTGGTCCATGCCTTCACAAAGCAGGGGGATGCATGGTCCTCTAGGCAGCAGTGGCATCTCGCGGCCATCGCAGAGTTCACCTGCACAATCAAATACCTCCCCAGCAGGAAGAACCCTGTAGCAGACGCCCTCTTGAGGATCGAGCTCAACGCAATGCAGCTCGGGATCAACTACGAGGACCTTGCCCGGGAGCAGGCCACCGACCCAGAGGTTCCAGCCTACCGCACTGCCATCACGTCGCTCAGGTGGAAGGATGTGCCCCTCGCCCTTGGGGGGCCATCACTACTGAGCGACGTAAGCACTGGCCAACCCTGCCCACTGGTACCCGCCTCCCGCTGCCGTCTGGTGTTCGACATCATCCACGGGCTGTCCCACCCCTCCGGCAGGACGATGGCCAAGCTGCTGGCAGAGAAGCTCGTCTGGCATGGCAGACGGAAGGACGCGACGGCCTGGGCGAGACAGTGCATCCAGTGCCAGACCAGCAAAGTAGGGCGACACACCGAGTCGGGGGTGGGCGAGTTTCCCCAGCCAGAGAGGCGCTTCAGACATGTCCATGTCGACATGGTAGTGCCCCTTCCCCCATCAGGTGGGGCCAGGTATTTCCTGACAGTCATCGACTGCTCCACCAGGTGGCCCGAAGCGATGACCATACAGGAAGCCACTGCCAGCGCGTGCACTGAGGCCCTCCTCTCCAGCTGGATCAGCCGGTTCAGTGTCCCTGACCACATAACAACAGACAGGGGTCCAGCCTTCCTGTCCGAGCTGTGGTCCACCCTGGCGTGCCTGCTGGTGACCACTCACCACACCACCACCACCTACAACCTCACGGCCAACGGATTGGTGGAAAGATTCCACAGGTCCCTGAAGGCATCCCTCATGGCCTGCTGCACCGCCGAGGATTAGAAGTACCAGCTGCCTTGGGTCCTCTTCGGGCTGAGGACCGCCCCCAGAGCCAACGGTGACCTGTCTGCAGCAGAAAATGTCTACGGGGAGTCTCTCGTAGTCCCGGGCGAGATCATCACGGGGGCTCGCCACAACCTGACAGTCCAGAGGCTCCGTGACATGGTCAGAAAGTTCGCCCCCTGCCAGCAGACGTATAACGACAGGATGATGCCTTTCACGCCTCCCAGCCTTTCCTTCACCACCCACTTCTTCGTCAGGAACGATGCTGTCCGCCCGCCCTTGACCAGGCCCTACAGGGGGCCCTTCCGTGTGCTGGAGAGAAACAATAAAGCATTCTGGCTGGCCATCGATGGGAAGGACGACTGGGTGTCAATAGACCGCCTCAAGCCCGCACTGTTGGAGGAGGACGTTGACGACACCCCACAGTGCCCTCCGCAGGAGTCATCACCCGCGCAGCCGTTGTCGCCCCCGCAGCCCACCCCGCCCACAAGAAAGTCGCTTGGCCGCCCTCGGAAGGCCCCGGACCCAGGCAGCGCCGCAGCCAGCCCCTCCTGCCCACACCGCACCCCCCAGCTAACATCTCGGAGTCGCGGCACTCTCCAGTGCCCCAGCAGATACTTACTTTAATCAGACGTTACCGACGTCTTGTGGGGGGGAGTATTGTAAAGTCCCTGCTCAACGGGTTTCCTCTAGTGAACCTCCCATTTTCTATGGTGCCTTTCCTGTGAACTTAGGTCAGGCTAAATAGCCATGTTTTATTTATGTAAATGTGTATCTGTTACTTATCCATTTGTGCCCTTTTATGTTGTACATCTGTCAGAGCATTATTGTCCATTCTTGTAATTTAATTTTGACATGTTATTTGTATTTACCTGTCCTGTTTCACACTGAGGACGATTGACCTCGGGTCACCTGTATCTCATGTATGTCTTTGTACTGACGTCTGCACACCACTTTATAAGCGGCCTGCTCTCTCAATAAACTAGCAGTATATGTCCACCTGCTCTCTTTTTTTGCACCTCTCACAGATATATGTAACATAATGATAACACACATATAAAATAAGTGAGAAAAAAATGGATATTATTGAATAATTCATGTTAATGCAACAATGGTAAAATAATAGATCAATAATATATTGTATAAAATTCATACATTATATAATGAATTATTATTTAAACGAAATATTCATACACACAATGAACTATTACACTGTAAAATGGTAAAATGCAACAGTGAATATATAATGAAAAATCAATAACATATAAAGAAATTGGTAGTAAATCATGTCTATAAGAACACTATTCTTTTTCCTTGGCCCTTTTAGTTTCTTTTATTATCTTCTCAATATTTGAAATTGCTACACGTTTGACTAAAATTGCAAACACCACAATTACAAGTAAGATTGTGATTAAATTGAACAGAGACAAAATTGGGAAACTTTCTTTGTAGTAGAAATACTCATCCACCAATGGTAACTCATTCAGTTGTTTTAATTCTAACTGAGACAAATGAAACTCTTTGATAGTCTTAGAATAGTTCATGTATGGGATATGTTTATTAAATTTGAGCTCAGTGAAAATATGAGGTTCATTGTACAATTGGTTTGGTATAACTAACTTGCAAGCCTTATCAAAAGCATGCACATTCTTGAAACTAACTTCTGTACTTAGATTATGGCAGTTGATTATGGCTGTTACAGTATCTAGTGAAAACACAAAAATTGACTGTTCTGCTAGAATGGAAACAAATCTGTGCTTGGATAAACTCGTGCATAACTCTTTTTCTTGATTTTTGTTGTCAATGATTTCTTGACCACAAAGATAGGCATTAGTAGTTTCGTAAAGGTGATCAAGGTTACAAATGTACTCTTTTTCTCTTAAAATTATGCAATCCTTTAATTGGGCATCAGTAATAAATAAAATCATTAACCCATGTTCTACTAATGCAAAATGGATGTTGTTGACATTTGAAATGATTACATTTTCTTTTATCAATATGGGGAAAGGATGTATAGACATCAGTACATTTGTATCTTTCTGATTAAATGGTAACACTAAAATAATCTTATTATGTATTACTTTGGTAGTTATGAGATTATAGTACATGAGAACATCTTTTACTATAGGGTTATAATGTCCCTCTACCAAATAAAAATTAATTATATCTTCTAATTCCTTAGGAGTGATTAGTGTTGGACTTAACATTCCCTTATAAGCTAACAAGACTGTGTTTAACATGTCTCTCTGTTCGTGCAAGATAATTTCACTCTCCAGTACAAAGTTGTTCAAAAATTGTTGGTTTTCTTTCATATTTAGTTCTTTGGTTACGTTCTGGTTAACTTTAGTAATGAATACCTTTAGCTTTTCTATCTCTTGGTCATTTAAGTTGCTGCTGCCCATTGTTCCAATTTATCAATTCTAGCCTTTTCCTTTTGTACATTAGATTCAGTTGCGACTCCAAACAGTTGATTTAGTGGTGTTCCTATAAAAAGTAAGAGGGATCTTTTGGGCCTTGTATTTAGGATATTTCCTATGTCATTATCTAACTTTTTCAACAATGGTAGGGCACTGTTATTATCACTCTTCTGTATTATGGATTTGAGTTCTCTTTGAACACCTTTCAAAGTCATTTCATTGATAAGCACTGAAGAAATATCTATACTTACGACTCCCAAATCTTTTATTAATTTCACAGATCCCCTTTTTTCTAGTAGTGCACCCTTTCGGATAACAACTTCCGTAGACACAAATTGAAGTATTGCGACTGTTAAGATGAGCTGCATGTTTGTATCTGTAAGAATAATCCTTATCAGATATTCTGTATACATGAGGTATTTTAGTTTCTACAAATACATTATACATATGATATTTTCAGTCCAACACTTGACATAAGCTTATCTTTTTCTTAACTCATATCTTTTGTTTACTTATTCTTTCCTATTCTCCTTCAATGCTTCTAACTTTTTAGTGGACCAAGCGTCTGCTTTTATTACCTTCACGTGATTCCAATGAACTACCCTTTTCTTTAGATCATTCTCATTAATAATTCTAAGCTTATTTAATTTTAACACTTCTAATGCTCTATAAGGACCATGAAATTTAGGAGAAACCTTTACATTAGGACCTTCTGGAATATGATTTTGAACATATACCTGAGTACCTACTATAATGTCTGGTTTAGTTGTATTTTTATCATAGTATTTGGCATGAATTTTGTGAAAGTCGTTAAGTGTAGTCCTCGTTTATTTGATCGTTTCATAAGTACGTCTAGTTTTCTGTGCAATATAGTCATCATAATTATAAGTATGTCTGGGTGGTGTTGCATCATCTAGTAAGGTATTAGGTTGTGAGAGGGTGCGAAAGAAAGAGCAGGTAGACAGGTACTGATAGTTTATTGAGAAAGCAGCCGGCTTATAAAGCGGCGTGCGAACGTCAGTACAAAGACATACAAAGACATACAAGTGACCCGAGGTCAATTATTCACAATGCAAAACAAGATAGGTATATACAGATAACGTGACAATAAAAATAGTAAATTAAACACAAAGATACTCTGACACATACACAATATACAAGGGCAAAAATGGATAGGTAATGAATGTACAATTACATAGTAAAAATAGGGCTGATTACTCTGACCTAGGGTCAGGCGAAAAGGCACCGTAGAAAATAGGAGGTTCTTCACAGAAAACCCGTTTAGCGGGGACTTTACAATACTCCCCCCCCCTCCCCGCCCAAGATGTTGGTAATGTGTGATCAAGGCAGGTATCTGCTAGGGCGGCGGAGAGAGCTGTGGCTCCTCGACGTCAGGTGTGGGGTGTGTTCGACTTCAGTGCGTTGCGTATGGGAGTGGTTGGTTGTTCCTCTGCCTGGACCCAGGGCCTTCCGGGGGCGCCCACGAGACTTTCTTGTGGGCGTGGTGGGCTGAGGGGGCGACGTCTCCTACTGGAGGCACTGCGGGTGCCACCAACGTCCTCCTCCAGGATTGCGGGCTTGAGGAGGTCTACTGACACCCAGTCGTCCTTCCCGTGGATGGCCACCTGGAATACCTTTTTGTTCCTCTCCAGCATGAGGAAATGCCCCCTGTAGGGCCTGGTTAAGGGCAGGCGGATGGCGTCACTCCTGATGAAGACATGGGTGGTTGAGGACAGACCGGGAGGCATGAAGGGGGACGTCCTGTCGGTACACGTCCACTGGCAGGGGGTAAACTTTCCGACCCTGTCAGGAAGCCTCTGTGTTGTTAGGTTGTCCCGGTCCTGCATGATGAGTTCGCCCGGGACAACGAGGGACTCCACGTAGACTTTTTCTATTGCGGATGGGTCGCCACTGGCTCTGGGGGCGGTTCTCAACCCAAGGAAGACCCAGGCCAGCTGGTACTTCCAATTGTCGGCGGTGCAACGAGCCATGAGGGACACCTTCAGGGACCTGTGGAACCTTTCCACCAATCCGTTGGCTGCGGGGTTGTAAGTGGTGGTGCGGTGGTGAGTGGTCCCCAGCAGGCGTGCCAGGGCGGTCCACAGCTCGGACAGGAAAGCTGGGCCCCTGTCCATAATTATGTGGTCCGGGATACCGAACCAGCTGATCCAGCTGGGGAGGAGGGCCTTGGCGCATGCATTGGAGGTGGCTTCTTCCATGGGCGTCGCTTCGGGCCACCTGGTGGAGTGGTTGACGACTGTCAGAAGGTATCTGGCTCTTCCTGATGGGGGAAGAGGACCCACAACGTAGACGTGGATGTGCCCGAACCATCTTCCCGGCTGAGGAAAGTCGCCCACCCCCGACTCGGTGTGACGTCCCACTTTGCTGGTCTGGCACTGAATGCACTGCCTCGCCCAGGCCGTTGTGTCCTTCCGTATGCCATGCCAGATGAACTTCTCTGCCAGCAGCTTGACTGTCGTCCTGCTGGAGGGGTGGGACAGTCTGTGGATGATGTTGAAGACCAGATGACGGCGGGAGGCGGGCGCCAGTGGGCTGGGGCAGCCAGTGCTCATGTCGCTCAGCAGTGTTGGCCCCTCAGCGGCGAGGGGCACGTCCTTCCACTTCAGCGACGTGATGGTGGTGCGGTAAGCTGGAATCTCTGGGTTGGTGGCCTGTTCCTGGGCAAGGTCCTCGTAGTCGATCCCGAGCTGCATTGCGTTGATTTCGACTCTCAAGAGGGCGTCCGCTACAAGGTTCTTCCTGCCGAGAGGTATTTGATGGTGCAGGTGAACTCCGTGATGGCCGCGAGGTGCCGCTGCTGCTGCCTAGAGGACCATGCATCCCCCAGCTGTGTGAAGGCATGGACCAGCGGCTGGCGGTCCGTCCAAATTGTGAAGGGCGTACCCTCCAGGAGGAACTTGAAGTTGCATACTGCCTGGTACACTGCGCAGAGTTCCCTGTCGAAGGTGCTGTAGCGGTACTCGGTAGGGCTGAGCTTCCTGCTGAAGAAGGCGATGGGCTGAGGGGCTCCGTTGACGACCTGCTCCAGGACAGCCCCACAGGTGACGTTGCTGGCGTCTGTTGTTAGCTGGATGGGGGCGTTGGGGTCCTGGTAAGCCAAGGCTGTTGCCTTGGCGAGGGCAGCCTTCATCAGGGAGAATGCCTGCTGCTGGTCAGGGCCCCACACTAACGACTTTGGATGGCACTTCAGGATCTCTGTCAGGGGGTCCATGATGTGCGCAACCCCAGGATGAACCTCCTGTAGTAGTTGACCATCCCGAGGAATTCTTGTACGCCCTTGACGGAGGTAGGGGTGGGGAACCGGACGACGGCCTCAACCTTTGATGCAAGTGGGCGGATGCCTCCCGGGGATATCTCGTGGCCAAGGAAGTCGACGCTTTCGACGCCGAAGGCGTACTTGTCTTACCTGACAATGAGCCCGTTCTCCTGCAGGCGCTGCAAGACCTTCCTGATGTGCAGTAGGTGTTCTTTGTGGGACCTGGAAAAAATTAGGATGTTATCGATGTAGCAGACGCAGAAGTTCAGGTCCCCCAGGATGCCGTCCATCAGTCTCTGGAAAGTCTCCCCTGCATTCCTCAGGCCGAAGGTGGAGAAGGCGAAGACACAGGACCCGAAGGGCATGATGATGGTGGTTTTGGGAATGTCTTCTGGAGCCACTGGTACCTGAAAATAGGACTTTAACAGATCTAATTTTGAAAATATTTTGGCCCCATGGAAAGAGGCCGTGAGGTCTTGCATGTTCTGTAGAGGGTAGTGGTCTGGTTCTGTAGCGAGGTTGAGCCACCTGTAGTCGCCGCAGGGTCTCCAAGAGCCATCTGGTTTCTACACCATGTGAAGGGGAGAGGCCCACGGGCTGGGGGCCTTTCTTCATATGCCCATACGCTCCACGTCGGCGAAAGCATTCTTGGCCTCCTGATGGCGCTGAGTGGGAAGCCTCTGGAACTTTGCGTGTTTCGGGTGACCCCTCGTCTTGATGTGGTGGTAAATTCCGTGTTTAGCGGGGACTCCGGGTACCTGACGAAGTTCGGGCCTGAGCACCTCAGGGAATTCCTTCAGGAGGGATGCATATTGGTGGGGAACGACGGAACATACTGTGGGCGCGCTGGGGCCCGGCGCCATGGGCAGGGACTGGCAGGACTCAGTGTCCAGCAGGCGTTTGCGGCCAACGTCGACAGCCAGTCTGAAGTGGGTCAAGAAGTCCGCACCCAGGAGTGAGGTCCTCACGTCCGCAACGATGTAGTTCCATTTGTATCTCCGGCCCAGGATGGAGACTGACAGGAGCTTGGTGCCACAGGAGAGGATGGGGGACCCGTTGGCGGCCGTCAGGGAGGCAGCCGAGTCTGGTGTGCATTTGCGGTCCTCTCTGGAAGGCGGGAACACTGACCGCATGGCTCCCATGTTGATCAGCATCATCCTGCTGGAGACGGTGTCGTGGACATAGAACCCTACTGGTGTGGGGCTCCTGGGCGTTTCTGCTGCCATGGCGGCCTGTGAGGGTGGCCGCCGTTTCACCTGTTTTTTGGATGGGCAAAAAGGCAGGGGGCTTCGCAATTTCGAGCATCTTTGCCGAACCTTCGGTGGTAGTAGCAAAGCCCCGGCCTTTCTTTATTCTGGTGATAGGATGGCCACCTCCTGGCGACGACGTTGATCTCCTCCATGTTGGGTTCCTCCGGCTGGAGGCAGTTGACGTGGTGTGCAGGTGTGGATGCCCGCTTCGCCGCCCTCGTGGAGTCAGTTAGCTGCTGTGCCGTTCTGATGAGATCCTCGACTGGCAGGGTGTAGGGCTCCTCAATCTGACCCCGAACCTCCGGGAGGAGCTGCTGCAGAAGGATCTCCCTCGACAGGCTGATCTCCTTGTGCCTGCTGCTGCTGTCCATCTTGGGGAGGAGCAGGAGGTCCTGGAGGGTGTGCCACGTCTCCAGGAAGTTTGTGTCCTACCGGGGGTTGATGGCGAGGTCGAGGGCACGGGCGGCTCTCCCAGAGACCGGCAGGGAGCAGGTCTTGACAAGAGAGGGCTTCAGGTGCTGGTAGGTGGCAGGGCTCGAAGTTGATGTCACCCATGGGGCGACCTTTCTCTATATCTCCTCCGGTAGGGCATTGATCACTATGTCCACCTGCAGCACCTCGTCGGTCAGGTCTGCCACCCTGAACTGCCCCTCGACCCTGTAGAGCCAGGTTGTGATGGGTGAACGGCGGCAGCTTTATGGTGAAGGCGGCCCTCGGTTGATCCGTCGGGAGGGGCATCATGCGAGCAGGTACTGGCGTGGAGGAGCGCGCAGGTTTTGGCGTGGGGGAGGTCGCGAGTGGGGGTTGCGCGAGGGAGATACCTGTCTCCGAGAAGCTTGCTGTTATTTTTATGTGGGAGAGAATATCCATGTCCATGCTCAATTCCGCGCTCTCACCTGGAGTGTGAGTTAACACTGCGCGTCAATATGTCGCTGGGGAGGCGTGGGTCCGCTAATGATGTTGGTGGGTCGGTAACGCCTGATGCTTTGTTAAAGGTGATTAGTAGTCTGTTAAGGGTGTGGGGTGGTTCATGGGGCCAAGACTAAGTTGCTGTTTGGGTCCGTTAATGGCTCCGGGAACTCCTCGGGTGTCACCACTGTGAAAGGGTGCGAAAGAAAGAGTAGGTAGACAGGTACTGCTAGTTTATTGAGAAAGCAGCCCGCTTATAAAGCGGCGTGCAGACGTCAGTACAAAGACATACAAAGACATACAAGTGACCCGAGGTCAATTATTCACTATGCAAAACAAGACAGGTACATACAGCTAATATGACAATAAAAATAGTAAATTAAACACAAAGATACTCTGACACATACACAATATACAGGGGCAAAAATGGATAGGTAATGAATGTACAGTTACATAGTAAAAATAGGGCTGATTACCCTGACCTAGGGTCAGGCTAAAAGGCACCATAGAAAATGGGAGGTTCTTCACAGAAAACCCGTTTAGCGAGGACTTTACAAGGTAATCTATTTTGATAACCATACAATAAGCAGTGTGGTGATTCTCCTATTGTCTCATTTACAGTATTGTTTATAGTAAACTGTACGTCTTCCAAAGCTAAATCCCAGTCTTTTGTATTAGGTTTAACTAAAGTTTTCAGGATATCCTTTATTTTACGATTTGTTCTTTCTTCTACTCCATTTGAACTTGGTTTATATGCTGTTATTTAACATTTATTTATCTCGTAAAATTCACATAATTTTCTTAAAAACTCACTAGTAAATTCAGCCGCGTTATCAGAAAGAAGAAGTGATAATTCTAGATTTAAGAGCTTCTGCTACTGTAATTGAATCTCTATTTCTTACTGGTACAATTTCTACATATCTGGTTAGACAGTCTAGAAAGACTCGTATCTGTTTATTCCCTCTAATAGTGGTAGGAAATGGACCCAAAAAGTCCATACTAATTACCTGAAATGGATTTAATTCTGATGGATATTTTTCAAGTGGAGCCTTTGGATTTACGTTACACTTTTGTTGATTGCAAACTACTCAGTTTTGTACAAAGTTCTTTGCGTCTACACTACAATTTGGCCAAAAATAATTTCTGGTTATGATTCTGCTTGTCTTTTTAATTCCTGGATGTCCTGCTAATTTATATGAGTGTGTTAGTTCTAAAACTTCTCTGACTAGTGCTTTTGGGATGTATAGACGAGAACAACCATTCTTCTCTGTTGGCCTTTTATACAACAATCCATTTGTTATTACAAAATCAGGTTTTAAAGATTCATCTGTCATTAACTGTCCTATTATCTGTCTAATTTCTGCATCATTTCCTTGTTGTATTTTCACTCTTTCTAAGTCCAAGTCCACTACTTGACAGCTAAAACAAAAGGTATTAGTGGTAATGCATTTCTCTGTTTCTTCTTGGGATCTGGATAATGCATCTACTAGGGTATTAAATTTCCCTGGAATATATCTGAATTCTGGAGCAAAGTCAAACACACTAATGATCCATCTATTGAACTTCATGTTATTTGTAAAAGTTCTCTTTTTAAACAAATCACAAATGGGTTTGTGATCAGTAAGTACATTGACTTTATGACCTAGAAGTGTGTCTAAATTTCTTTCTGCGGTGTTTAAGACTCTACTGGCATAATATACTGCTCTCATTCTAGTTTTGTCTTTTTGTAGTAATACAGCTCCTAGCCCTGTACTTGAGGCATCACAAGCTAAGTAAAAGTCTTTGGAGAAATCTGGGTAGACTAATACAGGATTCCTTGTCATTTTACTCTTTAGCGTTTGGAAGGCTGTCTCTTGCTCTTTATTCCATTCATATTTGACATCCTTCTTTTTAATTCTGTTAATGGTTTGGCTATCGTCGCAAAACCCTTAATAAAACGTCTATAAATACCTACCATTCCTAGGAACCGTCTCAATGCTTTCAAATGTGTGGGAGCTGGATATCCAACTATTGCCTTTATCTTGCCTGGTTGCATGCGTAGTCCATCTTCACTAATTACATGACCCAAGTATTCCAAAGATTTCATTAAGAATTGACATTTCTTTAATTTGATTTTTAGTCCTGCTATTCTTAATCTTTCTAGGACTATTTCCAAAGTTTTGAGGTGACTTTCTAAATCTTTACTAAAAATGATAACGTCACCTAGGTAAACTGCAACATTTTCTATATCTCCTAAAATTTGTAACATTAATCTAACAAAAGTTAAAGGAGCGAAGCGAGCCCAAATGGCATGACTTCAAATTGTAAGTGTTCTTTATGTGTGCTGAAGGCTGTGTATGGTTTCGACTCTTCGTCTAAAGGTACTTGCCAATACCCACTCAGCAAATCTAAGGATGAAAAGATTTTTGCACCTAACTGAGGTAACATATCTTGAATCACTGGCATTGGCATTCTATCTGGGATGGTGCTGGAATTTAACTTTCTATAATCTATCACAAGTCTCCAATTTCCATCTTTCTTTGGAACAAGTAGCAATGGAGAATTAAATGGAGATTTGGAAGGAATGACTAACCCCATCTTTCTTCATTTCTTCAATCAGATTATCAACTATGGGTCTTTGGCTTATTGGTAATCTGTAATTAGGAATAAAGAATGGTTTTGCTCCATCATCTAACAAAATTCTATGTTGTAGGACATTTGTTCTGCCTAATTTATCTCCTTCTATAGCTATTACATCTGTATTTTTCTAATACATGAATTAATTTATTTTTGTTTTCTGGGAAATCTGTTTTATTCATTTCCTTGTTTAATTCAGACTTTTGACCAGTTACAGAGAAAAATGCTTTTTCTTCTAGTGTTAGTAAAGGGTTGTTAATAGGTATTCCTATGCAAAAGACAATGCCTGCATATAGTGTTAGTTTGTTATCTGAGTAGTTTTGGACATAAACTTCACAATTATTACCCTTCAGGTGGACCAACGAATTATCCATTCTGAAAAAATCTGGTAATTCTCCATTTAATAATAGAACATCTTTAACCTCTATCTCTCCTTTTCCCCTTAAATGTATTTTTGTTAAACACTTTGGATGCAAAGTTATTTGTCTATTAAGTATGAACTGTACTTTATTATCATCAGCAGTGCTTACACAACATATCTCTTCATCTTCTACATCTGCAAAGTAACAATGTTCTGTATATTCACTAGTTTCTTCAGTTACTGCTATTACATTATTTATCTCTGATTTATGTTTTTATTTAATAACAATACTTCATTTAGTAATTTCCCTTCATTATTTCAACTTATTACTACATTGCTATAGCTATCAGTATTTATATCTGTATATTTATCAGTATAAGCGCCTTGTTTTTTCGTTATATTCAGAATCTCGGTGATCACCATTATTTGTATCTGGGTCATTTCTTTCTTCGAAGTACTTAGTTTCTTGATGTGCACATCTTGATTCTCTACTCTGCAAATGTGGGAATTCCTCTTTTCTATCTTTTTCTATTTTATCTTGATTGTTCTCCTTACGGTAATGTCTTTTATGTATGTCTTTCTTGCTTGCCAAAGCCGTCTCAGACAAATTGATCAGATTTAAGTGAAACTTTTCTTCTTCAAGCATAAAGCATACTCTCCTTTGATTATCCTGTTTCAGGATAATCCTTCCTTCTGTGCAGTCCAGGATGATTCCACATCTCTTCATTAGGTTAAATGATGTAAGGAACGATTAAACAGGGAAGCATAAGAATAGAATCTTAAAAAGAGAGAAGTGGAAAAAGATAAATTATACAGTGATCGATCGAGTAAGAAAAGAGAGAGAGAGAGAGAGAGAGAGAGAGAGAGAGAGAGAGAGAGAGAGAGAGAGAGAGAGAGAGAACAACAATTAAGCGTTGGTTGTTATGGATTACCGAGGCTAGACATGTCGAGTAAGCTAAAAGCAGGAAACTGTCTTTACATGAACTCAAAACAGTTAGCGAGTGTATCGCGCCCAGGGCCATAAAACCGATCATAAAATCTTGGACCTGCGCCCTCACGACTGAGCTGATCAAGCATTACCTATAACCTCGTCAGGAGTTCACCATTTCTCAAATTAGACATTCTAGGGAGGAGCCATTAACAACTCCTGACAACACCCACAACTGTCCTTCCTGATCAAGCTGTTCGAGGGGAGGCCTTACAGATAATATCTTCCAGTGAGGTAACTTCAAGGGAGGAGGTGAAAGATAGCAATGAAAAGCAGGCGTTCCAGAGAAGAACGAAGCCAGAGAAAGGGATTGAGTCGCTAGTCCCCAGTATGAGAAGACGCAGTACTTCCCCCTAGCTTCCGTGGTCCCAACCAGACTCTGACCGCGGGCTACTTAACCAGATTCTGTCCGCGGGCTACTTAACCATACCCTGACCGTGGGCTGCTTGACCAGACAGAAACTGAACTTCGACCAGCAAGAGTGGTTTTCAAGAGAGTAAAACTGTAACCATAATTGTACTTGTGTATGTAATTAACTTTCATCATTAAACTAAGAAGCTACCCATTTCGTCTCCACTACGCCTTTCTGAGAGATATAATTACATTTAATATAAATCCCTTATGAATAATAAACTTGTGAGCTGCTGACTTCGAGAAGAGACGCTGTGCATGAATACATCGCTGACTTCGAAGAAAGACGTAGGTAAGAAGGGAACAATAATATGTCACACAAGTTATGAAAATAAACTTGTGCACGACATGAAAATGGTGGCAGTGCTTTAGGATCCAAAAGGCGAGACGAAACAAACAGACATTAACAGAAATATCCAGTGCAATTACTTAAGTTATGGTGAAACAAAATCTACAAAACAAACTTAGATTTTACGACGGCAAGCAAAACTTATATGAAGAAATAAAATCCTGCAATAAAGCATCAAACAGAACTGAACATAAACTTTAATAGTGCGCAACGAAGAAGCAAAACACATAACATAATTCACCACGAACTAACCGATATACACAAAACAGTGAGCCAGCACATCGGTCGAGCAACGACAGGCAGCAAGTGTGTTTAACAAACTACCACCACGAGTGTAACAGATGCAACACAGAGTGTGTTTCAACAAACTCTGAAGGCGACAACAGAAGAACAGTTGTCGACTACTAAAGAATTCCGCAATAACAACAACCTGTAAGTTATCGAGAAAATGAGATTTAGTGTTCTCTCTCTTTAAATTTGTAAAGAAGTGAAGAATTTTTAGATTTATATATACTAGAGTAAAGATTATTTAACCTCTCTATATCAGAGTGAAAATTAATGAAACTCTCTCTCCAACGAATTAAATTTTTTTTTGTAAGCATAATTACAATTATTACTCTCTCTATGATAAATATTTTTTGGTAAATAATTTAGAGAGGGAATTCTTATTTTTCTCACTTGGTTGGTGATAAATATTTTGAGTATTTATATGCAAATTGTGTGCTCATTGTGATGGATATTTTTTTTTTCCTTGATGATATGATGCCCAATTTCACATAAGATTTTTTTTGTGTATTTGAATAATTACTTCAGAAGGACTTATTTAACTTGTGCATGACATAGACATAAATATATGCAGTATTTATTAATCACAATGCCTCTTAACTTCTCGATTTCTTCACATTTTGGAAACACTGGTCACTACTAAACCTCAGCTCAAATGAAGATCTTTAAAGTTATTCAGATACCTGGACCCGAGGTCGAGTCGTCCGGGCATCAGAATAACTTCATTTATCCTCATTTGGATTAAGGTTTAGTAGTGACAAGCGTTTCCCAGATGTGAAGAAATCGAGAAGTTGTGAGAGAGGTGCGAAATAATGAGCAGGAAGACAAGTACTGCTGGTTTATTGATGAAAGCGAGCTACTTATAAAGCGGTATGCGGACGTCTGCATAGTTTGCAGATGCCGCTGGTACCAAGATTTACAGGTGACCTGAGGTCAAACTAATTCCTTACAAAAACAGGACAGGTTCATACAGAAAACATGGTGATCAATAATGTCTGACACATAACATAAATAACTCGTTACTTGTACATAAAGCATGAGTGTTTAGAAAGGCGACATATATACAGTTTACAATTATGATGATAAATATATATTCCAATTGACCTTAGGTCGATGTGAAGGCACCGCAGAAAACGGGTTGTTCTCTACAGAGAACGCGTTGAGCGGGGACTTTACAAAGTTAAGAGGCATTGTGGCTAATAAACACTGTATATGGATTTGATAAAAATTTACCAGAAGACGCTCTCTCTCTCTCTCTCTCTCTCTCTCTCTCTCTCTCTCATATACTATATGTACAGTATATATATATATATCTTTCTTCTTCTTTTAACGTGCTTTTTTTCCCATTTTTGTATGGGGTAAGCACGATGCCTTCTTTTGAAGGACTTTTGATTTGGCTTTGGGGTAGACCTGTAGTCTCGATCGGCTGCCCTGCCTGACATCGCTTAGACCCCGGTAGCGTATGTTTCATGTATCATACCCGACCCAACGCCCTTTCTTCCCAGCAGCGAGAAGTTATTGCGCGGGTAGGGCGAGAGTTCGAGACGTGTGAGATGTTTGTTATGTTTTTTTGAAGGTGTTGTAGTGGCTTTGTTTTGTGTGTGTATTTAGTCTGTAACACCCATTTGCTTTTAAGCAAACCTATCCGTTGATTATATATAATCCCGGGATGTCTACACGGATAGCAAAGTGTCTGCCTCTCTGATCAGTCGGCTGCGGATTTGAACCCGCCACAGACCTCTATGAAGTCCGAAGCTGCTGCTGTAACCGACTGAGCCATCGAGGCTCTGTACAGTATATATATATATATATATATATATATATATATATATATATATATATATATATATATATATATGTATATATATAATATATAGTATATATATACATACATATATATATATATATATATATATATATATATATATATATATATATATATATATATATATATATATATATATATATATATATATATATATATATATATATATATATATATATATATATATATATATATATATATATATATATATATATATATATCTGTGGGGCATCACTATGTTGTGATAGGAAATAATGAGTGAGAAGCCACAGTAATGTAAACGAGAGACTGTATCAGTCTCTCATTTACATTATTGGGGCTTTTTACTCATTATATATATATATATATATATATATAAATATATATATATATATATATATATATATATATATATATATATATGTGTGTGTATATAGGTATACATATGTATATACTGTATATGTATATATATTTATATGAATATATATATATATATATATATATATATATATATATATATATATATGTATATATATTTAATGTGTATATATATATGTGTGTATATATATTTATATATATGCATGTATGTGTATATACTGCATATATGTATATACATATTATATGTATGTATATGTATATATATACATATATTTATGTACATATATATATATATATATATATATATATATATATATATATATATATATATATATATATATATATATATATATATATATATATATATATATATATATATATATATATATATATATATATGTGTGTGTGTGTGTGTGTGTGTGTGTGTGTGTTGTGTGTGTGTGTGTATATATATATATATATATATATATATATATATATATATATATATATATATATATATATATATATATATATATATATATAGTATATATGTATATATATGTATGTATGGATATATATGTATATGTCACGAAGTGTCCCAAGTACCTGGTTATTACTCAACTAGTCACAAAATCCAAAAATTTACCTCACTTTAGCCAGATACCTGAACTCTCACAACAATAAAATTACGACTGAGCACTTTAAATGTAACAGTGATCCCTTAAAACTTACTTATCACTTGAAAAATCAAATTAAGTTTATCAAGATATGTGTAAGGTGTTAACAAGTAAACAAGAAAATTACTAGGGAAAAAGAGCATCACTCCATCAAACAACTATAACTGTTTCCCTGGTCTTAATTCGCTTCAGCACAACTAAAGGGAACAAAACATGTTTATCACTTTGCCTTATGCACACACAATTAATCCTATTCACTGGTGGTCAACAAATGAAACACTGTGTTTAAAAACTTTAAATACAAAAATTTATTTTAACTTCAAAATTTACAATTAGAATTTGCATTCTGAAAAATTTACCATTACTTGAAAACAACACAAGATTTAATTCATTCTTAAGCAAAATTAATTCACAAAACTTTAATTTATCAAGAAATTATGTTAACCAAGCAGAATTTAAACTATCAAGAATTACTCAAGATTTGAAAAGGAAATCTTAATAAATGAAAATCTCATCAAGTATGCAATATTAAAGTATCAAAAATATGTAAAATGCTAAATAAATAAATGTTAAATCACCAACACAAAAATTGGGCAAAATTAAGAAGTTGCAAACACAAGAACACACAAAAAAATGTACAAAAGATTTATCACCACAAGAACACACAATAAATGCAAAAAAGGTTTATCAAAAACAATTTCACTAAGGAAAAATCTCCCTAACACACCTTATTATACCATGGTGATAATAAGTAAAAATCCACTTTACCTTACACAAGCTTGTGAGAACCCTTGTAAAATTCACAAAAACACTTTCTATGAGGCACCTGTTACACTTCTAATACACTTTTCTTATGATCAGATTTCAAAAAGGGAATATTATTACTAGTGACCACAAATAATATTATGATAAAATTTTACTCTCTTTTGAAGAAAGAGAGGGTAAGAGAGAGAGAGAGAGAGCCCAACCAACAAACTCCTACTGGGTACCTTACAACAATGAAAGCCTCCCAGATTCTACTTTAAAAGAAATCTATGTTGCCACAAAAGTATTTTGAGAATGTGACACTAAATATGACACAATCGGTTGGGAATTTTACCAAGACAAGAGGGGGCTTTTCCCTGGCTGAAGGGGTAACAACAGGGATTTTTCCCCCCTGTGCCAAAAGGGTCATGTAGACCTGTCAGCACATATCTCTTATAATAACAGGGGATTTCCTTCCTGAACACTTGTGCAAATAACAGCCAACCAATGTTATCTAAACCTGCCATCCCATATCTCTTTTGATGACAGTTTAAGTAGATAAGGAAACAAACCTTCGCAAAAGGGGGTTACCCAGGTTGAACACCTGACACATATGTAAACATCACACTAACAGAAAAAATGTATTTTTAAATTCTAAACCACACAATCAAGTTAACTCTCTTGAGATCTGATACTTGGTATTTCAACAATCATTATTATTACACACAACACATGATGAATATAAGAGAAAATATATTAAAATTGCAGAAAACATACATATTACAAAGCCACATCATTAGAATACATATATATATGTATATATATATATATATATATATATATATATATATATATATATATATATATATATATATATATATATATATATATATATATATATATATATATGTATATATGTATATGTATATGCATATATATGTATATATATACATATAAATTTCATATGTATATATGATATATATATATATATATATATATATATATATATATATATATATATATATATATATATATATATATATATATATATATATCTCACAAGAAACCGCCATAAAAACACTCTGTTTTAATGTTTTATCCTTGACCTGGCATTTGCTTAGCGCAGGTTGAAGGTAGGGAAAAGAGGGATAAAGGACCCTCTCTAAAGAAGCTTAGCATCCTTAAGCTACTTTACAACTTTCTCTTTTGGGGCAAAGTGATCTGTGTGGGATTCTTTGCAGGCACCCCGCTGAGACGCGGCCAGATGTTTGGAACACCTGGACGAGTTGACTCATGGAAGATGACTACTGCATTGTCCAGGGACCGCCACCTCGTCCCTCAGCCGATTCCTTAAATAGGGACAGACGAAGGATGCGCAAGTCAGACACTCAGGGGACGTTGTGAAGTTGTGAGGCAGATTGACATAAGACGCGTGCGGGACCGCTATGCTGGAGGAGCGATTGACGCCCCATCTTCGTCAAAGGAACACACACCCCCGTCATATTTTGTCTAGTGAACCACGGACCCACGCTTTGCCATTCTTCGCTGGAGACCCCTTCCTCTACAGTCTACATGGTAAAGTGCTTGTTAAAGAGTTCCTATCAGTCACGAATTGCCCTCCAGGTGTTTCTTTTAAGGGCCAGTAAATTCCAATTTTCCTTTGCCATGTGGTACCAGTGTTATTCAAATGTCTGTGTTTTAAGTGATTGCCTATCTTTGCTCATTCGAGGCCTTGTGGCACCCTCAGTGCAGCCTCGAATTCCTGAGTATTGCCCTATTTCCATTCACTGGCTTGTAACACCTGAACTTCTCATTTCAGAGGGACCAATTTGCGGTGGAATATCCTTGGATTGTGCCTTGCGTAAAAACCCATTAACAGAGTCCAAGTTCGAATTCATTGGTTGAAATATCCCCTCAGGGTCCCCTCAAGCCTGAATGCAACATTCTTTCATCTTCTAATATTCTTTTGTGTAAATATACGTAATTTTAATTTAACTCTAACGTGTTTACCTACACATTCCTTGTGAGTAGAGCTCATATGAAAATCCCCCTTTTTTCTTGTGTTTTATGATTACCTGGACCCACGAAGTTTAGATAACAAGGCTAAAGTAACGGTAAGTGTTGATACCTGGCTCATAGTAACCATGTTGTGAGAAAATCATTCCGAATATTGAAAAGATGCTTTGGAGCAAACATAAACGTATACCAAATGCTTTTTCTCTCTATGACCTTAATGCAAACAGGAAACTATCAAGTGTTATTAAAGAATATATTGTCGATAGTCCTTCCAAATTCTTATATGAATAAATGCATAATAAAAGTTTGATCTATTATTCTCCCGCATTTCTTTCTTTTCACAGAAAGGAACGTAGTGGTCAAGGTGTTCATCTTCTAAGAGAGAGAGAGAGAGAGAGAGAGAGAGAGATTCTGTGAACATGTAATAAAATTTGATAATATAAGACGCAGTTTTACATCATATTGTAAAGCTTTCAGCGTCAATAACTTAAGTACTGTAATAAAATAAGCGCTTCCTCAATGATATAGAATATTATACTAAGAGCGATTTAAGCTAATATTCATCAGCTTACAGAGATTTTGGAAATTCTCAGATAAGGAGGTTATTGTTGGAAATCCTTCTAACTTTCTAATTGAAGAAAATGTCATCTTTCATTACTATCTCCATTTTTTCTGGAAGCTTGTTCAATATAATTCTTAAAATTTAGATCGCTACCTGGAAAGTATATATATTTAATCCGTTCAGAATTTATCGAACCATTTTTTTGGCATGTTTTACTAGGACCATAAAGTAGGAAGGCCATGTGTTCATATAGTGTAGTAATAGTGTCGTCAGTTACTCATATTCAAGAAATTATTATTCAACAAAGTTATAACTATTGCCTCTTCAGCAGATTCAGAACAACAAGCCGAATGAACGGGGAGAAGGCGGAGACTGCTCGCGACCATTCTTCCCCGGCACTGTGACTCGCCCCTCCTGTAAAGCTCATCTAGAAAGATCTTGATTTGTGTGCAAAGTTCAGCACTCTTGATACAGTGGCGTTGCTATGGCTCCCCACCCCCTCAGATGCTTGCCCCTTCCCTGGCCCCCCAGTTGAATTTCCCTTTGTAGCTAAACTTTAACCCCTTGGTGGTCAAAAGCAGAATTATAGTTATAGGTCTTTAACACAAATGACATGCTGTTTGTTCATGATATTTTGATCCAACTTGATGTTATCAATTTATGCATGAAGTGACTGAAAATAAAGTTAGGGTTCTGAATAAGTGTAATGCAGTTTGCTACTGCTGCTTAGAGTTAATTTCCAGGGAGAGGGAAAGGAGATGAAGAAGAGGGAGGGATGAATGGGAGAGGTTGAAATTTTGAAGAGATTTTGGAGGGTCATCAGTCTTTTGTGTTATTGATGAGATGCACTATTTTTATATATTTACATGACAAGGATATTATACTGTAGTTGAAAATTAAAACTTTGATTATAGAAATGAGGCTAGTGTTGAATATAAGGTTGTGAGGAAATGTACATTACAGTATTTGATGCATTTGCATATAGTAGGAGTTGAAAATTAATTAAAAATTGAGCTCTATAATTTCAAATACAGGTTTACTAATTAGTAATACTATTGTTTTCCTTCATTCACATGGATATATACATTCGAGAATAGTATACTGTATTTTACCAATTACAGAATTGGTACATTGGTTTTGTGTCATTTTTTTGGCCCCTCCAAAAATATATTGGCAGCACCTACTGCTGCCCCCCAACACATGAAATGCCAGCTGCGCCGCTGTCTTGATATGTAGTTATGACTTTTCTAGAGTAAACAAAAACGCCTGTAGACGATAGAATTGTGTGATAAACGCTGAAATGCAAAGTTGGCACAGACAGTGTAAAGTATATTAGGATCCAGAAAGCACTGAGAGAGCGCATGCCTCTGCCTACTCCTCTACGAAACAAAACCCTGTCTCTTCCATTCGGATCCGGATCCATCTCAAAACCTAATCAGCTCTTCATTAGCCCAAAGCCCTCTCCCGACAATTAAGCATCTAAAGGTCCAGTATCCTTTCCAGACAGACATAATGTGGACAGGTTGGCAGGGAGACCAGCAAACAAGCAACCAAACGCGGTGGTCGAATGCTTATACTTACGATCACTCTAAACACACGCACACGATATATATATATATATATATATATATATATATATATATATATATATATATATATATATATATATATATATATATATATATATATATATATATATATATATATATATATATATATATATATATATATATATATATATATATATATATATATATATATATATATATATATATATATGTACATATATATATTGAGAAGCATAGATGTGTATGCTTCTTTTCTTATAAATAACTATATCCGCGAGGCACTTTGTCAGAGAACCATTTAATTTAAGCATGAGCTTCTTAATGAACTTGCACGGCAGAACTGAAATGTTTAGTTTTAATGATGAAACTCTATCATTGTGAATGAGATGAATAGAAATGTTCCCAGAAGCAGGACACAGAGCAGGAAAGATTCGTCTAAGCATATGAATGATCTTTTGCTGCAGATCCGACGACGCCTACATCAGGGTGAGTGTGATGATCAACCCGGCCATCAACGTGGGAGCCGATGTTCTGGGCTGGGTCTACACCATCGCCTGGGACGTCTCTTTCCTTCCCCAGATCTACAGGAACTGGAAGAG
>NC_089799.1:1660000-1692500 GCF_040412425.1 Macrobrachium rosenbergii
TCAGCCATCAAAAGATAATACATCGAGTTCAGCTGTCATGGACATATTCCTGCGAAATTCACCTTCTGGGCTTAGAATCGAAATCAACTCTCCTCCATAACAGCTGAATACAAGAGTTGGAACACTTGTCTATGTTTATGATATTCTCCCAGTTTTATATATAAAAATTTGTATACCTGAAACTATTAAGGTACAAATATCCCATCATCATCTAGTTCTCTTGATTTCTGGAATAACTTACTCCAAAAGAACATAAAGATATGTTGATAGTTTGACTAGATCAAACTGTCTTATATTATGAGCATTGTATTATGCTATCAAAGTGGAGATATGGTGATTTCGAATATAAGTGCAGAACCTGAAATCGACACACCTATGGACATCAGAGTCAAAATGGATTCAATACCCGTCTTAATGGCTGAATGCACAAGGTCGCTGCTACTACTCCCAACCAAAAAAAGTTAAGTATATCTTAGTTTAACCAGACCACTGAGCTGATTACCAGCTCTCCTAGGGTTGGCCCGAAGGATTAGATTTATTTTTACGTAGCTAAGAACCAACTGGTTATTTAGCGGGTTTGGGACCTACAGCTTATTGTTGAATCCGAACCACATTATGACGAGAAATGAATTTCTATCACCAGAAATAAATTCCTCTAATTCTTCATTGGCCGGTCGAAGAGTCGAACGCTGGGCCAACAGCGTGCCAGCCGAAAGCTCTACCCACCCCACCAATGAAAAACTACTCCTTGTTGGGTGAGTCGGTAGAGCTGCGGGCTGTCATTCGATGGGCCGGAGTTCAATTCCCCGGCTGGCTGATGAAGAGTTAGAGGAATTTATTTCTGGTGATAGAAATTCATTTCTCGCTATAATGTGGTTCGGATTCCACTATAAGCTGTAGGTCCCGTTGCTAAGTAACCAATTGATTCTTAGCCACGTAAAATAAGTCTAATCCTTCGGGCCAGCCCTAGGAGAGCTGTTAATCAGCTCAGTGGTCTGGTAAAACTAAGATATACTTAACTTTTTCTTTACTCCCAACCAAAACAAAAAAGTCATAGGTGCGGAACCTGCTTAGGCAGAAGGACTTCTGATATGCACAGTATTTCGTTTGGGTGTAATTCCCAAGGTAAAATGATTTCGATAATGATGGAATATTTGCCCTTAATATTTAAAATGATTTAAAAATTCATGTGATTTAATGATGGAATATTTGAACATTCCTTATTTAATATTTGAATATTTAAAAATTCATGTGTAAAATATTTGACGTAAAATAACGAAAATTAAAAACACAAACATATATATTTTTCGTTATAGTTTGTATTTACTTGTTATTTTATATTTCGTTAGTATTTTTGCTGAAGATTTATTATATTCATTTTATTGTAATTTTATTGATTCTCATCCTTGTCTTTTTTATATATATATATATATATATATATATATATATATATATATATATTATATATATATATATATATATATATATATATATATATATATATATATATATATAGAGAGAGAGAGAGAGAGAGAGAGAGAGAGAGAGAGAGAGAGAGAGAGAGAGAGAATGAATGTGTGCACGTGCTCACACATGATATCTAATCTAACTCAAGACAATCTATCTTGTTTTGTTTTGAAACAATATGAATGGTATCATCATTCAATTGCTACCGTATATTGCTCACAGGACGAGTTCCAGGCTCGTCATCCAACGTCTGTGATGCACGTCAGACTCAACGACGTCATCTTCCCTCTGTACGCTCTGCTGTGCACTGCTGTTCAAATTGTGCAGTGTATTTTCTATAAGGTAAGACAAGAACACCGCTCTTTTACCCCACTATGCTAAAAGATTTTTACACTAGTGTAGTGATTTATAGACCTAATCGCAGATTTATGAATATATATTATTTTGAGGAAGAGGTCAAACTTTTCCTTCGTTGCGCGAATACTTCAACAACCAATGACTGACCAGTCACCGCGACTTGCCGATTAAGTACGCACTAAAATGTTAACGGAATTCTCACATAGAGAGTAATGTTTTCAGTGCTTTGAAACTACAGTATAGAATATTTGTGAGCTATTCTTTTGTATCAAAATCCGGAAATGTTTTCAAATGTGCATCATTTTATTATATTTCAATATTATTTTGTTTGTTATGAGAAAATTTTCGTGACCATTAGCCAGCTATTCTTTTAGCAATTCTGTGACCACACCAGTATGCATATTTCCTCTCATTAATTTTATGACCTAATTCTCTCGCTTCCTAAACCAGAGAGACCCCAGTCAACGTGTGTCTATGACGTGTCGGGTCATTTTGGGTCTTCTGATTCTTGTCGAGGTCATCGTACTCATCATAGCAGCAAGTTCTGATCTCCTTCAGTGGCTGGATCTCCTGTTGTGTCTCTCCTACGTGAAAATCTCGATCACTTGTATCAAATACATACCACAGGTTAGTTCTCCCAACTTCTTTCTTTTTATCATCATTATATTATCATTTTCCCCCAGTATGACGAGGTTCCCTATCTTTTTAAGTGTTATTAGATTTATTTATTTGCTTCCCAAATTTTTTGTTAGATCTTGCTCATGTCAAACATGCAGAGAGCCCTTACTGATCACACCATCCGACCCTAGTTTAAGGGACCTTGACCATTTTTCGTGGACAAATATAACAGGTATTTCCAGAATGCCCGAGGTCACCAGGATTATGTAATGTCCATAACATCGAGGTCTGAGAGCAACTGTATAAATAAAACCAAGGAAGAGAGAGAGAGAGAGAGAGAGAGAGAGAGAGAGAGAGAGAGAGAGAGAGAGAGAGAGAGCCCTTCCATTGTTGTTTCAAGCAGAAAGGAGAATACGGTGTTTCCGTTCACAGGAATTAATTCTTGTGTTCTTTGGAAGCAAGGAGCCATTCTAAGGCAATAACCCCTTTCAAGCCACATCTGCAAGTTAAGATCGCCCCCAAAAAAAAAAAAAATCATCGTGTTTACTGCTGCGAATAAATATTATATTTTATCTTTTACAAAGTGTTTTAATCACACTGTATTAAAGCCCCAGGGCACTACCACCACCACCATAGAACCTCCTTTCACCATTGTGTGACAAATGTGAACACGAGAAAGAGAACCAGGAAAGATAAGAATGCGATTCCAGAACGTCCGTGAACTTCAAGGCCACTTTCAAAGTCAGTAAAGACTAATTACAATAACTACAAATAGTGCAAGACAGAAACATTCCTCCAGTCTGTGGGGCAAAGGTTATGGGGTTGGCAACCTCATTGCAAGCATCTTGACTTAGATGAGAAGGGTCATCCCTTCTGGAATCCCCATTTCTCGTACCAGCTCCAAAACTGGATAAAAGAGTAGGTTTCAGTCATGGGTTCACGTCTGAGCCTTGAAAGAAACTTGCCTTAATGGAATATGGAAAAGATCGCAAGTATGGTTAACATGCAATGAGCCAAAATGAGACTGAGAATCAACATAGTATTATAAGTTTTAATACTCTTCAGCACAGTTGACAATTATTGCGACAGTAGTTATTATTATCAGTACTATTCCCTTTTCTCTGATTTTGTTGATACTTGGAATCCGGGCATCTTGGGTAATAATGACTATTTTCCTACAACAGTTTTTACTTTTGCATATTTTGCAAGATTCCAGGACCACAAAATGGTAGCTGATAAGGTACACTGACGACAACATCAAATGGCTTTATACCCAGTGTGATTAAAACATGAAACATGTAACAATATCAAGTTTATTTACAGCACCTAAGCAACTTGTAACCCGAAGATAACAATAACTTCCGGCAGATCATACTCGCGGAAGTGGTCTGTCAGGGATCACCTTTGGCAAGGCTTCTCTACAGAAGCGAAATGCAAAATTAAATTCTTTCTGCGTGAGTGAAACGTCTGGGGATATGAGGCTTTCCGTCTTTATCTTGCCTTGCCTGCCTCCTGTTTTGTCTACCTTCTGTATCGTATTCCTTGCCAACCATGGCTACTCTCTTGCACAAACAGATTATGTAAAACTTCTAAGACAACCATAATTGACATGCTGATAATTGGATAAAATATACACGAATTTCTGCTGACGTCATCCAAAACAATTTGGGAGGAGACGTCTGAATATGATAGTTATTCATACGTCATTTGATTTGTTTAGTCCTCTCTGTGTATCTGACTACCTTCTTTTCATAAGCAAGTAGCTGGTATGATAGACTTCATAAGGCCGTATAAAGATGCTTTGTCATGGTGGCTTTATTTCTTCCGACCTTTCAACTCACGCTCTGGTGGCCATCCATTGAGTCACAAAAGGTAAAGGAATTAAGATACATATCACACAAGTATATATAGCATATGGGTGGGTACACTCTGATGAAAAGGTTATAAGTTACATAGGGAAGAGTAGACAAAACAATTGTCATAGAAACAGATATTACATATTTACAGTTAAAACGAATTTGACAACATTACAGAAAATTAAAGATTTCCTCGATTCTGAAAACTGCAACAAAACAACGGCACTAGTAGAACTACACAATAGAAAAAATATTCCAATTTATAATATATACTTGATAGTATAACCTCATTTAAGAAAAATTATATCATTTATTTTACATAGTCTGCTAAGGTAATCTGCGCTGACATTGAGCTTTCTTGGAACGTTCTCAGCTCAAATTATATGGCTCTGTGGTGCTATGGCCCACCTCATGAGCCGTGGACCTTTAATTTTGCTACACTGGAAGCAAGCAAGTGGCTTGTGGTGTGTCTTTTTCACAAAATCTGCCCCCATATTGGCACAGATGGAATATCTCAACTGCAAATATTACTGATTGGCATTCCTTCCCAGTTATACAGTAGTTGAATGTACTACTTGCAGAAGCAGTTGGAATTGTGCCATCTGGCGGCCCTTGCTGGAGTATGCCTCCTAGTCCTTTATTTTATGCATCTGTCTGCCCTTATGATGAAATATGTTTTGAAGTATGATGCCACAGTATTTGTTCATTTCCTAAAGCTTGCTTAACTCCATCAAACCCCTTTTGTTGAGGTTTCTTCCACTCCAATCTGTACGGTCATCCCTTCTTTGCTTGGTCAGTTGAAGGCACTGCAAGATTTGCGTAGTTGTCCACAAATTTCTTGTAGTAGCCTGTCAGTCCTAGGAATGATCTCATTTGCCTCTTGGTCTCTGGTGGTGATGTATCCTGGATCTTCATCAGCTTTGTATCAGCTATGGTGATCTTATTACAACTGACCTTAAGTCCGAGAAATTTTACCTTGCTATATCCAGTGTAAAACTTGGATGGGTGGATAATCGTTCCTTCTTCCCTCACTCTCTGAATTAGGCCCTTGAGTCCTTTGGTGTGTTCTTCCCATGATGTTGTATGAGTTAACATTTTGTCCACGAAATGTTTAGTGCTCTTGGCCCCAGGTAGCATCTTCCTTATCAACTTTTTGAAAGACACTATTGAATTAATTAATCCAAACAACATTATCTTGAGCTATTGACAGCTGCAAACTAAAAAATCTGTTGTTATAAAGTTTCATGATTATAGCCTTAGGATTACCCATTTGTTCATTGTCAGGCTTGGGTATGACATTAAGATGATAGTCCACACACAACCTGTTCAATCTACCCTTTTCCTCACCATTACTACTGGTGAACAGTATGTAGAAGTGAATGTATCATCTCAGCTTTTTCCTGGATCAGTTCCCTAGCTACATATGATAAAGGATACATTTTTGCTCTGTCATCACTTCAGTACCGTGTTCTCCCAACGATGCCTTTCCTGGATTGCTTGTTAATGTCTTGGTATTCTTCTAGTAGCTAAACTGCTTCGTCTGCTGCTTGTTTTTGAAATTGCTAATATTGACACCTTGGTATGTCTCTTCTTCCTTTTGTGTTTTAAGTTCTAGCCAGTCTCATCTGGAAGTACTAGATCTCTGTCAGCTCCCTCCTTGATGATAGTTGTGTTTGACAACATTACTTTATTCACTTCCCTCTTATTGTAGCCAGTGAGGATGTGTGAGTACAGTCTTCAGTTCTCCACCAACATCAACCTTGTAGTCTACACAATTAGTCCATTCCTTGACTTTAAACGCCTCATTCCACTACAATATCAGCTTGTTTGCTTCTGTAGGTAATAACACTATCACTTTTTGGCCTACCTTGAACTGATGATCTCTGGGCATCTTATCATAGTGATGCCTTTGGCATCCCTATGCTGCATTCAGACTCTCTGTAGCTTAGTTGGCACATCTCCTCCAAGTGAGTCCCCAATTCTAACATGTATTGGTAGGTTTTGTTTACTTCATCCTTATAGCCTCTAGTCCATAATTCCTTGAGGATCAGTCCTCCTATGGTCCTTCCATATAGCAGGTTGAATGGTGAAAATCTTGTGCTAGACTGCAAACAAGATTGCTAGTAAATACCAGTCCCAGACCTTGTTCTCTTGTGGCACATATTTGACATATATGTCGGCACACTGTTGACTGTCACACAATACACTGCACTTCAGGTTATACAGCACTGTAAATGGGTGCTTGATGCTCACTTCCTTCATCATTTCAGAAGTAAACTGGGTAAATTGTTGATGAGTATTTCTTTGGAAGGTCCCCTGTGCTGAAAACCTCAAGTAATACTGCTGTTACATGCTTGGTGTCTATTGTAGGGAGTACCACTGCCTCTGGTTATCTTGAAGCAAAGTCCACCACTGTCAGGGCCTACTTATTGCCTCTCTCAGACAATGTTGATAAGGGTCCAATCAGGTCTACCACTAATCTCTTGAATGGCTCCTCCATTAACAATAGTGGTATTTTGCAGGCATGGCTGCTCAATGCAGTTGTCTGGTAAATGTCATAGGATCTACAAGATCTGGTGATATCTGTTGTCGCTCCCAGTGCCATTGGGAACTGCTGATTGTAAGATCAAAAGCCTTCTTAGCTGCAAGGTGACCATGGACTCTGGACCCATGGGCCAACCTAATAACTTGGGCGCAATATATCTCTGGCTTTAGGACAGTCTGCACTTCTTCAGCCACCTTGCCATAGAAAACACAATGTAATGTGCTATTAATAACCTTTAAATCTAAAGTTCCTCCACCCTTGGCCCTGTATTCTGCATTAGTTTTGGCTCTTTCCCATTGCTTGGCTAGAGTGAAATATTTTTGCAAGGTTTCTTTAAGCTGCTCTGCTCCTACATGCCAATGTTGGAAGCTAATGCTAGGAACTTGATACTGCATTTCTTTTGCTAGACTTAGGCTCTGATCACAATCACTGCTTTCCCAGATCCATCTCTATGTCCATTTCTTCATTGTCCTTTATACCTGGAATATTCCCAAGAATAAAGTCATAAATGAGATTTCTAGGCACAGCATGTAATTCCTCTATTTATATCTGTGGATGCTCCTATCAAGGAGTGCATTGACCCATTTCCTATCAGTCATTTGGTTCTCAGTTGCACTAGTACCATGTGTATCTCAGCACTGTTACATTCTTCATACCTACATAAGTTACACTTACTGGTATTATAGTACCTCTTTCTCTGCTCATCAGTTCTACGTTCTCTTAACAAAACAAGTATTTCAGCTTCATCTGTCAGCTTCAACTTACGATCTTCAATGTAGTTTTCCAACTAGGCTATGCTGACATCTTCACAAATCTTGATAGTGGTCACCTCCCTCAGTCCTTCCACTATTATAGCACTGGCTGCCTCTTGCTTGAACTTTTGATGGTCCTTATTCTCAATTTGCCCACAGTTTTTGGCTTAGTAACATGGCTTGTGACACATAAAGCACCTATCTTCACCTTTGTCTGCCTGCTTCTGGTTGACATGACTGTTTTGTAGTCCTTGGGTCTCTGGATATTCCCACGAGACTTCATTGGCTTCTGGTATTCCACAAAGTTTATCCCATGAGCTTCTAAGTACTGCTTAGCAAGTGTTTCCATCTTACCAATGTCCTTTGATACTCTCTCCCTGAGGAATAGTGGAACCTCAGTTGAACAGATGTAATCAAACTGTTCCCTGCTGAGCAAGTCTGCAAAATCATCAAACTCCTTTCTGCATTCAGTCATTTTAATCTACCTGTTGGAATGTCTCTGTAGCCTCACTACAAACTGATATGCAGTGTCTCCTTGTTCTAGTTTAGTTTTTGGAGTTTCTTCCTAAATCTCTATTCAGTCATTTCATATCTCTCCAAAAGTGTCTTTTTATGCTATCATAATTCAAAACTTCATAATAGGCACACTGGAAAAAAAGTGTAAGTCATTACCTGATAGTATCAGACTGAAACAAATAGCCCGCTCATCCCTTGGCCAATATTCTCATCAAATCTGAGTAATTTGAGCTTTGCAGTGAGTACAGAGGTGCTAGTGCTCCTTACCAGTCCTTCAGGAGTTCCAGTGCCAATTTCTGCCTTGAGTTTTAACACTTGAAGTTCATGTCCATGTTTCTTTGCAGATTCTCTCCTCTGGATTTCAGCCTCTGCTCTCACTGCTTGTCTTTCTCTCTGTCACTCTGCCTTGTAGGTCCTTCACAAAATTCCATAATTTTGTGCCTTCCAAACAAATCTCCTTGGCCACTTCCACAAGCTTTGTTACCTAAGTCGTTCCTTACTGGAATACACTTAAACAGTTAACAGTAAACTTTAGGGTAACACAATAAAATCACACAATAGCACTGCCATTAAAGTTAACTAAAGTTATCCGAGCTCAGCCATCAATTTTGTCACACAATGGTGTTAGGTATGGTTCTTTAAAGACAGTTTCCAGTGCATTTATACTTTGTGGTATTAAAGCAACAAATATACGAGTATGTAAAAATAAAGTAGTTTATTTAAAGCTCTCTGCAACATGTAAACCAGGAGATAACAATAGCTTCTGACCAGTAATCCTCGTGGCGGTGGTCTGTCAGGGGTTGTCCCTGGCATGGCTCCTTCCAATAAGCAAAAGCTAAAAAGAATTTCTTTGAACTGAAAATACTGTAATCTTTGTTCTGTCTGTGTGAGACGACTAGGGACGAAATACTTGCCTTCTTCGCCTTGCCTTGCCTTCTGTCGTGTTTTCTTTACCAACCATAGGCTACTCTCATATGACCATTTAGAAATATCCCGAACTAACAGATTATGTAAAATCACAGCAACCATACTGTTAGATGAATATAAGATACTGGAATTTCCTCCAACATTGTACTAAACAATTAAATTCTCAAAAATAAGCATCTATATGAAATTATTGTACCTGAGACTCTCGAGAACATTAAAGAAAATTATAGACTTCCTCTATTCCCGGAATTGCAACAAACAAACGGTACTAGAGAGGACTACGCAAATGTAAAAATTAATTAGTCTCATAATCTATACTATGATGCAAAGCAAGTTATAGGTTAACATTTTAGTCAATTTTCAGAAATCATATCTCGGAATTTAAGATACTTGGAGGTCTGCGGTCTAAACAATGCTTGTCTGAACGTGGAATGATTGAGTTGTTCTGAATGTCAAACGACTTCTTTTGGTGGGTTATATGTTTCACATCTTCCTGATTTCCCAAAACCCCATTGCTCATGAATTCCAAAACTCAGTTAACTTTCATTTCTTCGGTAAAGAGAATATTTGCTAAATGTACTATGGTTTCCAAAGGGTTTTGATAATTCTTCAAAACGGACTCAGATGACCTGTGGATGTTAATTTTATTAATATTATCATTATTGTAGGATTCCCACGTGAAGTGTTAATAGAATGGGGAATTTAGACTCATGATGTCTTTATTAGATCTAAGGATCCTTGTTGATCATTTGTTGGTCATTTTCAAATATTTGAAATAAGAAGTGGCAAAAAAAAAAAAAATGACTGTAGGATTTAATCATACCGAAAACGTGCAGACAAATGCTAACAACAACAATGAATAGAGAGAAAATAAAATAGTTTTAGTGGGGCAGAGGACTCTCTCGGCTACATTTGCTCAAAATCCATACCAAAGTTACCTCCCTCCAAGAGTTAAAGAGATGAGAATCGATTTTTCAGTTATTCCTGTAAATAAGAACCCGCCCTCGACAAGATGTCCGTTCACTAGAAAAACGCACCTGTCTGCTCTCCTTATAGTTTAGCAGCCAAACCCTAATTTTCAAGTAGACCTTGCCAAAATACCCCCAAGCAGGTTTTGACTGATTTTGGTAGAAAAAGTTCCATAGAATCAGGAAATGAATGATACCCAGCTGGCATCTTTGGGCATTTTGAGAAATTCAACATGGCGTCCAAGATGGCTGCCGCATAAATCCAAAACCTATAAACGTCTCCCATTTCTTTATTTTTTGGCCTATCTTATAATATGATACATCAATTCTAGGGTTTTCGAGGTCAAGGAAGCCAATTTTAATGGAAAATAAAGTGTAAACCCAAAACTTATTGAGTTGTTCATATTCAGTATAAAACTCAAATTGGTTGCAAAAAAATCGTGATAAAGAAAGAACACAAACACATGCTGAATGTTTGGTCACTTTATCAGAAACTGATATCAAAAAATGATGCCACAGAACATTTAGCCTATAAATTATTTCAAGTGAGAAAGTCTTCATTATCGTTATCCCCTTAGTCGTCAGTGTCAGCTGCTTCATCTTCAGAATCCTGGAAAGCTGTATTGAGAGGATTGTAACAGTTGAGAATGGAGTTGATATTGCACTTGCAAAAGGTGCTGCATGCAATATCATTTTTGCAACACGAACGCCTCCTTGTGGAACATCCATCTGTTGACGATTGGCAGTTGCAGCAGAGCAAGTTCAGCACTCTCTCAGGAGCAGCCAATGTGTCAGGTGGAAGTGGTACTGGAAGAAGGGTTTGACTGCCGTGGTTTGGTTTCCACCCGAAGTCCGAAGAGGCCAAAGCTGGAGGATCAGAATGCAAAGCTGCTTTCCATAGGCATGCTTGGTAATGGGCTCTCTTGACATGCAAACTAAATGATCTTGGCTGGGTGGAAGGGTTGCGAGTTGAAGGTTCGCTATAGCGTGTGGCAACACAAAACGGCCAGAGGCAAATTTCAAAAATTCAAGCTCGCAACCCTTCTTCCCAGTGCCTATGGAAAGCAGCATTGCAATCTGATCCTCCAGCTTTGGCCTCTTCGGACTTCGGGTGGAAACCAAACCACGGCAGTCAAACCCTTCTTCCAGTACCACTTGCATGCAGCACCTTTTGCAAGTGCAATATCAACTCCATTCTCAACTGTTACAATCCTCTCAATACAGCTTTCCAGGATTCTGAAGATGAAGCAGCTGACACTGACGACTAAGGGGATAACGAAAATGAAGACTTTCTCACTTGAAATAATTTATAGGCTAAATGTTCTGTGGCATCATTTTCTGATATCAGTTTCTGATAAAGTGACCAAACATTCAGCATGTGTTTGTGTTCTTTCTTTATCACGATTTTTTTGCAACCAATTTGAGTTTTATACTGAATATGAACAACTCAATAAGTTTTGGGTTTACACTTTATTTTCCATTAAAATTGGCTTCCTTGACCTCGAAAACCCTAGAATTGATGTATCATATTATAAGATAGGCCAAAAAATAAAGAAATGGGAGACGTTTATAGGTTTTGGATTTATGCGGCAGCCATCTTGGACGCCATGTTAAATTTCTCAAAATGCCCAAAGATGCCAGCTGGGCATCATTCAGTTGCTGATCCTGTGGAACCTTTTCTACCAAAATCAATCAAAACCTGCTTGGGGGTTATTTTTGCTAGGTTGTCACCCACTGCTGCCAGACAATTACCGTCATTCCATCCTCAGCGAATCCTTTCTTTTATGCTTGCCCTAAATATCTATTCTAGTTGACAGTAGGTTTTCTCTCGCGCATAGGGGAAGTTACAGACCGCTCCAGGTTCGTTTTTGCCAAAAGTTACTATAGCTAAGATGGAGGAAGTTTGATTTTTACCCTTATCTCCATAGGTTTTAATTTCATAAACATTTTCATTTCTCAGGTTTGCATTGTTTCTTTGTATGGAAGCTGCTGAAGTTTGCTAAATCTCTTAATTTATTATGCAGAGATGATTCCTCTCACATGCACAATACACGAGAGGAAATGTAAAATGTTGACCTCAACCTGCACCTCTGCCCAACGAATAGTATGGTAGCTACCACCAAAAGCCACGCATCATCAGTAGACGCTTTCCTTCCCGAACGAAAACTAACTCTGGATATTTTAAACCAATCAACGAATCCCGACAGACTACCTAAATTAAGATGAATAAAATACAGCCTCACAAAATACCACAAGCCAGACTTTCGGATTTACATGTGCAAAATGACTAGTTAGATTTTTACTATAGTGCACTGCAACCTTTAGTTACTTTACATATGCTATGCGAAATGATAAGTAATTTGGCCTCCAATCAAACACACCAGTCAAAAATATCTTTAAACGTAAAGAATTTACTTTGAAAAAGCTCTTCTTCTAAACCTTATTTTCTCAAAGCGTAAACTTGGTCAGTCAGAAACTTGGCCCTTTAGATTAGCCCTTACGCCAAGGTTAAAGTTCAAGCCTCCAGTAAGCTGTCTTATAATGGAAAAGTTCATCCCTTTCATTATACTTTTTTAGCACTCTCATCATGCTTACCATTATATAATCATCGTACTTTGGGGGCAGGAGCGACTTTACCTACAACATTTATTATTATTATTATTACATCTAAGGTCCTTTTTACAATGAGTTGTAATACAATGTTGACTTGTCATCATTATTTTTATCAAAATGCTGTTGTTACTATGTAATTATTGTTATCATCACCTACATCAATGTTGTCAATGCAGGCGCCACAGATTTCAGCGGAATTCTGTTAAAACCATAGATCTGAAGAGCTTTTGATTACTTACCATTTTCACTCACTACCACTGTCTAAAATTTGTGCCAGCATTTCCTAGAGTAACCGTTTGAGTACCTCATCCAAAAAGCCCGTGATCAAAATAGAAAACGAACAATATAATAACAAATAATATTTGTTGCTGATCTTTTCCTTCCCATTGAAAGTGAAGTTTAACGCCTGAAGTAACGCACGCTTTTATACCTTCACAAACAGGACATTTTCTCTGTTGTATTGCACGTTTTGGAATACACAGGATCCGTCAAGTAATTTTCATTGTTTCCAAACAAGATACTCCAAAATGGTCGCGCTTTCGTACAAAGTTAACAAGTTCTTGCAATAAACCAAAGTACAAGTACGGTAAAATAATGGTGACAAACAACATTGCCTCTACATTTTGAGTATCATCACCAATACCAACGCCATTAAAGCTCAAGTTGTGTACCACACTTAGAGGATCGATTGTATTTATTATCACTCATACTTTTTTCCAAAGACTTGTAACGTGGTAAGACTTACTTTTCAGGTGACTAACATGGAACCAGTATTCTTGTTTCATTCCTGCCCTTCGAAGGCACCTAAGAATTTCTGTTTAAATGCCAGTCGACCCTCATTAACCAAGGCATACATTTTTAAGGGCGACGACCGATACGAAAGGGAATGTCTGCGCACATCACTAGAAAACGTTGATCTCTTTTATTCCGAGTTCTATCTCACAGCAGATCAGATTGCTGTTGTTTTACTTAACTCATTTAAGTATTTTTAATCTATGAACAAAATTCCTGCCTTCATTTTTTTTTTTTTTATTAAATTAAAGACGTATTTTATCTTTACTTCGTGATCAGCTGTACATGAACTACAAAGTCCAAAGCACAGAAGGCTGGAGCATCTGGCAAGTGATTTTAGACTGCACTGGAGGATCTCTTTCTCTCATACAGATGTTCATGCTGGCTGCAAATTATGGTAAGGATGCTGTTAATGTAATTTTTGAGAAATTTTGACTGATGACTTATTTGTAAATGCCATCTGTTTTGTGAACTTAAAGTACTTTTTCAGATATTTGTCCGAGGCCCAAAGTAAGTACAATGGTTAATCATCATTACTTTTGTATCGACATAAACATCAAAACCTTGAAGCATCCTGCGTGCAGATTATGCAATATCTGGGAGATGCTCCGTTTCTCCCGCATTTTTGGCAGGTCTCATTTTTAAGCTTCACCATCTCACCAGTGTTTCTAGTACTCTTTCCCTAAGAAACAGTCCCACCTTTGTTGAACAAGTGCAGACAAATTGTTCGCTGATGACCAAATCTACCAAATCATCCAACTTTTCTTTATTCAGCCATTTCAATCCCCCTGATTAAATATCTCTGTCGACTAGCTACAAATTGAAATGCAGTCTCACCTTGTCCTGGTTTAGTCTCTTGGAATTTCCTCCTCAATCCTTCTGCAGTTATCTCATATCTCTTTACCAGTACACTCTTTAGGGCATCATAGTTTACAGATTCATCACATGGCATGCCATAACAGAAAAACTTGTAGACCCTTACCTGTTAGAAATGTACCGAGACAAATAGTCTAGTCACTCCTAGGCCAACTTTGGCTCTGCAAATATTTGAAACCTTTTGATGAAAGTGTCCACAACAGTGACGGATTTAAGGGGGGGGGGGTGCCTGGTCACGTTCCCCCCTCCATGGATATGAATAATAGAACATTGTTTTCTTTCAATAAATCATCATTAGTAGCAAAAATTTGCTTAGTTAATGATTATTTCAACAACAACAACAACAACTGTACAGCAACAAAACAACAGCAACAACATATGTTCAATGCTCTGATAACTATCTGGTTAATAAGCTCTTGCTACAAATATATGTTACATTATCTGTCATCAGCAACAGCAGAACGAACGTTTTCTTCACAAAATTTCATGAAGTCATACAAGAGAGCAACAATGGGCTCTGACAGGTTGAATGGTCTTGCAAAGCTTCATATTCACCGAAGTATTTCAGATGACACAGCAGATCATTTCATTATATCTGTCATCTACATCTCCAAAAGATCTTCCCGCAGGTCAGAGTTTATTCTATAGGTAGAATAATGTGTAAATCTCAAAGCTGTAATTGAATTTTGATAATGTGTGCCCACTGCACACAAATAAAATATTGGTAGAAACACTGAAAATAAAATTATATAATAATTTGTTTTTTCTTTATGCATGTATTTAATGCTTGTATTTACCAAAGCAACTTCCCCTGCTACTTCTTTGTAAGCTACAGCTGTTGGAAACAATGTGGCAATCATCATAATGTGTATATATATGTGTGTGTGCATACATTATAAGTATTGATATTCTATATACCTGTATGTGTACATGTTACATATATATATATATATATATATATATATATATATATATATATATATATATATATATATATATATATATATATATATATATATATATATATATATATATATATATATATATATATACATATACTGCATATATGATAATCGTAAGTGGTACCCCCATGAAAGATTTCTAGATCCACCACTGGTCCAAAATACCGTTTCTCACTGAAGCTGGGTGACTTGGGTTTAGCTTTGACAATAGGGGTGCTAGTGCTGTTTACCAGTCCCTGTGGAGTTCCATTACAAATTTCTGCCTTGAGCCACATCACATGAAGTCCATGTTCCAGCTGTCTTTCAGCTTCTTGTTTTCCTCTTTTGCTGATTTTTTCTCATAAGCTCTCTCTCTCTCTCTTTCAGCTTCCTGTTGCTTTATTTTGCTCTGTCGCTCTGCACAGGCTATTTCCTTCTGTTGTGTTATAAATTCCTTCACTTCTCTGCCTCCTAGCCCCCATTTCTCTTAACAATGCCACAAGATTGCTATCTCTGTCACGATGCTGAAATACAAGCTACTAAAATTTTAGAATTACACTGTAGAATCATGCCAAAGCACAGGCATGAAAATTAATCCTGGCAAGGTTGCCAAATTATGACCAAACAGTGTGTGAAGTGGGGTTTTGTAGTGGTAGTCTCCTGAGAATTTATACCTGGCATGATTAAATACAAATGTAGATGAAAGATATAAAATTTATTCATATTCTTAGTCACGACATCAAAATTCAAGCTGAGCATTACTCATGAAAGTGGTCTATAAGGGGGTCCTTTTCCTGGGAACAGCTCCTCTCTTGAAGCAAAATGCTAAAATGAAATCCAATGGACTGAGAACACTATTCTTCCTATCTGTGCGAAACGACCCATAGAGTGAAACTTTCCTTGCTTTTGGCCTGGTTCTCTCTCTATTTCTCTGGCAACCACATATACAGTCGCCACTAGCTGCACATGATTTTGGTCAATTAGGCGTTCATGGATATGTCTCGAATAAACAGATAACACACAAGCTCTTAGAAAATCATATTGACATGCTTTTAGACATATGATAAACAAAATTCACTAAGATCTTACGAAAGAATTATATTTTCAAAACGCTAGGTGAAATTTAACATTTATTAAATCAAGGTTCTCAACAAAAATGAGAAATTTCATATATATATATATATATATATATATATATATATATATATATATATATATATGTATATATATATATATACTGTATATATAAATTTCGAATTCCAGTCTTTCAAGAGATTCCAGTGCATTAGCAAGTCAGGCACAAAGGTCGTAAAAGGAGTTGGAACCTAGGTACTTACGTACCTAGGGTTTTTCCTGGGCAGGCAACTCAGGTCTAACGTAACAGCAAATTTTACCACACTCCACGACCCATCCAAGGGGTTCGGTCCTGTGGAGAGTCAGAAAGAAATTTACTTCTATGAAACACATTCTCATGTGTTCATTTCCACAATATCTCACAATTAGAGCGCTGATGGGTCGGGGAGTTGGGTGAAATTTGCAGGTATGTTAGGCCTGAGTCACCTGCCCAGGAAAAACCTTAGGTACATAAGTACCTAGGTTCCAACTCCTTTTATGACCTTTGTGCCCAAATTGCTAATGTCCTGGACTCTCACTAGAAAGACTAGGGTTCGGTCCCGTGGTGAGTCAGAAATTTATTTCTGTGAAACAGGTTCCCATGTGGTCATATTTATATATATATATATATATATATATATATATATATATATATATATATATATATATATATATATATATATATATATATATTGATTGAGGTTTCAGAAAATATTATATTTTTAGTTAGGAGTTATCCAATGTAATATATATATATATATCCATATATATATATATATATATATATATATATATATATATATATATATATATATATATATATATATATATATATATATATATATATAATTACATTGGATAACTCTAACTAAAGTATAGTATTTTCTGAAACCTCAATAATGCATTGTTGCTTCCACTATATATCATGGTTGTAGTTTTAATGTTACATTACTCAGTAACTCGTTTTATTATTTGAAAATTTATTTAGCGCTTCTTTGGACCCTTGCATTAAGTCCGCTGGACATACGTGTCCTGACTACATTGTTTTCCACCCCCAAAGGAAGATTCCTGGCCACGCTCTTGGTGAAAGCATGGTTATGTGTACAATGGACACTAGGAAGTTGAAGTAATGAATATAAATAAGGATGTTGGAAGAATGGAAGTGGCTGAGCTGTACAATTATTGAGGAATGAATATAACGGACTGTGGGAGGAGAGAGCACTGGCGAAGCAAGCAAGGTGGCAGGATGGGAACAAATAATTAATAAGAGATGTGGAGTGTCTATGCAAGCCAACTCCTTTACAAAGTGAAGTGCATGTCCAACCATATGAGAAAGAAAAGAAACTATTGAGATGAACAGCTTGTGCTGCATAGGTGGCTAGAGAGAAATGAATTAGTAAGAAATGTGGAGATATACGGAAGTAATAAAAAATTTAGCAAAAAGGGTTTTGAGGTGCATGGGTCTTATGGACAGACTGGAGGGCTATATATAGGCTGGTGAATAGAGTATAACATTTAAAAATGTTTGTGGGGTCATATGAGAAAAGGAAAACCTACAAAACACCAAATGGACTATATGAAAAAGGTACTGGAAAGGAAAGAAACTATATCCAGGAGGAGAGAATGTACAAAAGATAAAGGTGAATGGTGCATTGTTTTCCACTCAGGGTGTTCATCCATGTTTCCATGGTAGAAGTGCGACTGTAGTAAAGACCCCTGAGTTGTTTTTTCCTTGGAGCTACTTTCTTTTAGGAGAGAAAATAGTTTGATTATATATATTATTACGATTTTAACCTGGGGAATGCTTACCATGAACCAGTTACAGACTGAATGAATGTTTACTTTACTTACCACATAAGATTCCTTAGTTCTGACTGCAGTTGATTCAGGTAATCGTTATATACAAAGAAAAGGGTGGTAATAGTGAGCTGAGGGCTCTACTCACGAGGCACTTTGTAAGTAAACAATTAGGGTAAGTTTTAAGATTATGTATATTTACAATAGAAAACAATCAGAAGATGAAACGAACTCACCAGGCAGGTAAGACCTGGGAGACTAAGTATAATACAAGACTATGAATACTTCAGAGAATAGTCTTTCTCTATGACGATGCTGATAAGGGCATCGTGGGGTCACAACAAGCAAGGCACAATCAAGGAAGGATTCCACGGCTAACATTCCCTCTATCATGAAGAAATTTACAAATTAAAGTCCATTTAGGACACAGAGAATTAAGCATAGGACAAGGCAGTGCATGGAGGGTGCCAAGGGTGCCTTGAACTCACGATTTTTTATAATCACTCAAACACTGGAATTTACATAACACTACACTAACAAAGGTGAGGCTGATATGCAATGCTGGCACTTGGAAATAAAGTAGGAAGTTTAGCGAGAGAATTCAAACTGTGTGACTGGATGAAAGAACCTTTGTAACAGATCACTTTACCTTGTAGAAGAGGTGGCTTCGCATAGAAATGTCAGTGGAGGTGGACCTCGTGGTAGGGGCAAGGCTCTCTGAAGGAGGTGGGAAAGCAAAGGAGATGGCTGTGTCTCAACTGCGTCCAGATATGTCTCTGATGGTTCGTTCCTCAGGTCAGTCCTTTTAAAATCTTGGTTCCGGGATTAGGATGCTTTCCTACCCAGATGGGGTTAGTGTCGTTCCTCTATGTGCATGCATCCTTTTGATTAAGGGTCACCACATGGTCAGTCAAGACCGCGTGCTTCTATGGGACCTGCTCCTCTCTCTTAATCCGTAACGCTGGTTCTATTCTGCCTCTGGCCAAGGTTAATCTTCTCAAGGCTCCACGCTCTGAAACAAAGGAACTTCTGGCAGTCACATATTTACAGAGAGAAAGGGAGAGAGGTACAGAGTGCAATTAAAGGATTTTGGGAGGGTCCAATATTTCTTTGCCCTTCCTTGTCAGGTGGTGCTCAGCAAAGCACAGCATTTCTTATTAATGACACTATATTAAAACTTTGGAAGCTTGGATGCCTGGGAAGATGTAGCAATTCCCTGCCTAAGTTGAAATCTCACACCTTCATTTGTGTGTGAATGTCTACCAAGCCAAGCGATTCAGCTGGACAAATGCTTTAAGTAACTCTACTTTCCTCTTTAACGGCTCTCAAGTGTTTTCGTTAAACTAAGTTTCTCTACTTCATAGTAGATATTTGCAAAGGTTACTTGACATAGAATTCAATATTTTACGTTAATAGCAGAGTAAAGGAGATGGTTGTAAAGTTAAATTACTTTTACTTTCTAAACAGGAATCTGTTAAGGAAATATGAATAAATCATTGTAATTATTAAAATATAATAAATCATAAGCTACTGTACTGTTATTCTAGAACAGGAACTGTTACATATACGAGAAAAGTATTGTAAATAGTAAAACACAATAACAGTAATGGATTTCTTTAAGGTAAAACTTAACGTAATCATGCACTTAACTTTTAGCAGTAATTTTACACAGTCAAAGATATGCAGTTAGTTTCCCTTGAAGAGTCGTTACAATGAAGTATACATGGTCTTTAGTTAGGTGTTGCCATGTTACTTGAGTTGACGGTACAGTGCCAGACGTGGCACTGAGGTCAAGGGTGCCTGCAGGCATGAAGCTAAGTACAGTGAAGGACAGACAAGTATGTAAAGTGCATGGGCTTTTCGAGCCATGGACTCGGGATTTAAATTACAAGGAGAATAAATGAATTACATTCCTCGGCCTATGAAAGATGGCTAGGTTCATTCCTTAGCTCCAAAGGACATTAAAAGGCAGTCAGAGGGCGCAACCCCTCTGGCAGGAGCATCTGCCAACAGTGATGGTAATGACGTGGTGCCAGGAGTGGCACTCATGCGGTCGAGGCTTGATGGCTCTGTTATATTCAATTTAAAATGTACCATGACTTTGTATGCATGAAAATGAAGTCAAAGGGCTCAAGGTATTTAAAGAATCTGGCAATTGCACTCTGCATTGGCAGAGTGGGAAGCAAAGTAAAATGAGGAGTCATTTATTAGGCTTTTACTAAAGGATTCATGAATGGGCAAGATTGCCAAGAAAATATTAAATTAAGAGATTGGAAAGAAAAGAGGGAAAAAACATTATCAAAGCGATAAAAGGAGATATTACAAGAAGAAGTTAAATCACAAAGTTATAAGAAGAATAAACAGGGTAAGGAACCTGGCATCCTTCTCTGGATAGAGGTGCCAAAGTTCTTCATAAGATAAAGGTGTGGCACCGTGCCAAAGGCCACTAATGCGAGGAAAGCTCAACAGCTCTCACAGGGCTACCTGGAGTTATCTGTGCCTGTGACCTTTTCTTCTGTGGACCTCCTTGGTAGGGGAATTGGTGGAACCCAGTCCAAGGAAGATGTAGACATGACTCCTGTTTTGGCTTCCTTGACAGCCAAAGTAGGGGCACTGGTTATAAGCTCAACTACCAGTCGTTGCAGTTCCTTGAGTTCATTCATTGGTCATTTGAGACATGGCAGAATCCTTACTCATGGTTGTGTCTGTGGAGAACTGGGAATGAGAGGAAGAGGTCAGGGTGGGTGTGAGAGGTTCGCAGGTCACCATGACCAGCTCAGACACGGGTTGTAAGTCTGCACCTTTGGGTGAGCTTCCACTGCTGTCAGAAGAATCCGGAGGGGACCCGAGCAAATTGTGGATTGGCTCTCGCACTGGCACTGGAATTGGTGCCAAGCTAGAGGGTAAGAGGCGACCCGGACTGGGATCCCTTAGAGGAAGATCTATGGTGTGCTCTGGGACTGGCACTGGTGCAGGGCCTGGCACAGGAATGGGCTTTCAAAACTGCTCGGATGGAGGTAGCCACTGCACATTATAGTCAGGTGGCACTGGCAGTGGAATGAATGCAGGTTTGTGAGACTTACTCATGCCTAATGAGTGATTTGAGGAGTTCAGACCTCTGGATAGTCGTAATTTAGAGGGGGACTGGAAGTCCTGTCCCAGGAGGATGTCATAACCTCCAGGGATGGAGCATGCTACCGCAAGGGTGCAGATTTTGGATCTATGAGGTCTCGTGACTCTCAACTGGATCTTAGGAAGTATCATTTTAAGGTGACTGACACCTTCAATTGTGATGAGTTTACACTGGTTAATGTTAGCTCCACGGGGAACCTTGTCTTCCCTTATGAGGGAATTTGTGTTCCAGAGTCACTAAATGCCTTGACCTGGCAGGTGGGGTAGCTACCTCAAGGAGGTGCCACATATATGGGACCCTTGCTGGAAGGCCTAAGGATTTTGGGTTTGTAACTGCCAAAGCAATGGTGGGAGTACTCGATTTATTAGGGCATTTTCCCCATTGGGCAGAGTGCCCATAAACTTTGCAAGTGGGGCAATAAGCCCGGCTATAATCCTTGCTCGGCACTGTCCTGTTGTTCATCCCAGAGCCAGACATGGCTTGGGTTGGTGTGATCCCATTGGGGGACTTAGCGGGAGTGTCTGGGTGATTTCCAGCCTTCAATTGGAACTGTTCCGTGTGATGTATGGTTTTCTTGCAGAGCCCACGTACAGTGGGCTTCCGTGAATACCTGTTCCTGGGTGGAGGGGTGCCGGAGGTGAAAGGAGGGCAGATCTTTTGGCCCAGTGAACTCACATGGGAGTGATGTGCGTCCCACATGTCCGCAAGGTGACAGCACTCTGCTAGGGTTGTGGGAGCCTTCTTGCAGACATGGGTGGCTAGTGCAGAAGGGGCGTAGTACAAAAAATTTTCTATCTTGAACTGCTCGAGGATGTCCTTGGTGGAGGAGACTCCCAGGGACTCTAGCCATTTATTGAGGGCCCTTTCTAATTGGTACGCCCAGTCAGACCAGGTCTGACCTGCTTCTTTTACCTGGTCTTTCCAGCGTTGTCTCCAATGTTCGGGGGTGATCTCATACGCCTTGACGATTGCCTTTAATGCTTCCACCCGTTTTCCCTGATCCTCCTCAGGTAGGGTGTTGAAGGCAATTAGATCCTTTCCTCTGAGGACTTTTCCCATGAGTAACAAGACTTCGGTGGGAGCAAGAGGATATGTGCCAAGGATGCATTCCACCTGATCAAGCCACACCTCAGGTTCAGCCTCGGACCACCTGGGCATGAAGGTGTGAGCCTGGGTGAGGGCGGACAAGCCAGGAGCTGGAGAGGAGCTGCGAGTCCCAGCTTGTGTTATCTGGAGCTCATGGGCCCGCTGCTTCTCTTCCCTTTCAATCCTATCCTTTCTATCTTGTTCTTCCTTTGCAAGTTTATCTAGCCTAGCTTGTTCTGCAAGTTTATCCTTTCTATCTTGTTCTTCCTTTGCGAGTTTATCCTTTCTATCTTGTTCTTCCTTTGCAAATTTATCCTTTCTCTCTTGTTCTTCATTTGCAAGTTTATCTAGCCTAGCTTGTTCTTCATCCGTCTCCTTCTTGGCAGCATCTACCTTTGCATGGACCCAGTTCAGCAGGGTTTGTCCCATCAATCCCAGCCCCTTCCCAAGTCCAGTGAATGCTTTATAGTCCTCTGCTTGCATGGTGCCAGTATTATAGGCAGTGTAGGACAATGTCTGGGAGGAAAGAGGGACAGGGGCGGTGCATTTTCTGGAGAACTCCGGTTGGTTTGTAGAGAACTTAAGTTTCAATTTTGCTCGTGATGAACGGGTTTCAGTATGTATAAACGACTCAAGGTTGTTCTAGCGAATAATTCTAGGATGTCCTGGAAGAAGTAATTTGTTCTGGATGAACGATTTTAGGTTGTATCAAAAGATGTAGTTTGTTCTTGATGAATGGTTTTAGGATATCTCGAAAGGTGTATTTTCTTCTTGATGAACGATTTGCGGATGTCTCGAAAGATGTATTTTGTTCTTGATGAATGACTGGAGGATGTCTTGAAAAACGTAGTTTTTTCTTGGTGAACGGTTTTAGTATGTTCTTGAATGGTTTCAGGATGTCTCGAAAGACAGTTTATTCTTGATGGACAATTTCAGGATGTCTGAAAAGACAGTTTGTTCTTGATGAATGATTTCTGGATATCTCGAAAGACATAGTTTGTTAGGTCCTTCCATGCACAGTCGTGGCTGGCTATAGCATGAAGTTCAGGATTTGGTTCGGGGAGCATCTGCCCATTCCTGAAAATTTGGAATTGTTGGTCCGCCTCGTAGGGCGTGGGTTGTTCTCAGGGAACTGGTTTGTTTGAATTTGTCTCAGAGGATGTGGTTTCGGACTCATGCTTCATAAAATCACAATGGTCGCATCAGGAGTTCGTCCATTGCAAGGGTTCGTGGATGGTGTTCTTTCCAAACCAGTGCAGATTTTTATTGAGTGTTAACAATTTTCTAAATGCTAAGGGGATTAAAGATGACATAGAGGCATTCAGGGAAGCTAAGACTCTATTAGATTTTAATAAAGGGATTTAGGTCATCGTTGTCGCAGTCATCAATTCGCCAGGTGCAAGACTTGGTCGGGTCTCCAAGAATTTCTTAGGACAGCCTATGGTGCTGCGGAGTGTGGAGATTCAGTCCGCAGTTTAAGGGGTTTTTTAAAATCCAGAAGGACCGGAAGTCGATGGTTGAGTTGTTCTCAGCTTTTCGACACTGCAGGAGAGTTTGTGGAGAAACTGAAAGGGTCTCCACGGGCGCTGTTTGACACTATCTCCCTGGATAACCTTCATAAATTGTTGCAATTTGCTTGGATGTTAAATGATGTCCCTGATGCTATAGTGGATAGTTTTGACAAGATTATAGACCCTACATCTGATGAGGCATTGATTTTTTCTCAGGTTCGTAAGCATATGTCAAAATGCCCGACAGTTGATAGTACGTTTTTTGATGGGGTATCAAAGACTTCTGTGTGTGTTTCAAAGAACTTGTCACAAGGGGATTCAGCCTTTGCTCCCGGCGGTCGTTGCAGGAAAGTCGAAATTTACAGAAAGCCAAGTATAGTTTCCAGTGGCCTTTTAGACAAAATTGATGGCGATAGGAAATTTGTAGATCAGACGCCACGGTTTTGTTGTTTTAATTGTAATATGCAGGGACACATTAAGAGGTTTTGCAGAGCTAAATATTGTGGCAGTTATAAGAGTTCTGATCACCCATGGTGGTCTTGTCCATCTCTTAAACAGGATAATGTTAGACCTGCATTTCAGAGTTTAGGTAACTCAGGTAAGAAACTCCTCAAGGGGGTTTTTCAAGGGAATTTTGTGATCGCAAAAAATTTTCTGGAGGCCGATCAGTTAAAAAGGAAAGGGCGAATTGTTCCTGTCAAATAGGACTTCTAGCTGAGGCCTCAGAGCCAAAGCCAAATGTGAAAGGGTCTGTGCATGGTGTTGATATCTGGTATTTATTGATACTGGGGCGTCCGTTAATCTGATGAATTATAAATTATATCAATCGATGTTTTCCGATCACTGTTTGAGGCCTGCTGAAGAGACAGTGTGTGATGTTCAAGCAAATAGGTTGAGTGTTTTAGGTTACATGGTAGTTCGTTTGTCCTTGGAAAGTAAGGTTATCATAAGAGCCAATTTTGGCTATACAGTAGCTCCCCGGTATACGAATTTAATTCTTTCCAAATTTCAGTTTGTATATCAAAATGTTCGTATATTGATCCGAATATTCCCATAAGGAATAATGGGAATTCAGTTAATTCGTCCCACACTCAAGAATTTCCCCCATATCAACCCTTTGTATCCACTTTAATGCAATTATTTTAAGCGCATGCACAATATATCATTTATGATAACCATATTCAACAAAATAAGTAAAAGAATAAAGCATTTCGCAATAAAGTTTAGCATAAAAGATGACACACAGCTGACTTAAGATAAGGGAGGGAGCATTTAGTTAAGGAGGGAAGGAGAAGAGACAGTAAAAACATTACTGTACTGTATGTACATAAAAGCAGTAACAATTCACATAAAAAAATAAAAGAATAAATTTAACAGTGATACAATATAAAAACAATCAAATGCAACACAGTAACAATAACAAACCGAAAGAGAATGTTACCTCAAGCGAGTGTTTGGGACAGCGCTATTGAGGTAGAGAAGCGAGGGTGTAAGGACGGGATTGAGTAACATACTGGCTGGGTACTGACTGGTTTATTGGTAGCTCCTTAGTGAATGAATGTACATTGTTGTTTTAGATTTAGCTGGCCTTGTGTCAGCACGGGCTCTTGCTCCTAGAGCAGCCCGTAACGTGAATGTACAGAATCTTCGAAGATGTTATTGGCCTGTGCGAGCGGTAAAGTAGCATCTACACACACAGACAGAGCAAAACAGAGGTAATGTTTCGGACATCTGTGTTTGTCGGCAGACAAACAGATGGCGATTGTGAGAGACTTAATAAACGTACAGTGATAAAACATATATCAGTGGAAAGGCCAGGAAATTCTACATATGGCCAATTGCATAAGATTCGAGACAGATTAATGAATACAATGCAGTAGCATAATATATGTGAAATGGCGAGACGTTTGGCGTCTTCACAAACAGAAACATACATTTTGATACAGAAGATTCAGTGGAACATTATGAGTACATGATTAGAATGCTTGCATGGCAATGCAAGTAGTGGTGATTGTACATATATCAAGACAACAATGGTTAGGGAGAAACAGACAGAAATATTGTATGGTAGAAGTTGCGTTCCTTCGGAGAAAGAAAACGAGATGCTCTTGTTTCTGTATTGTCCCCTCCGATGAATGACAAACACGCGAACACACACATGTGCTCGAAAGAGACTGCCATCGGTGCGACGGATGGGTCTCTTACAAGGGAAGAGATGGTGGTGGGTTATAGGGTGGAAGACGGGGGTTCACTTCTCACTGACTTCCCAGATGTGCCACTGAGACCGGGCTCAGTTGATTTTTCTTTTTCACTTTGTTTTGCCTGTTTGTTTTCACTTACACTTGATTCGCCCGAATCACTTCTTTCTGTTATGGTAATATACCTATCGAGTAACACTTGCTTTTTGCGATTTTTTAGCACTGTAAAAATAACTCATCCCCACATCATCAAACAAACTGGTGCTGCGTCCTGCTTTGATGGCCTCGGATTCTTTGTTTCTACAAATTTCTTTAGATTTTCCCACGTTTCACACTGCTTAAACGATATTCTTGTTACTCCTACTGCAGTGTCTAATGCCTTAATTTCCTCTTTCTTCTTTAGAACGGTACATATCATCGACATAGATCGGCTACATTCTCGAGCTAAGTCAGACACTCGTGTGCCAGCTTCATGCTTGGCGGTCATTTCTTTCTTAACTTCAACAGTTAAAGACTCCTTTTTCTTCATCACTTCCTCAACAGGCTTCTTCTTCATGTGTGGCATTGTTATTTCCGATTATTAATCACAATATAATTGCAAAAATATGATGCGATAAAGTTAAGCAAAGTCTCAGCCACAAGCACAAACATGAGCACAAGGTATGATTTAGACTGGCGCGGATCAACAAGTTTGTGTCAGGGTCACGAGGCAAATGAGGTCGATAAAGGACTTTTCAGAACCTACTTTGACATTTTAAAATAGAGAACCTTCATCCCAGTTGTTTTATTGCCTTCCCACTATGTATCCCTCCATCCCTACATCCACATGGCCCTCTCCCTATAATCCAGGACAAAGGGAATTCCGTCTCTCCCCCCAGCAATCCCGGCCAGCCGCACGCGAGATTCCACCGAGCAGCTCGTAAATAGAATTTTTATCTCGTACAACGAAACAGAATTTTTCGAAAATTCTACTTCATATAACAAATATACGAATAACGAATCATTTGTACACCGAGGGACCATGGTACGAGGGGCTGCTTTGGGGAGTACATTGTTGCTGGGTCATCCAGCTTGCCGGCGGAACAGAATCTCGGTTCATATGGGGGTAAGCGGTATTACTGTTGGGGTACCTGGGATTTTCGTCTCATATGAGGAAATGGATGAGATTGAAAGGGATAATGATAAGGGATTGGGAGTTGATAACGGTTTACAGGTTGATACTGAACATGTTTCTGAGGGGAAGAACTTTTGCAAAGGTATTTTATTGGAAGTGGTTTTTGTTCCAGGTATGGTTGCTCTGGTGAAAGTTCGAAATGCCCAGACAGGTATGTGTGAGTGAGGGTAGCGAGAAGCTCAAGGGTGTAGTGAGCACGGTTTCTATAAGTAATGTGTTCAATACAAGGGTTACTTGGGTAGAATTACTAAACTGTTATGATTCAGTTAGAAGAATCAGAAGGATACTTATGTTGTAGACTTTGAAGACTAGGTTGATGAAGATAATTCGGTTGCTATTGTAAGTGACAACAATGAATTTCCAGAGGCAGAATTGCAAGTTAGGAGACAACTTTTTAGAGATCATTAGCTAAAAGGGATGGCTCAGTCCGCATGTGTGTGGATTTTCATAAGTTCAATGAAAAATCTATCCCAGATCGCTACTCTGCGGCATGTCTGCCGGATTTGTTTGTGGAAATTGGGCATAAGAATATTTATTCTTCAATTGATCTTATGCAGGGGTTTTTGCAAGCTCCTCTTAGTGAGGAGAGTCTCAAGTTTTCCGCCTTCTCTTTGCCAAAGGGGCATTATGGGTTTACGAGAATGCCTTTTGGCTTATTGGGTAGCCCTATGACTTTTACAAGATTAGTGAATACAGTTTTGTATGGACTGATAGGGAAGTCCATTTTTGTGTATGGACGATATCTTGATTGCCACTGATTCTGTAGAGGAACATCTAGAGGTACTTAGGGAGGTTCTTAGGAGGCTTAGATTAGCAGGTTTGAAAATCAAACTAGCCAAGTGTGATTTCCTGAAGAAGCAGATAGCATACTGGGTCATGTTATTTCTAAGGAAGGTGTCAGGGTAAATGGGGATAAGGTTAGGGGAATCATGGATTTTCCTACTCCTAAAAATAAGAAACAGATACGTTCTTTCTTAGGTATGGCAGGATTTATTCGTAGGCTTGTGAGAGGTTTTTCCACACTGTCATCTCCTTTGACAGACATGTTGAGGGATGATGTGCAGTTTGTGTGGGGTGAGGGGCAACAGTTAGCCTTTCAGAAAATCAAAGAGGCTTTAATGATTACCCCGGTGCTGAAGTTTCCAGATTTCAAGCGATCTTTCACGTTGGTGACAGATACCAGTCGCGATGGGATAGGGACCTGCCTTATGCAGAAATTTGATGGTAAATTGCATCCTATCACGTTTTACAGTAGGAAGTTTAAGACACTCTGTAGTAATGAGAGGTTAATGTCCACTACTGACAAAGAGGCATTTGTGGTAGTGTCTAGTTTGGTTCATTTTAAGATGTTATTGATGGGCAACAAAGTTGAGGTTCTTACAGATCATAAGCTATTGTTGGATCTTTTTAATAAGCCAGATCTTTCCCCTAAGAGGGCTAGGTGGTTTTTGACAATTATGGATTTTGACACCAAGATCAATTATATAGAATGCAGACATAATGTTATAACTGATGCTCTTAGTAGGAGTTTTTATGATATGGAGGATTCTCATGTTTGTTATGTATCTGGTGATTGCATAGACTGGGACATTAGTTTAGTGGAGGCTCAACAAGATGAAGTTGAAGTTTTAGCAGATGCAAAGTAGTTTCTTAGAGGGGAATTGGTTAGGAAGAGTTATAGGTTGCCTTTGTGGGTCTAGAGTTAGAGGGCAATTTATTAGTTAGGAAAATTAAGTATAAGCTGAGGAGTAATGAGGATAAAGGAGATATAACACAGATACGGTCTTGGATATTGTTCACTGTAGGTTTGGTAGTCCACATTTGGCTAATGAGAAGACGTATCAAAACATACAGGGCAAATTCTTTCGGAAAACCGTGCTCTCATCAGTGGAGAATTTTGTGAGGGGATGTTCAGTTTGTAATGCATGCAAGCCAGTGAGGGTTACTTCTTGTAAATTGGGTTAGTTTCCTATCCCCAGTAGACCTTTCCAACAGGTTCACATGGACATTTTGTCCAATGGGAGAGAATTTATGAATATGTTAGTTAGAGTGTCTTGCGGAGGTTATAGGAATTCGGAAAGTAAATATTATTCCGTATAGACCTGAAGCCCATGAGTTATTTGAACAGAATAATAAGAAAGTAATTGAGGCTCTCAGAGTCATTGTAGGGGGTAATGATGTGAATTGGGATCGGTGTATCGCACAGGTCCGGCGTAGCATTAATACTGTGGTCAGCGATACTATAGAGATGTCCCCTGCAGAGGCGGTGTTTGGTTACCCAGCATGAGGCACATTCGATTTGCTATCTATTCTGTCTCGTTGTGATGATATGGTTAGGTCATTAGTCTCTACAGCTAAAGGGAGATATGCGCACCTTGCTAGGAATCTTGAGTTGAAGACACAGGAAATGGTTGACAGGAGCAATTCAAAGTCAGATAACGTTAAGGTTGCTGTTGGTGACAGGGTTTTTGTGAAAATAAATGTCAGGAATCAGTTGAATTATAAATTAGGGCCTTAGTTTGAGGGTCCATTTCGGGCTGTGGAAATAAAGAAAGGGAGCAGGTTTGTTGTTCGGGATGAAAAAACGGGATTGCCCAGGTTGAAACATATACCGAAGGTCAACAGGATAGCTTAAAGGGGAGCTTATGGGTTAAGTCTTTTTTTCTCTCTCTTCTTTTTCTTGTGTCCTTTTATTCTTTTTTCTTATTTTTCTTTGCTGGTTTCCCAGAAATATAATTTTGGGGTTTTTAACATGGGAGGACACTTGTCCATAGAGTCTTATGGATTTTGATTGTCTAACTTAAGTCTTTTTTGTTGTGTTTTTTTCTCTCTGCGCACTTGCGGCGATTTAGCATAATTTTGTCAGTTTTTTTGTTGAATTGGTTTACTGATCGTCTTTTTCGCGCTGTTTTTAGGGGTCTATCATATTATGTCTATTTTTTGAGATAGTCGATGTTAAACGTGACGCAGAAGTCCCGTAGAGTTTATGGGCATTTTTGAAATGTTTTTGTTGGAAAATTTGATATTACTGTATATTGTAATTGCCTGGTTGGGGGTTTTATTCTGATTTACAGGGACTGGTCGTTCTTATTTTAACATGTACTGCATTTTTATATACAGTACTCAGGTGGTGGCTGTTGGTTTCGGCATTGTCAGTGATTATAGGCCTATTTCACGGATGCGGTTTCAGTCTATTTTTCTCTTGAAGGTGTTGGAGTCGATTTTTATGAATTCAGTTTTTTTAGGTTGTGGTTTGTTCAGAAGTTGTGTAACACACTCAGTTTTAGCACGCTGATTTTGTGTTAGTGGTGTTAGATGGACAATTTTTCAGCCAGTAGCTGTTGGATTTTGGAGACAATTGTTTGTTGGTCTATGACAGTTTTTCTTTTTTGCAGTGACAGTTTGTTAGTGGTAGAGTTGATGTCTTGTTTTTTTACTGACCATCGACATGACCGACTTACGTTGCACACCAGTTCCTCTTAGCGCCGCCAAAGAATGGATTTTATGAGCCACAACTGATACAGTTTGGATGTGGCGGCCATCTGCTTTATGCCTGCAAACTTCCATGCCTTACCCTTCATGAGTGGATCCATAGTCTTTTTGGGTGATGACTTGTGGGACATCTACAATCACCGTCTTTCACTCAGAGATGTCCGTTCTACGCAAAGGATTCGCACGCGCCACACTCAACATGGGCTAGTGCAGTCGCAGGCCGTCCAGGATTTGGATTTTGTCAAAGTTCAAGATATGAAGAAATGCACTCTACAATGAACTGTTCATTAGAATTACAGCCGTGATAGTGGATGTTGTTTTTTTTTAAAGGTTAGATACGATAGACATTGGCTGCCTAAGGGACAAGTGGCCTTCGTATTTAGTGTATATTTTTTTACTTGATTTCTGAGCTGGCCCCGAGTGAACTTTTATTATGTATATTTGTTGCAGCTGGGCAAGGACACCCAGTGGTAGGTGGACCGAGCTCATATAAAGTATACACTGGGCAGGTATTTTTATGTCAGAGTTTATACAGGTGCACGAACTTGTTAAGCTGACTGACTGCTGTCATATGAAAATGTAAATTCTCATGTGTGAGAAGCCCTGTCCGTAGCAAGTGGTTTTTATGTTGGTGTTAACATTTCTCGCACATAGAGACAGTGAGAGTTTGCTCACATTTTTGGAAGGTGAGTTCAGCATACAGCAGATGTTCAACCTGCTTGATGCATTGTTTCCAGCCATGACCAGGAGCATGGGAGTTATGTGATCATGTGATGAAAACTTCGTGATACCCGTGAGTTCAGAAGACTGGTTCACATGGGGTCAGGTCACCTATGACACAGATTTGTACCCTCGTATCAGACATGGAATGTGATGGTGACGTCACACTCTGAGGGAGGGGTTAACAAGTGAATGTGTGCATTACTGTGTTCTCGTGTGCTTTATTAGAGAGGAACTATAGAATGTCTATTCACTTCGATTTACGGACAGATAGTTATCGCTCCTTTTGGAGTTGTGTGAATAAGACCGCTACTGTGAGGGGATGGCTTCCCAATGGCTATAGATTCTATAGAAAGTGAGTAGGACAGCTTACTAACACTTGATTCTTTTTCAGACATTATTCAGAGTCCATGTTTTACATTGCAGTTAACTTCCCTTTTCTTTGAGTATTTTATTATTATGCATTTTTTTTTTTGTGTGTGTGTGTTTCACATGCTTTTTTATGCTCCATGGACCAGGATCTAACAAGAACTGTGTTTCTATTAACGGGAATTCTGATCAGGTCCTGTGAGGACATTAAATATTAAGAATGGTGTATTTTACTTGACTATGTGATATTTATTTTTAGAGTGATCATGACCATTTTATTGATATATTATTTAGTGACAGGAATGCCTGTCACTGGTGATTCTTGATTTGGGAATTTTGATTCAATTGATTTGAACAGTTCCCACTCTTATTTTGAGTCATCATTTTCTTTGATTTAGTGAGAGACCATAATTGCTGACTCTTAGTTTTTGTAGTTATACTTTCGTTGAATTTACAAATAAAGTCTAGTTTTATAACACGGAGTTTAATTCAATGAGCCTTAGTCTTTGTTCGATGCAAGGAGAGAGAGAGAGAGAGAGAGAGAGAGAGAGAGAGAGAGAGAGAGAGAGAGAGAGAGAGAGAGAGAGAGAGAGAGAGGGAAGATGCTCCGCTCGGCCTAGACACTGGCCAACGCTACTGAGAGATAACTCTTCGAGACTGTAACATATATATATATATA
>NC_089799.1:1697500-1987500 GCF_040412425.1 Macrobrachium rosenbergii
AAGGGAAAACAAGAAGCTTATGAAGGGCAAATACAAGCGGAAGCGCGTGTACCTGAACTTGAAATGATAAGAATCAAGGCTGAAAATGGTAGAGAAACTCCAGAGGGACAAGTAAACAGCACTCACACCCACATAGCTACTGTGCAGCTACACTCGATTCACTGAGAAGGCCAATGTTATGGACACATTCATCAAAAGATTTAAGAGGCTTGCAGAGCCAAGGCTGGCCTAAGGATGGGTGTCCATTTGTTTCAGTCCATCACTAACAGGTAAGAGTATGCAAGTTTTTTTATAGAATGCTTTCTGAATGAAGGTCTGAACTATGACAACCTAAAGAGAGCACTTATGATGATATATAAGAAAACTTACAAATGTTTTAGGAAGAAATTCTATGGGGGACAAGCCAGAACAAGGCAAGGCTGCATTGCAGCTTGTAGCAAGGCTACAGAAATATTTCAACAGGTGGACTGAAATGGCTAAATGCAAAAAAAAAAACTTTATTGATTTATCAGAATCAAATTTGCTTATCTGATAACAGTTTTTCAATACTTGTTTGACTAAGATGACACTATTCCTCAAGGAAAATGCACCAAAAGACACTGATGAGATGGTGAAGATTCATGAATGATACTTAGTAGCACCTGGGATAAGCAGAATGGAATACCAGTAGACAGTGAAGAAAGTGTAACATGAGCATCCAGGAACCCAAGAGCTACAAAACATGAGTAGAAGTAGAAAAGAGTGAAGGCAGATCTTATATATCTTTTCTATGTTTTTGTATGTTTAATAATTTTTGAAAATGTTCAAAAAGTGTTATTGTTTACCAAAAGGAGGATATATCAAGTGTTGTACTTTTATAAATATGTAATCAATTTATTCATTCCAAAGCCATTTTTGGTGGTCAGTCTCTTCCCATGTATAATCCTTTAATTGACTCATCCCTGCTTTCGAGCAAGTTGGGCTTAATCCTTTGTAAAACCTCTCAAAGATTTACCTTTGTTTTGGTAAGTCCACTAATTCTTTAACTGTGTTGGATTCCAGGTGCATCTGTTCCTTATAAGCCCCATCCTCAAGGGTATCCATATGCCAATTATACGAGATTTCTTGTACCCTTACTCTTATATTTCTCATCAGTCTGCTAGTAAGGGACCGTGTGTTGAAAGGCCTAGCAAGCACTCCGTTGTTTCACTCTTCCTTCGTGCCATTTGCCTTTTTCATACTTTCATCTCGTTCCATATCTTTGTGAATCAGTTATAGTATGTGTGTGTATGTATATATATATATATATATATATATATATATATATATATATATATATATATATATATATATATATATATATATACACACATAATTACATATATACAGTGTAACAAGAATTTATACAAATATTTTGGGAAATGAAAGAAAAAGTCATTCTGAGCAATAAATGTTCTATAAACATATGCATTTTAAGGCTTCGTTTGTTGGTAAAGTGAATTTTTAAAATATTCGTTATCATTAAACATGCAAGGAATATGCAGATATGATGTTTATTTATGAATTTTGCAACATTTCAATGTCTAGATTACATAGTTGTGAACTCCACTGTTATGAAAAAAAAAGGAAAGTGGCCATTAGACCGATTTGAATAAAATACCTCCAAATCAGACAAAGGGGAAAAATGCATGTCTCATTGAAACCTTCTCCCTCTCCGTCAATGGGATTCATTGGACTCTGATAAAGAAAAGAAAAGCAAGCCTAATGGAATCTCCCCTCCAAGAAAGATAGGCCTATTCATTACACACTGATCAAAGATTTAAAATGTATTATCAAAAATCTCTCCTTCTCCATCAAAAGTATTCATCACACACCAGTCAAAGGAAAAAAATGCACCTGTGAAAACGCCTTTGTCTCTGTCAGATGAAAAATAATGTGAACATTATTGAAAATCCTCTTTCTTCTCTCATTCCTGACAAAGATAGCCTATTCAGACAGTAATCGAAAGAAGTGAAAAAGCTGACATTCTTCAAAGTATAGTATCCTCCCTACCTGCATTCCCTTATCATCATGATCACTGTCACTATCACGAATTCAGCATAGACGTAGGCCCAGTCCTGACTCCAGAGTCAAGAACTCCATGATGAAGAGGCAGGATAGGGTGCACTAGAAATCAACGATCACAAATAAATATTGCGAAGCAACATTGACAATACTTTCTTGATATGTAAAGCTAACCATTATAATTAGATTACATGAAATCTGTTTACAAGTGATTTACTAGTTGACGAGCAAACCCTTCCCCCCATGTCCAACTACTCTGACACCTGTACGACATCTTACTTGCCCGTTTAATGATAACGGTTATTTTAAAAATTCACTTCACTGACAAACGAAGCCTTAAAATGAATGTTTATAGAACATTTTCTGATCAGAATGACATTTTCTTTCATTTTCCCAAAATATTTGCATAAACTCAAGTTACACGCTGTATAAAAAGATTGAATGGCCAATAAAAACGATGATTACACGACAAAACATGATATTTTTAATACCAATATTCTATAATCTCGATTGCTTTTGAATTTCTACATGACAGACCACTTAGGTGGAGTTTGAGATGCTGGTGTTCTTTTGATAGAAATGGTCGCATTGGATTCAAAATCTACAACCTCATGAAGCCACAAAATGGGGTCTGCGAGTGTATGACAGCATCTTCTTTGACTGGCTATGTTTTGGCTCTCATTCGTTATTAGGGCAACGCAACAACAGGCATTCTTGGCAATTCTGAAAAAAAAAATTCAAAGCCAGAATCATATAGGAATTAGTTGACATTACCATAAATGCAACAAAATCCAGTGGATACCGTGTATTTACAAACAGACTGTATACTGGCCTTGATTTAAGCGAAAGAATTAGCCTATTGCAGCGAAAAATTCATTTGATCGAGGCTATCCAAACAAATCGAGCTGGATTTGCAAATAATATAAAAAAATGGAAAGATACAGTTATCCGCTGGAAAACGTGACCGTTACCATGTTTTAAGTTGCCGTGATAAGCGTAATGTAACAATGCTAGCTACGCTCTATTTATGGGCGGTATTGATAATGCCGACCAGCACTGTTCTTCGTATGCCCTTACCAATGAAATGGTGGCGAAAGCTGTATTTCTTTATTTTCGAGGTGGCTATCGTCAACAGTTTTCTATTGGATAAAATTCACATGGACACACTTAACCAGAAAACACTCAGTCGTCTTAAATATAGGAAGGAGTTACGTGAGCAACTTGGTAATTTTCGATCCAAGCTGAAGGTAAAACGACCGCTTGTTACCAACAGGAAATGCCAGAAAAACTGAGAAATGATCAATTGTGCATATGATAAACAATACACCAGATAATCGTGTTCGAGACTACTATTTTGTAGCGACAGGTATGAGCCAGGTGGTCGTAAGAGAAAGCAGCCTACTCAAGTCCTGTCTAGAGCATGAGCCAATCCTTCGGATGGGGTGCCGAGTTGCCTCCTCGGCAACTCGGCACTCCATCCGAAGGATTGTCTCATGCTCTACCATACGAAAGTTGATTATAAAGTTACATAAATATAGCCTATATATATATATATATATATATATATATATATATATATATATATATATATATATATATATATATATATATATATATATATATATATATATATATAATATAAATCCATAAAGGAAACAGGAAACACTGGAGTGCTGCTGGAGGCCTTCGACGCTAGGTCTGCTAAGTAAAGGACCTAGAGTCGAAAGGCCTCTGCAGCACTCCAGTGTTTCCTTTTCCTTCTTGGATTTTATCTTTATTTGTGTATTCATCACGTTCCATATTTTCGTGATTCAGTTATACATACATACATATATATATATATATATATATATATATATATATATATATATATATATATATATATATATATATATATACAGTATATATATACCAGTTAGGTGTAACGAAACTGAACAAAGGTGTTTTCAATGAAATTATATCTAAATATTTTTCCGTTATTTTTGACACTAGAATATTATTTTATATCTTATCTTGATAACTTTTAATTATATTATAGTACATCAGCAATGAGTTTTCCTAAAATATTTGATATATTTTTCGATTGATTGTTATTGTAAAAATATTGTCATTCACCCTTACGATTATTTTGCAGTGATTTTTTATGCACTGTTATGATTCATTTTAATTATTTTTACACTGACAATGCTTGTTTCCCCTTAAATATAAGTTATGTTGAATTTAATTTAATAAAATACAATGTTTTCTTAATAAATATTCTAGTAAAGTCATTTGTTTGATTATACGTGACTTAATTCATATTTGTTCATGAATCTTTCTTAATTATATTTAGTAGAATCAGTAAAATGTGCAAGTGACTTAAAATCAGAGTATGTGAGTAAAAGCAGGCTTCACATAGAATGATAAGATGACATTAGTTCAACAGAAATGATCTAGGATGATTGACAGTCGTCTGACGTCCTAACGCATTCTGTTGCTTCTCTGGGAAAGAACGGTGGAACCCAGTGATCTTGTGACTTGAGAAAATCATTTTGATTTAATTTCCAGAAGAAAAGGATTTCAAATGAATGAGTGGGTGACACATGCTCCTGTACAGAAATCCAATCCATTGTTTTCATGTGGTAGAAAAGTGATAAGCTTCGTGCGAACAAGAAAAGAAAGAGATGGGTTTTCGTCCACTACAGTATACATACCGTCATTCTCACCTGTTTTCCTGTCGGCAATCGGTAAATTGGCTAAGGTAAGTACTTACATTACCCCATTTATAGCCCGTGGCTTTTTTTCTCTTTGCCCGTTATACATACAAGGTTAGAATAAATGGTGTAAAGGTAATCAACAATAAAACACTGCGGAAATTACCTATACTGCCTAGGCCGAAAGTATCAAAAGAATTCAACTCTTGCAGTTTTTATTGTAAAGGAGAAGCTCAAGGGAAAAAATTATTGATATGCTTCCTTTTATCCTTTCAACCTAAACCTATATGAAGTATGTACTTGATGCAGCATGCAAAGAGTGTAATATTTTGTTCTGAGGAGATTCACAATTTGGCAGTAGTTGAGCTAAAATGAAACGGGTAAAAACTGCGCCGAAGTTGCTTCGGCGCAATCAAGTTTTCTGTACAGTTGCTACAGCGTATAATCAAGGCCACCGAAAATAGATCTATCTTTCGGTGGTCTCTGCATAATGCTGTATGAACCGCGGCCCATGAAACTTTAACCACGGCCCGATGGTGGTTTATCCTACATCGTTGCCAGAAGCACGATCAAGGCTAACTATAGCCTTAAATCAAATAAAAACTACTGAAGCAAGAGAGATGCAGTTTGGTATGTTTGATGATTATAGGGTGGATGATTAACATATCAATTTGCAGCCCTCTAACCTCAGTCATTTTTAAGATCTGACGGCGGGCAGAAAAAGTGGGGACGGACAGACAAAGCCGGCACAATAGTTTTCTTTTACAGAAAACTAAAACTAATGCCACTGTTCTTACTGTTTGCATGCTCTCTCTCTCTCTCTCTCTCTCTCTCTCTCTCTCTCTCTCTCTCTCTCTCTCCTCACGTACACACATACACCCACACACACAGACATTCATTGCAAGTAACATGGGATTCTTTCATTGACCGAACACATAAATCAGTATTATGACAGTGACAGAGATTTTTCCAAATATTAGGCTTATAAAAATATTACATAACTACTGTAATGCCAATGATATCTGATGTGGGTTCCTATGAAAGTCTAATCAAATATACTTAACAATTAAAATTTAGTTCTTTACAAGAATTTACTAGAATATATAATAAATTATGATGGATCATTTATTGCTGAATTATAAAGTATGACTAATTTAAGTAAATATATTTGGTAAATATAGAGATTTTTATATGTCTGTGTGCATGTACAAAAGCTAAAACCAAGGTAAAACAAACACCAATTTTAGCCTGTTATAAAATTCTCACGCAGAGTTGATAAAATGACAAAATTTTAAAGCAATTTGTATTTTTCCTAGCTATACAAACCTGAGGTCTTGACATACGGAAATGCTTCAAAGCAGCTGGAAACGGCCGTTTAACTTTTAAATTATATAATTCGGGGAGGGTCAGGTGGACAGGACTGAACAGCACATGCATTTGCAATGATTTATTACTTGTACTATTATTATAGTTAAATACTCTGACTTTGAGGTGTGCCATTTCTGTGTAAAATGAGAGGACACACACACACATACAGTACAAAGAGGTTGACAACAAAAACACAAGTAAGAGAAATAAGGTTTGGCGCATGTGTAGTGGCATATAGTATAAGGCACCTCATGGTCAAAGGGAACATGACGTTAAACTTTAGTAGAAAGCGAAGTTGTTCATTGGCAAAACCAGTTCACTGATCTGCTCATTTGTGCTCCAGTCTTAAGCATTAAAACAGTAAACAAGTATTCCCTTTCCCTCGACATTAGTTCCTGGAGTACAGGAGAGTTAAGGGGGCACAAAGACACGCAACAGCGTCCCTTGAATTTCTGCCTTAAATTATGATTTGGGATGTACTCTGTTTGATGTTGTGCTGAGGGTACATAGTTTGTCTTTATATAATTCCTTTAACTCAAACATGATTTTGATAGCTATATTAGCTTTTGTTATTTGTATTTGCTCAAATCTCATTGTAACCCATGACATTAAGAACAGTTCTGATTGTTCACTTTTCTACGGCTTCCAAGATGTTTAATTGCCATTCTTTCACAGTATGTAATATTGCAGGTTCTAGGTCAAGAACGACAGAACGTAAGATTGGCTGCACAGCTGTTGAGTGAGCACTGTGGCAAAGCACTAAAGAGATACTTCCTTGAATATTCTTCCCAGTCTTCATTTATTCTAAATGTAGATAAAGCTTTTGATGTTTTAAATTCACAACAGTTGAAGGACATAAAGGAGAGATGCGGCTTTGGACTGAAACCAGAAGCACAAAACACTGCTCTCACACTGCTTACTCAAGCTTTTCCGTTGTGCAGATGTCTTCATGTTAAGCGCCTGCCACCTTGCCAAAAGGCATTTGTTATAGCTGGATACGCAGTACCACAATTGTTTGAATATGTCAGGGATAGATACCAAGTAAACTTTCTCCTAACTGCCAAATTAAACCAAGATTGCCTAGAAAACTTTTTTCCTCGTGTAAGGCGTATTGGGGCAAGTAATCATTCAAACTGCACAGATTTAGAATCTAGAATGAAGATTTTGTTGTTAGGAGTGGATATACCCACTTCCCTTACACAGAATGCTTTAGTACAAGATACGGAAGCAGAAGATGCTGATGATACCCCAGTCAGCACTGCCTGTTCTATGGGATTCAAGTCCTCTGAATGTATAACTGTCGACAGCGAATGTATTGATACTCATCAGATTTTGGCAGAGCTATCAACGAACCAGGGCGTTCCTTTTGAAGCAAGCATAGTATCACAAGAGGCAATGACATGTGGCTGGAAAAAACTCATCCACATTATGTTGGAAAACCTGTGGAAAACTCCTGGATTTCAGAGATAAGTGAGGGCAACTTGATTTATCCGTCCCAGGAATTACTGGACTTGATTCATGATTTTGAACTGATACTTTGTTTATTTCATGGGAAAGAATTAGATAAAAATGCAAGCGTGATACAGCGATTTCTTGAATTACTTAAAAATAAGTAACCATCTTGCAATGATCAGTTTTTAAAACTATATAGTAGGTTTTTAAAACTATATAGTAGGTTAAAACACTTAAAAAAGTGTTTTGTGGAGAAATAGATAAATTACAGAAATACCAGAAAGAAGGAGCAATGGGCGGCCTCAAAAGTGTGTAAAAAAACACACACACATGTATACAAGGAAAAGAAGAAAGGTAGGCCTTAACAATTATCGTATATACTGTATATGTACCGGATGTTTCAAAATTAGAGGCCCCCCTCCACAGAACAAATGGAAAGTTGTGAAGTTTTCTGCTATAGCCTATCTCCAAGTACATTATTTAAGTTTCTATTAAGCTATTTTTCATTTTACATTTCTTGTATTTTCAGACTGAGTGACGGAGTTAGATACAGCCATGGCTAACGACTCGGAGGAAATCAGATGGATTGACCGAATCCGGGTTATAACCTTCAGAGAGGCCAGGGATGCTGGCGCTTCCTTCATTTCACGTTCCTGGAAGGCCTGAAGTCCTTTCTCTGGAGTCAAAAGGCATCATAGCTGAGGCAGTGGGTAGACCAAGAAAGTCTTTACGTAAATTGGCGCTTGAACTAGAAACAAAAAGGGGAAAGAAGAGAAGTTATAGTGCTGTATATCATGAGTTGAAAAAATCTGGTATCAAGCCATTTCATGTTATCAGCAAGCCCAACATCACTCAGCAACAGAGAGAAGACCGTGTATGGTTTTGTGGTTCATTTCTTAAAGATTGGGATGAAGCTGACTTTCTCCATGTTGCCGCATCAGATGAATTCTTCATTTACACAGTCAGGAAGCCAAATCATAAAAATGACATCATTTGGGCTGCAAAGTTGGATGATATCAGCAATGACGTGCACTATCACCAAGTTGTCAAATTTCCTGAATGTTTGGGAATTTTTCTCTGTTTCACAGCCAAACAGTTAATGTGGATCATCAAAGAAAAAGGACAGTCATGGAATGGCGATTACTTCAGAGAAACTATGCTTACTGTTGGAGTATTTCCTTTCCTGAAAGATCCTGAAAATGTGTTATCTGTTGAAGAAGTCACATTTTTGCATGATAAGGCACCATGTTTCAAGGCTCTTCAGACACAGGAGCTGCTTTGAAACAGTGGTATCGATTTCTTCTCGTCAAGTGAATTTCCAGGTAGCTCCCCTGACCTTAATGTGTGTGAAATTATTGGTAGTATCTTAAAGGGTCATGTTGAAGCGCGCACAGTGAACTATGATGGTATACCAAGCCTTGACGACCTGAGAAGAGAGGTGACTGAAGTGCTCAGGGAAATGGAGTTTGAGTCTCAACTTTTTTGCAATTTACTGAAATCATACCCCTCAAGAATGCAGGCTGTGGTACAGGCAGATGGAGGCCACACAAAATATTAAATACTCAGAGAGAAACTTAAATAAATACCTGTTTTGAATTACTTTTGTTTTTGTCCATATCAATTTTAGTTTATGCTGTAGAGGGGGTGGGGGCTCTAATTTGAAACACCTATATATATATATATATATATATATATATATATATATATATATATATATATATATATATATATATATATATATATATATATATATATATATATATATATATATATATATATATATATATATATATATATATATATATATATATATATATATATATATATATATATATAGTATGTAATTATTTTTATAATGAATATAGTGTGTAATTATTTTTGTAATGAATGGTTTCAGGGACGATTGCAGTGTGTGAATGTTGGAAATTATCTGCAGATCTAGTTATGAAGGTTTTTTTGTGTGTGTGTGTGTTAAACACAGAAACAATATATCGCGCTAAGGAAATTCCTTAAAATCTTTAAATTCTTCAAATGTTATGAATAACCTGTATGCTGAAAAATTACATCTTTCATATTGTTAAATGTATTTTGAGTATGTACTATACTCGTATTTGATTTTATTTCGATACTTGGAGATGTGTATTTTGTTCATTGAATTTTAATTTTTTTCTTACAGAAAACACATAATCTCGGTAAATTTACTCTAGAATATGAAAATACAATGCAAATTATATCATATATGTTAAATCTGCAAAACAAAAACGTTCAGGTACTTAAAAACACCTTGCATGACCAAAGTAATCAGAATTTCTCAGATGACTTCGTTCATAGAGATCTAAAAGATAGTGTGTGGATATCTCGGTGTAGTATTGTTCATCAGAACGGCAATATTTACTCGTTTTCCGTTATGAACAGGCTTATTACTGCATCATCATACGAGGTAATGATAATTTCTTTAATTTTTACACATTCATGTTTGTATTTCACGGTATTAAAAGTCAGCTGGAATTAATGGCAGTAAATGTTGTGACACCTAGAGTAGGTTGACCAAATCTATTTAAATCCGCAAGAGCGTTCTCTATGATGTGAGGGGCAATGCGGAGCTTCGGGGGGCAAACGCAAGTAACTGGATGTTTCTTGACGTTGCCATTTTTCTTCTCTCTCTCTCTCTCTCTCTCTCTCTCTCTCTCTCTCTCTCTCTCTCTCTCCATTCACCATTGCTAAAACATACTATACAAATATAGTATAGCTCAATCTCTAAAATAAAAAAAAATAATGAAATGAGTAGCTCTACTTATAGGCCTAGGCTTACACAACAGCAACTCTCTCTCTCTCTCTCCATTGCTAAAACATACAAATATAGTATCGCTCAATCTCTAAAAGAAAAAATGAAATGAGTAGCTGTACATATAGGCCTAGGCTACACAACAGCAACAGCTCTCTCTCTCTCTCTCTCTCTCTCTCTCTCTCTCTCTCTCTCTCTCTTTCTCTCTTTCTCTCTCTCTCTCTCTCTCCATTCTAAAACATACTTTCAAATCGCTCAATCTCTAAAAGAAAACTAATGAAATTGCATTCATTCCTTTATTGTTCTCTCTCTATTTCTCTCTCTTTCTCATCGTAACATTGCATTCACGTTTTTCGTTGGACATTGTTCAAATTTAACTCTTGATTTCTTTATGGAAGATCGCGTTTCCGATTATGCAAGCATTCCGTTCATTGTGGTGTCATAAATTCATTTGTGTAAGGTTACTTGGTAGGTTATGTCGAAAAATTTTTATTTTGCTCAGAACTGTTGCTGCAAATTACAACTTGAACGAATACTGTAAAGCTTACTACTGCATTTAAGTATCAATGATTTCAGAACCGTAGAATATGATTGAAAGTTATTGGAGGTCTAGCAAAAAACAAACACAATAAGATTGAAGCTCCTCCCCTTTCTAAAGTTGCCAGATGTCGCATTATTGAGCAACATATGTCCGAAGATTTAAAAAAACTGTACCCTCACTTTCCTTGCTGAGTGTACGTTATACCTATTATTAAAAGGTTTGTTGCTTCACGTTTTTTTTCCGTATATTGTAATAATGAAGGTGATATTATCATATCTCTGAATTCCATTCGCTGAGCTCAGTGATTCCTCCTACAGCAAACACAACATTTCACCTACGGTAATTTATACATTAAATGTAAAGGATCTCTACAACATGGCTTCTGTGTGCAGTGCTCGGCGCTCACACTCACTACCAAATAATGCCTTGGCTTTGTTGTGGAGATCCTTTATTCATTGCGGTCAGTTTCCATTCAAATAACGTAGCCAGCTTCAACCTACAACAAACAAAAAATACGTGAGTTTAATATATAAATTCGGTGAAATGTGTTTGCAGCAGAAGGAATCACTGAGTTCGGTGAATGGAATTCAGAGATATGATAATGTCACCTTCATTGTAATAAATAAATGAACGTGAAGCAGGGCTGGCCAAAATTCCGCTGTAACTATGACGTCACCTTTCCCCCATTCTCTTTTATTTATTTAGTGTAAATGGTTGCTTTTAAAGGAAAACTAATGTAATTTAAATATTTACTGAGTCGCAGAGGCATCATTCAATAGGATATAAAGAAAATAACCAAAACATAAGAAAAAGTCACTATTATAATAGAACCTATGTAATACGTAACAAAACATAACCAAGAAGACATTCTTCTTCTTAATGAATACTGTAGCCTATGCTTATTCAACAAAGAGTAAAAAGATCAGTGAGTGACGTAAACGAAATAAAAAAGACATTTAATAGTCCAAGGAAAAGCATTGATTAAATCATATGAAAACAGAAAAAAGGAAAAAAGAATTTACTAAAAAAGAATAATAAATAAATAGCTAAAAGTGAGAAAGTCGGTTATTTCGAAGAAATGAAGATTTTATACAGGTCAACATTTCATTGTCAGGTTCAGATTTATATTCACTTAAATGTATAAGTGACCTAACTGTCCCTAAGAGGATTCTTCCCTGACGTTCGAGCAAGGAACACACGTAGGCTACCTACAAGCTCTTCATTGTTTGGTGTTTTTATTGAGTTATCAGTGGCTCATTCAGGCTGTGATTAAGCTGTAGTGTACGTTAAAGTGATGTGACTTCACCAACTGGTGTGTACAGTAATTCCATTTTTGTTAAAAGGAAGTATTTTTTTTTAAAGTAACATACATACGAGTGCGTCACTGGGTGCTGGCTGGTAACTTCATATACCCTGAGGCGTTTTGCCTCGGGGTCTCGTTCAGCGTTTCATAGACAGTGTACGTTTTCTTTTAGTTTAGCCCGACAGACTCGCAGAATGGGCTCGTCATCCCAGTTTTTGAGGAAAGACTCCATTGGCCTTCATTTTTCGCAGAATTGTGTCTGTTGAATGTCTTAGTGTGATTCAGAATAATGTTATAGGAGTCAGAATGTTAGCAGAAACAAAATAGAGTTTTGGATCTGAAGAGAGATTCAGAAATGAGGGAATTGAGGATAAAGTCATAAAGATAAATGAAGTAGAAACGGTAAAGATAGTTAACATCAGCACTGCCGTAACCTACGTATCAATAAGGAATGCACCCTTGGAGCTGGCGGATGAGTCAGTCCCTAGCATTATAATCAAGTACGGAAAAGTTGAAGAAATAAGAAACGATAAGTTTAGTGGTGGGCCACTTCAAGGTTTACTCACTGGAACACGTAGCTACTGTCAAGATGAGAATTAAGGAGGGTATTCCTTCATCGATTAGTGTTAAAGGATATAATCTGACTATTCCTGTACAGTGGCCAGAAAAGACTTGCTACAAATGTGGTCAAGAGGGTCACATGGTTAAAGACTGTCAAACTCCAATCGACGAGGAATTGACCATGTGGAATGAAAAAGACTTTCCTGATATGAAGTCAGACCAAAGGAACCAAGCTAAAGCCGGTGACAGCGGCATCTTGAAACTGGATCTTGGAAGGAGGGAACGTGAGAAGGCAAATGAAAAGAATGGCGACGAAAATGAACAATCAAAAAGTAAACGCAACCACTGCAACAATAGTGACGCTAGTCTTATGGAAACAGACGCCTCTTCGACATGTACTGTTGACGGATATTTAGGAGAGCCTCGGCAAAGAAAGGAAAACTGCGCAAGACACGACGAAGAGGAAAAGTTAACTTTACTTCAGATCAAGCGACTGGAAGCGATGATGAGAACTTTGCTTGCAAGCTTTCCTCGGAAGATGAAGGTTCTGTCAGTGGAACAACTGAAGTACAAATACACAGGGAACAAGATAATAATGACGAAAATGATAAGATGAACGCAGATGAAAAGGACTTTGAACAACATGAAGTTAAACAGATTCATGCTAATCTTCTTGGGAAATCAGTAGTCACGGATGGAAACTGTGGAAACAAAAGGACAAAAGGAAAGGGCAGCATTAATAACAACGCTGAAAAGGGTAACACGAAATCAAGTGGCAAGCAAGTATGAGCGACTTCTCAAGTATCAGAATAACCCTGAAAAAGGACTAAGGACAAACTTGTTCAAACGACAGGGAGATTGAGGATGAACGACAAGACGAAAGCGAAAAACCCTTACAAGCAACAGGGATGGTGACAAAAAGGTTTAAAATGGACAATAGGGATCCACTTTAAATTTTTATTTACATTCACATTATCAATAGCCACTATAAATGTCAATGGTTTGTGTAGTGTAAACAAGCAAATTAAACTTTTTAATTTCATACTTTTGCATAAATTAGACATTATATTTTTACAAGAACATAATGTAAAGGATAGTAAGCAGTTAGAGTACATCGAGAAATTCTGTGAAATTATTTTGAACTTCACACTACTTTTAAAAGGGGGAACTGCAATTTTGTTAAATAAAATGTCACAGGAAATGGATGTAAAAGGATGTATAATCAGTGCAAAATGTAGCTTTATGGAAGTTGATTTCCAGTTAATTAATGTTTATGCACCTTCTGGTAGTGACAAAAGATTAGCCAGAGAAGAGCTGTTCAAAAATGATTTACTGTAGGCTATTACTGCAATGCGTCTGATTGAAGTATTTTGATTCTCACCTGCAAACTTCGCCGAGTGTAGATTCCACCTTCACTGCTTTCTTGTACCTGCTATCGTTGAAGGGAATTTATTCTCGATGTTCTAATATCTCTCAGAAAGGTATGATAGAGACGAGATCTGTAATTTCCTTACTTTTAATGACGAAAGTTAATTATAAATTTGTAAAGTCATCTGTAAAGTCATTTGTAAAGTCTCATCTGTAAAGTCATTTGTAAAGTCTCTAATGAGCAAGTTTTCTGTGGAGACGTCCCATTTTCTTTGCCTCTACAATTAGTCATGCCTAACGTGCCAGGTCACGTAAATTCAATCATTTAAACTATGTATATATTTGTTTACCTGTTATCAACTGTGTATCGTATGTTTCTTCTTTCACAGGCATCAAGATTGTATCCAATTTCACTTCTGTCTATTTTCACATTGTAAAGTGTAGGCTACTCGATCGCTGTATTTATTGTTATTTATTATCGACCTCAGGTCACTGAGGCTCCCATTATATTCCGTGGCTCGACGCCAGTCTGCCGCTATATAAACCGTCTGGATCATGAATAAATTAGCAGTTCTCTTTTACCTGCTCGTTTTTTTGCACCTCTTAAAGTGGTGACCCCGGAGTGGTTCCCGAAGCCATTAGCGGACCCATACGGCGACTCAGTCTTGGCTTCAGAAACTTACTCACACCCTTAGTGGACTAATTACGGCGCTGAACCAGCGTTTGGGCGTGCTGACACTCGTCGGCAAAAATCACCAGCATCATTAGCAGACTCATACAGTGTGCTATCGAGTGCGTTTTGGCTCGAGTACCCTACTCCAGTTAAGAGGGCAAAGAGCGAGCATTGACGCGGACATCCCTTCCTTTGTTCAGTTAACCGCTAACCTTGTGGATTCGGATGCCTACCTCCCATATCACCCGCACCTGTCCCCACGTCGAGGCTCTCACGCTCCTCCACACCCTTGCCCGTGCCCCGCACTCTCCCCTGCCCGGCGCCCTGCCCAGCAGGACAATCATGGGTCGCCCTGTCCATAAAACTGCTGCCGTTCATGCAGGGGAATCCATTGGCATGGCTGTACAGGGTCGAGAGCCAGTTCAGGCTGGCGGAACTCAATGACGAGGTGCTGCAGGGGGACACAGTACTCAACGCCCTGCCGGAGGAAACGTACAGAAAGCTCATCCCATGGGTGTCCACCGCACGCCCCCTCACCTACCACCTCCTTCAGAAGTCCCTACTTGAGGCATGCTCCCTGCCGGTCGCAGAGCGGGCCGCCCACAGGATCAGAGCGTCATGGAGTCATGGGGCATGATTCAAGACCTCCTCACCCTCCCAGACATCGACGGCACCGGAAAACAGAACGAAATAAGCCTGTCGTGGGAGCTCCCCTTCGTCAGCTCCTCCCGGAGGTCCGGACACAAATCCCTGAGCCCTACGCCATGCCCCTCGATGACCTGATCCGCAGGGCGCAGAACCTGACGGACTCCGTGAGGGCAACAAAGTGGGTACCAGCACCCACACTACCAGTCAGCACCATCCAGCAGGAGGAAGGCACAGAGCAGGAGGTCAACATCGTTGCCAGGAGGTGCCCAGTGCCTCACAACAGGTGGAATTCTCTGGGGCTTTTCCACTACCACAGGTGGTTTGGCAAAGACGCCCAGAACTGCCTGCCGCCCTGTTCATTTGCCCGTTCAAAAAACAGGGAGGCGGCGGCCAGCAGGACAGGCCGCCATGGCAGCAGAAGAACCCAGGGGCCCAGAACCAGTAGGCTTCTACGTCCGCGACTCTGTCTCCGGCAGGATGATGCTGGTCAACACGGGGCCCGTTAGATCAATCTTCCTGGAATCCAGAGAGGACCTCAAGCGAGAACCGGACCCGGCTGCCATCCTGACGGCCGCCAACGGGTCCTCCATCCTCTCCTACGGCACCAGGCCCCTGTCGATCTCCATCCTTGGCCGGAGATATTCCTGGGACTTCGTCGTCACGGACATAAGGACCCTGCTCCTGGGTGCAGATTTCCTTGCCCACTTCGGGCTGGCAGTCGACGTTGGTCGGAAGCGCCTCCTCAACACTGACTCCTGCCAGTCCCTCCCGTTGGCAACGGGACCCAAGGCACCCACCATCTGCTCCGCCACCCCCCACCAGTACTCACAGCTGCTGACGGAGTTCCCGGACGTTTTCAGGCCCGAGCTCCGCCAATTCCCCGGGACCCCAGCCAAACATGGCATCTACCATCACATAAAGACAAAGGGGCCCCTGCGTACGCGAGGTTCTGGAGGCTTCCCCTGTGGCGCCTTCAGGAGACCAAGAATGCATTCGCCGAAATGGAGCGGATGGGAACCTGCAAGAAGGCCTCCAGCCCGTGGGTTTCCCCCTCCACATGGTGCAGAAACCGGACGGCTCCTGGAGACCCTGCAGCAACTACAGGCAGCTTAACCTTGCAACGGAACCTGACCATTACCCCCCGCCGAACATGCAGGACCTCACGGCTTCCTTCCACGGGGCCAAAATATTCACTAAGTTGGATCTCTTGAAATGCTATTTTCAGGTACCAGTCGCACCAGAGGACATACCAAAGACCGCCATCATCACGCCTTTCAGGTCCTACGTGTTCGCCTTCTCCTCCTTCGGCCTGAGGAACACGGGGGCGACTTTCCAGCGGCTCATGGACAGCATCCTGGGTGACCTGAAGTTCTGCGTCTGCTACCTAGATGATATCCTTATATTTTCCAGGTCCCACAGTGAGCACCAGAAACACATCTGGGCAGTCCTGCAGCACCTACAGGAGAACGGCCTAGTCGTACGTTTCGACAAGTGGCCCTTTGGCGTCCAAAAGGCTGATTTCCTGGGCCATGAGGTATCCCCGGGGGTGTCCGCCCGCTCACATCCAAAGTCGCAGCTGTCACCAGGTTCCCCAGCCCCACCTCCGTCAAGGCCGTCCAGGAGTTCCTCAGGATGGTGAACTACCACAGGAGGTTCATCCCCGGGGTCGCACACACATCACGGCTCCCCTGACGGAAACTCTGAAAGGCCAACCAAAGTTCTTGTTGTGGGAACCCAGCCAGCAGCAGGCCTTCTCCCTGACGAAGGCCGCCCTCACCGAGGCAACTGCCTTGGCCCACAAGGATCCCAATGCCCCCTCCAGCTGACAACGGACGCCAGCAACATCGCCTGTGGTGCTGTCTTGGAGCAGGTCATCGGCGGCGGCCCCCAGCCCATTGCCTTCTTCAGCAAGAAATTCAACCCCACAGAGACCAGCTACAGCACCTTTGACAGGGAACTCTGCGCAGTGTACCGTGCAGTCCGTCACTTCAAGTTCCTCCTGGAGGGCACGCCCTTCACAAGCTACACAGACCACCAGCCGCTGGTACATGCCTTCACCGAGCAGGGGGACGCATGGTCTTCCAGGCAGCAACAGCATCTCTCGGCCATCACCGAGTTCACCTGCTCCATCAAGTACCTCCCGGCAGGAAGAACTCTGTGGCAGACACCCTCTCCAGAGTCGAGCTAAACGCGGTGCAGGTCGGGATCAACTATGAAGACCTCGCCAGGGAACAGACTGCCGACCCAGAGACCCCAGCCTACCACACCGCCATCACATCCCTGAAATGGTGGGACGTGCCCCTCGCCCCCGGGGGCCCAAGTCTCCTCTGCAACGTCAGTACCGGCCAGCCCCGCCCCCTGGTGCCAGCCTCCCACCTCCACCAGGTATTCGACGTCATCCACGGCCTCTCACACACCTCCGGCAGGACAACGGCCAAACTGCTGTCAGGGAAATTCGTCTGGCATGGAATGCAGAAGGACGCGAGGACCTGGGCGAGGCAGTACCTGCAGTGCTAAACCAGCAAGGTGGGACGTCACACCGAGTCCGGGGTAGGCGAGTTCCCGCAGCCAGAGCGACGCTTCGGCCACATTCACATCGACGTCGTTGGGCCCCTTCCCCCATCAGGCGGGTCCAGATACCTCCTGATGGTGGTAGACCGCTCAATGCGGTGGCCTGAAGCCACCGCCAGCGGATGTGCCGAGGCCCTGCTCTCCAGTTGGGTCAGCCACTTCAGTGTCCCAGACCACATCACAACTGACAGAGGTCCCGCCTTCCTGTCCAAATTGTGGTCCGCCCTGGCTCGGCTGCTGGGAACAACGCATCACACCACCACGGCCTACAACCCAGCAGCCAATGGCTTGGTCAAGTGGTTTCACAGGTCCCTGAAGGAGTCCCTTATGGTCGGCTGCACTGCCGAGGACTGGAAGCACCAGCTGCCGTGGGTCTTCCTCGGGTTGAGAACCGCCCCCAGGGTCGACAGCGCCCCGTCCGCGGCTGAGAAAACCTATGGTGAGTCCCTTGTGGTCCCGGGCGAGCTTGTGGCAGAGGATCACCAGAGGCTTCGCGACATAGTCAGCAAGTTCGTCCCCTGCAGGCGGACATATACAGACAGGTTGGCCACCTTCACGCCACCTGGGCTGGCCTCCACCACCCACATCTTCATCGGGGATGATGTCGTCCGCCCGCCCCTGACCAAGCCCTACAGGGGACCCTTCCGCATGCTGGAGCAGAACAATAAGGTGTTCCTGCTCGCACTTCACGGGAGGAACGATTGGGTGTCAATAGACCGGGTCAAGCCCACCCTCCTGGAGGAGGACAGATGTCACCACATCGCACCCTCCTCCTGGTCAGCCTTTCCCGCAGCCGGGCCCTCGTAAGGGGCAGGCACACGGCTGCCCCTGAAAAAGCCCACCCACACCCGCAGTCAGGCACCCCCACACAAAGGGCGTTTCCCGCTGTCCTCACGCAGCCGTGGCACCCTTCAGCGCCCCACCAGATACGCCGACTAATCAGACGTCACCCACGTCTTGTGGGGGGAGTATTTGTAAAGTCATCTGTAAAGTCATTTGTAAAGTCTCATCTGTAAAGTCATTTGTAAAGTCTCTGCTGAGCAAGTTTTCAGTGGAGACGTCCCATTTTTTTGCCTCTGCAATTAGTCATGCCTAATGTGCCAGGTCACGTAAAATCAATCATTTAAACTATGTATATATTTGTTTACCTGTTATCAATTGTATATCGTATGCTTCTTCTTTCACAGGCATCAAGATTGTATCCAATTTCACTTCTGTCTATTTTCACATTGTAAAGTGTACTCAATCGCTGTATTTATTGTTATTTATTATCGACCTTAGGTCACTGAAGCTCCCATTATATTCCGCGGCTCGACGCCAGTCTGCCGCTATATAAACCGCCTGGATCATGAATAAATTAGCAGTTCTCTTTTACCTGCTCGTTTTTTTGCACCTCTTAAAAATTCAGTACAATTTTACAGTTACAGTTATGCAAACGAAATCACTCTTATAAAACAGTTCAACTCGGTCTGTTTGGGGAGCACGAAAGCAAGGGAAGACATAACTCTCCCTGGTGGATGATAACTCGAATCTGCCCTCTCTGCTCTGCTCCTCTGGCTCTGGAACCCCTGGATTTCTTGTTATCAGCAATCCCCACCTCCCTCTAGCTTCTTATTGGAAGGATTTATCTGCAAGGCCTCCCCTCAAACAGTTGATTGGGAAGGACTTTAGTGGGTGTTTCAAATCTCTCCTTAGAGGACTTGATTGGAAATGATCTTAGGAGGGGGTGTAAAAGACCCCTCCCTAGAATGTTTGATTGGAGGATGTTGAAGTACATCACTTTGTTCAGCTCCCAGTTTCCTGAAATTTCCATGAAAACGCCTCCTATTGAAGGCAGGGTTATAGAGATGGCTGGTGTTTGCTTTTTGGTGGTGTTGAATCGTTACTGGGTAAGCTAAATTGCAAGGCCACAGTTTCCAAATTTTACAATTGGTTTTATGGGCCTGGACGTGATATACTTGCTCACTGTTTTGAGTTTGTGGAAGAAGTTTTATTTCAGTCAGCACTTCTTAGTTCTCAAGCAACTGTTAGCATATTATGATTTATTTATATTGTTCGTGTTGTGTTAGTAGCATTGCAATCGTCGCTTATGTCAATTTGTCTTTTGCATTTAGTTTTCTCTTTGGCCAGTCATGGCGCCACCTGCATGTAAACAAACCGTGTGTTCGCTGTTCCCACTTCTTTTCAGTCTAAATAAAATCTACCGACGATAACACAAGTGTCTCCAATCAGCCCCTTCCTGGAACTCTTGTTAATAAGTGAAACTAATCCTAGAGGATCTAGAAATTAGTAAGGTCAACAGGTTATGGGCCCAGAACACATTGGGATTGATTGAAAAGTGTGATATCGTCTAGATATAAGAAAGTGCTAGCCTAAGCTTCCCTTGGAGACTGTTCCATCAACAAGTAAGAAGATGGCCGGTTATGAAGAAAGGGAAGAGACCTCCAAGAAGATTCTTCTACAGTGTGACGGGGCTAACTATTACCCGTGGTCGAAGAGGATCGAAGCAAGACTGATTGACAAGAACTGTTGGAATGCCATTGACCCTGGGTTTGGGTATCACATTCACGATAATGAGAATGAAGAAGAGGCCTTGGCAGAGCTCAACCAAGAACAAGCCAGAGTCAATCGCCAAGCTCGGGAGTCATTATCGAGGCGCTGCACAGCTCCACTCTCTACGATGTTGGTGAGTTTAAATTTGCAAAGAAAGTGTGGGACACACTCAAGGAAATGTATGGTGAATTTGGGATTATTCACACCATGTTGTTTTTCAAGGAAATGGCTAGGTTGGATAAAGTGCCATCAATGCCAATGGCAGATTACATTTCCAAGATGCATGAGTTGATTCAGAAGGTGAGAATGGGCGGCATTCCAATAAGTGACACTTGCTTTGCTGCTTTCTTGCTACTTGGGCTACCACTCAAGGAGTATGATGCTTTTGTAAGATCCTTCGAGGGTGATCTGGATAAGCTCACATCAAGAAATGTGAAGAGCAAACTTGTGATGGAAGAAAGGCTACTATCATTGCACAACAGAGTGACATCAAGAAAAGAAGAACCTGTGGCATTGAAAGCAACTGCTAAACAGCATTATAAGCAGAAGCAGAATCAGCAGCCTCAGAAGCAGGACACCTCTGGTGACAGTAAAATGAAGTGTTACACCTGTAAGGAGCCTGGACACAAGGCGAGGGAATGCCCAATCTGGAAGAAGTTCAAGGAGGAACGCACGAAGAAAGGGGATGCCAAGGCCTCTGTAGCTGAATTTGAAGAAATAGAAGCAGTACTTCTATGTGCCGAAGTGGATGCACATGCCTACATGTCAAAATCATCGGTGGGAAAGTGGTTTCTGGACTCAGGTGCATCAGATCATATGTGCTGTGACATTAAGAAGTTCAAGAACATCGACCTGCAATGCAAGGGATCTGTGAAAATAGGTGATGGACATAGACTTTCAGTGGAAGGGATTGGGGTAATCGTGATTCAAGCCAAATGCAAGATTGTGCTTCAGGAAGTGATGTATGTCCCTAACCTATACTGCAGTCTGGTGTCTGTACAACAGATCACTGCCAAGGGTGCTTCTGTATTATTCGTGGGCGACCTAGCAAAGGCATCTAAGGGTGGCATTGAACTTTTCGTTGCTAGGAAAGAGGGGAAGATGTACATTATGAATCTGGATTGGCCTAGTAAAGATAATGAGGGAGCTACTGTGGCACTGCCTGCTCAGGTATCGATGCAGACCTGGCATCAAAGAATGGGTCATCTCAACTATGACGCTTGGAAGAAAATTCCAGTTCTGGCTAACTTAAAGAAAGAAGAATGTGGAAAATGTGAAGCATGCATTGAGGGGAAGATGACAAGGCTGCCTTTTCCTGCAAGTACATCAAGAGCATCTAAACCTTTGTGTTAGTGCACACCGATGTTATGGGACCTTTTAATACCCCTTCATTTGGTGGGTCCATTTATGCTATTGTGTTCACAGATGATTATTCCAGGTATCTGACTGTAATGCCAATGAAGTCTAAGGATGAAGCATTGTCTAGACTCATTCAGTACAAGACCAGGATGGAGAATCTCACGGACCACACCTAAAGAAAATTAGATCTGACTTCGGAGGAGAATACTCTGGCAAAGAGCAGTTGACAACTATCTGGCTGCAAACGGAATAGTGCATGAAAGGAGTGTGCCTTACTGTAAACAGCAGAACGGGAGAGCGGAACGACAAAATCGGGTACTTATGGAAATGGTGAGGACCATGTTATCTGAAGCTGGAGCTGACAAGAGACTGTGGGCTGAAGCTATGTCAACTGCTGCCTACAACCGAACAGGGCACCGAGCAGTGCCATCGATTATAAGATACCTCTGGAACTAGCAACAGGAAAGGAACTCACAAGCAGTGATTATGAACGCATGAGACCCTTCGGATGCAGAGCTCAGGCCATGAGAGAAGTCAGAAGCAAGCTTGATGGCAAGACTGTTGAGTGTGTCATGCTCGGTTATCAGGAGGATACAAAGGATGGATACAGGCTTTGGAACACAGAAACAGGAAGGGTAATAATCAGAAGGGACGTTGTATTCCATGAAGAGGTTTTCCCATGGAAGAAGAAAGAAGATTCCAGTGATCAGGGGAAGCAGAAGATGGACAATCTACAACTCTCGAGTGAGTCAGACTCCGAGGAGGAAACAGAGGAAAACAGGAGCAGAAGGGAGACGGTCTGGACAAGGAAGGCAGTGAAGATGACGGGCATGGAGACGTAAACAATGAACAGATTCCTGCCTTTGAAGAAATTCCAGTACTGCCTGAAGATGAAGAAGCTGAAGTCCAAGAAGAAGTCCCAGTCCTGCGGCGGTCCGCGAGAGTGCCTAAACCAAAGAAATGTCAGTGCCAAGAATGTCAAGACGACCCAAGCAGAAAGATGGAAATATGCTATGGGAGAAGAGATTAAGAAACTGACTGAGATGAATACATGGGAGATTGTACCAAGGCCACCAACCAGAGTCATTGGGTCAACATGGAAGTTCAAACTGAAGACTGATGCTAGTGGCAGACCTACAAAGTACAAAGCCAGGTTGGTTGCACAGGATTTGCCCAGAGATATGGCTTTGACTACATGGAAACCTACTCGCCTGTAATCAAAAGAAAACCATCCGGTTGATGCTCGCTGTGGGAGTGGAGAAGGAACTGATGTGTGAGCATGTCGACGTAATATCTGCCTACATCAATAGTGATATCAGGAAGAAGTATACTTGGAGCAACCTGAGGGTTTTGATGTTGACAAGAGTAGGATGGTGTGCAAGCTGAGGAAGTGCCTTTACGGATTGAAACAATCAGGACAAGAATGGTACCATAAGATCAAGAAAATCTTTACAGACATGAAGTTCAACCCTCAGTTGGTGACCCTTGCCTATTCTATCATCAAGAAAGGAAATTGTATGTTGGACTATATGTGGATGACATTGCTGTGTGGGGAAAGAAAGAAGATATTGATTGGTTTAAGAAAGAGTTGAGCCAACAAGTTGAAATACGAGAGCTGGGAGAAATATCTGATTTCTTATCACTGAGGATATTGCGAAAGGACGAGCATACCATAAGCATCGACCAGTGTGCTTATATAGATCAGATATTGAGCAGCACGGGTTATCTGAATGCAGAGGAAAACACAGTCCTCTGAGTGCAAATGCATTCTCTATCAACAATGAACCAGACGCAGATGCCGATAGTCATGAATATAGAAGAGCCATAGGAATGTTGCTGTACGTTGCAAACGGGACAAGACCTGACTTGAGTTTCGCTGTCAGTTATCTCAGTCAATTCTCGGCCAACCCAAAGAGAAAGCAGATGGCTGCAGTGAAGTATCTGATAAAGTACCTAAAACACACCCGTGACTACTGCATAGTATTCAGGAAGAGTGGGAAGGAGGCATTGATTTTTTCTGATGCTGACTTTGCCAACAACAAGGTGGACAGAAAATCGTTCAGTGGACTAGTGGTGTGTGTTGCAGGCGGACCTGTGGAGTGGAGGTGCAAGAAGCAAACTGTGGTTGCCACATCCACACAACAGGCGGAGTACATTGCTATGGCTATCGCTACGCAAGAAGCACTATGGCTATGTGGTATTTTAAGGGAGATCGACGCAGGTGATCTTTGCATGGTGCCATGCATCCTTGCTGATAATACAGCAGCAATCAAACTTGCAGAGAAGGACATTGTCAACGATAATTCCAAGGGCGTGGATGAAGTATCACTTCATAAAGGATGTGGTGAAGAAGGGGTTGGTAAAGGTTGCAATATGTGGCATCTCGTGACAATCTAGCTGACCTTCTAACCAAGGGTTTGACTGGGAGGAAGACACAGGAGTTATGTGCAAGAATTGGACTTATCATTCCTTGATGACAGTCAGAGCCATGCCAAAGTTTTAATTTGTCCTTCTGATAATTTTTTTTGCGGCATAGTAATCCTTTGCCAAAATGTGATCGTGACAGATGTAGTCACGTTTATCCTTTGTATTCTTTGCAGCAACAGTGTCTATTCAGTTCTTATGTTACTTGCTGCTTGTTCATATTACTCAATTTTTTTGCCGCTGTGTTATTCTTTATCTGCAATTATTTTGTTTTTGGCTCATGTGCTAATCATTGCATTTTTGCTGGTTTTGTGTCGTTGGCTATCCAATTTTTTTTTTTTTTTGAAGTGTCAGTTCTTGTAAGGTTCGCTGCATTGCAATAAAATCAAGGGGAAGTGTTAGCATATTATGATTTATATTGTTCGTGTTGTGTTAGTAGCATTGCAATCGTCGCTTATGTCAATTTGTCTTTGCATTTAGTTTCTCTTTGGCCAGTCATGGCGCCACCTGCATGTAAACAAACCGTGTGTTCGCTGTTCCCGCTTCTTTTCAGTCTAAATAAAATCTACTGACGATAACACAAGTGTCTCAATCAGCCCCTTCCTGGAACTCTTGTTAATAAGTGAAACTAATCCTAGAGGATCTAGAAATTAGTAAGGTCAACAGCAACAACAACCTAGACGTTATCATTGTTCTCTCTCCCTCTCCTTTATTCTTTCTGTTTCTCTCTCTCTCTCTCTCTCTTTCTTTTTCTACTTTCCCTATCTAATTTCCCTAACACCACTTGGTCACGCTATCTCACACTGCCCTCGGTGTGATAATAAAACTATAGTTCAAATGGATCGCCCATAAAGTAATACTCTCAAAAATAAATTACATAAATTGTGTCAATGTACCAATGTTAAAAATTAAATCAAGAATATATTGTAGAAAACTCACACACTATACAGTGAGTCATCAGTTCAAAGAAATATATATATACAATGAACTATCACATTGTAAAAAAATAACTAACTGCAACAGTGAATACATAATGAAATCAATAACATATAGAGAAATTAGCAATAAATCATGTCTATAAGATCATTTTTCTTCTTCCTTGGCCCTTTTTATTTTTGTTATAATCTTCTCAATATTTGAAATCATTACACGTTTGACTAAAATTACGAACACCACAATCACAATCAATATTATGATCAAATTGACCAGAGATAGAATTAGTGAAACCTTTTCTTTGTAATAGAAAAACTCATCTACCAATGGTAACTCATTCAGTTGTTTTAACTCTAATTGAGACAATTTAAATTCCTTTATATCATTAGAATAGTTCATGTATGGGATATTCTTATGATAAATAATTTCTGTAAAAACATGAGGTTCATAATATAATTTATTTGGGATAACTAACTTGCAAGACTTGTCAAAAGCATGAACATTACTGAAATTAATTTCAGTACTTAGATTATGGCAATTAATTATTGCTGTTACAGTATTTAGTGAAAATACAAAAATTGACTGTTCTACTAGGATGGAAGCAAAATTGTGTTTGGACAATTGTGTACACAATTTGGTTTCTTGATTTTTGTTTTCAATTATTTCTTGAACACAAGGATAGGCATTAGTAGTTTCGTAAAGGTTGTCAAGGTTGCAGATGTATTCCTTATCCTTTAAAATTATGCAATCCTTTAATTGAACATCAGTAATAAATGACATCATTAACCCATGTTCTTCTAATGCAAAATGGATGTTGTTGACATTTGAAATGATTACATTTTCCTTTATCAACATGGGGAAAGGATGTATGGACATCAGTACATCTGCATCTTTTTGATTAAATGGTAACACTAAAATAATTTTATTTTTAACCACCTTGGTGGTTATTAAGTTGTAATATACCATGACATCCTTTACCATAGGGGTATAATGCCCCTCTACCAAAAAATCATTAATTATGCCTTCTAACTCCCTGGGAGTAATTAATGTTGGGCTTAATATTCCCTTCTAGGCTAACAAAATGGCATTTAACATGTCTCTTTGTTCTTGCGAGAGAGTTTTAAAATTACTAATGAAAGTACTCAGAAACTGTTGATTTTCTAACATATTCAGTTCTTTAGTGGTGTTTTTGTTTACTGTATTAATGAATACCTTTAGTTTTTCTAACTCTTGGTTATTTAAGTTTTGAGAAGTGATAATTTTATTGAGCACAATGCCTCTTGTTGCTGCCCATTGTTCTAATTTATCTATACGGGCCCTTTCTTTTTCTACATTAGAATCTTGCTACTCCAAACAGTTAAGTGCTGTTCCTATAAAAGGTAAGAGGGATCTTTTGGATCTTGTATTTAACACACTTCCTGTGTCATTATCTAATTTTTCCAACAATGGTAAGGCACTGTTTTTATCACTTCTTTTTATTATTAATTTGAGTTCCTTTTGAACATCTTTCAACGTCATTTCATTGATAAGCACTGAGGTTACATCTATACTTATAATACCCAAGTCTTTTATTAATTTCACAGATCCCTTTTTCTCTAGTAGTGCACCCTTCCGGATGACCACTTCGGACACACAAAGTAGGGTTATGATAACCAAGAGGAGCCGCATGTTTGTATCTGTAAGAATAAGCCTAATCAGATGTTCAGGTTCTATATTTCAGTTCAACACTTTACATAAACTTATCTTTTTCTTAAGTTATATTTTTCTTTTATGTGTTCTTCCTTATCTTCTTTCAATAACTCTATAATTTGTTTATTGGACCAAGCGTCTGTTTTTATTACCTTTACATGATTGTTATGAACAATTCTTTCTTTTAGATCACTCTCACTTATGATCTATAGCTTATTTAATTTTAACACTTCTAATACTCTATAACGACCATGAAACTTTGGAGACACTTTTACATTAGGACCTTCTGGAATATGATTCTGAACATATACCTGAGCACCTACTACAATGTCTGGTTTAGCTGTATTTTTCTCATAGTACCTTGCTTGAACATTTTGATATTCTTTAAGTCTAGTCCTCGTCTGTTTGATCGTTTCATACGTACGTCTAGTTTCCATGCAATATAGTCATCATAATTATAAGTATGTCGGGGTGATGTGGCATCATCTAGTAAGGTATTAGGAAGTCTTTTTTGGTATCCATATAATAAGTAGTGTGGTGATTCTCCTACTGTTTCATTTACAGTATTTTTTTTTTTTTTTTAGTTGATAGGTAAGATAGGTGAAAGAAGAGTGAGGGCAGTTAGCTAACTAACTATGGTAGGGAATAGTTTAGAAAGTGAAATATTAGTAAGAGTAATGTCAAGTGTGGTTTATCCACAATTTTATTTAGGTAAGGGTACAATTTTTCTAATATTAACATAATACAATAATAATTTTACATTATAATAACAGGGTGAATTGTAAATATTGTATATCTTGAATTTTATTTCTTATTAGTATAATCATATTTAAAACATGAAATAAAATAAAAAATAAGTTCCAATTTCCTCATTTTAACCTTATGTTAATTGTCATAATGATTTTGCATGCTACCTACATAGTAAATTCTAAATATTACTTTCTGTGGTCTGTGTTGTTTGGGTGGTTTTCTCTTCTGCTACGGATTCTTCTGTTAATTCACTGTTGTATTGATCTAGTTTGCTCCATATATGTTGGTTGCCAGTCTGTATAATCTTTGATTAATTGGTTCTATTTTTGTTTTTTGTGTATTTGTTCTATATTCAGATCGTCATCTTCTTGATTGTTTCTTACTGCGGACCTTAGTATCTTATTTTGGAATTTTTGTAATGCACTTATATTGGAAGTCGCTGCTAAACACATGGGTATTGGCGGATATTCCATTATTGGTCTGATTAGGCTTTTGTAGAAATGGATTTTGATATTTGTGTTCATATTCCTAAACCGTTTTAGCTTTGTATTTTGTGTTCTTGCTATTCTTAGCCTTTCTCTCACGTGTCTTGATATTCCTCTTTGTCCGAATTGCATTCCTAGTATTCTTGTGCTTTTACTAAAATTCATCGGTTGTTGGTCTAACATTATGTGTGCAGGTTTGTAAGCAGACACTGATACTAGTTGGAATTTAGATTTATTTGTCTTTCTCTTCCACTTCTTTTCAAACTGATTTATTCTTTCAATTTGGTTTGTAAAGTCACCACATCGGCGCCAGGATAGTGTTTCGGCGGCGCCATTAATTAAGTCTCCGCTGAGCTTGTTTTCTTTGGTGACTTCCCATTTTCTTCAAGCTCAATTAGTCACGCCTAAAACGTGCCAGGTCACGCATTTTAATCATTTTTACTTTATGCGTATTTATACAAATGTCACACATTGTGTATCACATGTTTCTTCATTCACAGGCATCAAGACTGTATCCATATTGTAGCTCTGTATGTTTTGTATTGTAATTTGTACTCGTTCACTGTATATTATTGTTTATTGTTTCGACCTCAGGTCACAGTCAATTCCATTGTCTCTCGCGGGCGGCGCCAGTCGGCCGCTATATAAGCTGCCTGGATCTGTAATAAAGTAGCAGTAACTTTTACCTGCTCGTTTCTTTGACACCTTACAGTGGTGACCCCGGAGTATCCCGAGCCATTAGCGGACTCACACGGCGACTTAGTCTTGGCTCCAGGATTTCTCCAAAACGCTCTTAGCGGCCTAAAACACGGCGCTGTAACCAGCGTTTTGAGTGGTTGACTCGTCGGCGCGCCCCACCAGCGTCACTAGCGGAACCACACGGCGCACGAAAGTGCGTACTGACGCGAGTACCCCACTCCAGTAAGGGGTCAAAGGAGCGAGCATGGACGCGGATATCCCCTCCTTCATGCAGTTAAACGCGGACCCTTGGACTCGGAGGTTTACCTACCTCCCATCACACCCGCCCGCCCCGCGCATCGAGGGCCCTCCCGCAACTCCACACCAGCGCCCGAACACACGACGGCCGGGCAACACAATCGCGGGCCGCCCTCACCGTAAAGCTGCGCCCGCCACGCAGGGGAACCCATCGATGTGGCTGCGCAGGGTGGAGAGCCACTTCAGAATCGCGGACCTCACGGACGAAATCCTACAGGCCGACACAGTGCTCAACGCCCTTCCGGAGGACGTGTACAGAAAACTCATCTCGCGAATACCCGAAACACACACCCTCACATACAGCACCACAAAAAGTTCCTCCTCGAAGCTTGCTCCCTGCCCATCGCCAAGCGGGCCGCCGTGCGTTATCGACCTTGCCATAAACCCACGCCACGACCTCAATTCAAGAGACGCTTGGGGCATGGTCGTAGATCTCCTGTCACTACCAGACTTGGGTGGCACAAAGAAGCGGCAGGAGATAAGCTTCACACGGGAAATCTACCTTCGCCAACCTCCCGGAGGTACGCAACCAGATCGCTCACCCCTACACCATGCCTGTCGAGGACCTCATAGAGACGGGCGCAACACCTCACAGACAATGTCATCAAGGCTTCACAGCGGCTAAAACCGGCCACACAGCCGGTCAGCTCCGTCCAGCCTGAAGAGGACGTAGAGCAGCCCGTCAACGCCATCGCCAACAGACGTCCACCGAACCACAGCAGATGGAGGTCCCCGGGCTTCTGTCGCTACCACAAGTGGTTCGGAAAGGACGCCTGAAACTGCCTGCCGCCCTGCTCGTTCACCCGTTCAAAAAACGGGGGTGGCGGCGGCCAGCAGGACAGGCCGCCATGGCAGCCGAAGAACCCAGGGCCTCAAAAACAGTAGGTTTTTACGTCCGCGACACCGTCTCCGGCAGGATGATGCTGGTCGACACAGGAGCCTTTAAATCGGTCTTCCCAGCATCCAGAGAGGACCGCAACCAGACACCAGACCGGCCATTTCCTGACGGCCGCCAACGGAACCCCATCCTCTCCTACGGCACCAGGCTCCTGTCGATCTCCATCCTTGGCCAGAGTTACTCCTGGGACTTCATCGTCGCGGAGATTAGGAAACCCACTCCTGGGGGCCGATTTTCTGGCGCACTTCGGCCTGCTAGTCGACGTGGGGCGCAAGCGCCTCCTCGATACCGACTCCCTGCCGGTCTCTCCCGTTAACGGCGGGACCCAGACCCACCATCAGATTTGTCGCCCCACCAGTATGCACACCTACTGTCGGAGTTCCCTGAGGTATTTAAGCCCGAGCTTCGCCAAGTCCCCGGGGCCCCAGCCAAGCACGGCATATACCACCATATAGTGACTAAAGGGCCCCCGACACATGCGAAGTTCCGCAGGCTTCCCCCTCAGCGCCTTCAGGAGGCTAAAAGCATTCACGGAGATGGAACAGATGGGCATCTGCAGGAAAGCCTCCAGTCCATGGGCCTCCCCCCTCCACATGGTGCAGAAACCGGACGGCTCCTGGAGACCCTGCGGCGACTACAGGCGGCTCAACATTGCAACAGAGCCCGACCACTACCCTCTACCTAACATGCAAGACCTCACGGCCTCCTTTCACGTGGGCCAAAATATTCACTAAATTGGACCTTCTTAAATCTTATTTCCAGGTACCTGTTGCGCCAGAGACATACCAAAGACAGCCATCATCACGCCCTTGGGTCCTATGTGTTCGCTTTCTCCACCTTCGGGCTGAGGAACGCGGGGCCACCTTCCAGCGGCTCATGGACAGCATCCTGGGGACCTAAAATTCTGCGTCTGCTACGTCGACGACATTCTCATATTTTCCAGGTCTCACAGCGAACACCAGAGACACATCAAAGCAGTCCTCCAGCGCCTCCAAGAGAACGGCCTCGTCGTCCGTTTGACAAGTGTACCTTCGGCGTCCAGAAAGCAGAATTCCTGGGTCACGAGGTGTCTCCGACAGGCGTCCGCCCTCTTACATCGAAAGTGGCAGCCGTGAGCCAAGTTCCCGACACCCACCTCCATCAAGGCCGTCCAGGAGTTCCTTGGGATGGTAAACTTCTACAGGCGGTTCATCCCCGGATCGCGCAAGGTACACCACGGCCCCCTGACGGAAGTCCTAAAAGGTCAACCGAAGTCCCTGTCTTGGGGACCCAGCCAGCAGCAGGCCTTTTCCTGACAAAGGCCGCCCTCACCAAGGCAATCGCCTTGGCACACCAGGATCCCAAGGCTCCTCCAGCTGACGACAGACGCCAGTAACGTCGCCTGCGGTGCTGTTCTGGAGCAAATCATCAACGGAGCCCCCAGCCCATCGCCTTCTTCAGCAAGAAGTTCAGTCCCGCAGAGACCGCTACAGCACCTTCGACAGGGAACTCTGCGCGATGTACAATGGCGCAGTTCGGCACTTCAAGTTCCTCCTGGAGGGGACGCCTTCACAATCTTCTCAGACCACCAGCCACTGGTTCACGCCTTCACGAAGCAGGGGACGATGGTCTTCCAGACAGCAGCGCCACCTCTCAGCCATAGCCGAATTTACCTGTTCCGTCAGGTACCTCCCCGGCAAGAAAAATCCCGTAGCAGACGCCCTCTCCAGAGTCGAGTTGAACGCAGTGCAGCTTGGTGTAGATTACCAGGACCTTGCCAGAGAACAGGCCGCTGACCCAGAAACCCCAGCATACCGCACCGCCATCACATCCCTCAAGTGGCGAGACGTGACCCTCGCCCCGAAGGCCCCAGCCTGCTCTGTGACATCAGTACAGGCCAGCCCCGCCTTTGGTTCCAGCCTCACGCCGCCGCCAGGTATTCGACATAATTCACGGCCTCTCACACCCCTCCGGCAGGACCACGGCCAAACTGCTTTCAAAAAAGTTCGTCTGGCACGGGTGCAAAAAGGACGCCACGGCCTGGGCAAAACAGTGCCTGCAGTGCCAGACCAGTAAAGTGGGTCGTCACACGCAGTCGGGGTAGGCGAAGTTCCCACAGCCAGGGCGCCGCTTCGGCCACATCCACATCGACGTCGTCGGGCCCCTTCCCCATCAGGCGGATCCAGATACCTCCTGACGGTGGTAGACCGTTCGACGAGGTGGCCCGAAGCCACACCCATGCAAGAAGCCACCGCCAGCGCGAACGCGCCGAGGCCCTGCTCTCCAGTTGTTAGCCGCTTCGGGCGCCCGGACCATCACAACCGACAGGGGCCCCGCTTCTCTCCGAGTTGTGGTCTGCCCTGGCTCAACTGCTGGGAACCACGCACCACACCACCACAGCGTACAACCCAGTGGCCAACGGCTCAGTCGAACGGTTCCACAGGTCCTCAAAGTCATCCTCATGGCCCGCTGCACCGCCGAGGACTGGAAACATCAGCTGCCGTGGGTCCTCTCGGGTTGAGGACCGCCCCCAGAGCCGACGGCACCCCATCCGTAGCTGAACAAACCTATGGGGAACCCTCGTGGTGCCGGGAGAGCTCGTGACGGGATGAACGCCACTCCCCATCACTGCAGAGGCTCCGCGATGTGGCCGGGCAAGTTCGCCCCTTGCAGGCGCCATACATCGACAAAGCAACCACCTTCATGCCCCCCACAGCTGTCTTCCGCCACCCACGTCTTTGTCAGAGTCGACGCCGTCCGTCCACCACTAACTAAGCCCCTACAGGGGACCCTTCCGCGTGCTGGAACGGAACAGCAAGGCGTTCCAGCTGGCACTCCCAGGCAAGGGCGACTGGGTTTCATCGACCGTTAAAGCCCGCCTTCCTGTCGGAGAGTCCTGCAGCGACGCAGCACCCTTCCGCCCAACCGCACTCCAGCACGCCCTCACCCCGCAGGCGGCCGCCCCAGGAAGGGACCGCCCAACCAGCAGCCTCACAGGCGGGAGGCCCTCCGTTATCTTCAAGGAGCCCGGCACCCTTCAGCGCCCCAGCAGATACAGGGGATTAGTCAGACGCGCCCCTCGTCTTGGGAGTATTTGTAAAGTCACCACATCGGCGCCAGGATAGTGTTTCGGCGGCGCCATTAATTAAGTCTCCGCTGAGCTTGTTTTCTTTGGTGACTTCCCATTTTCTTCAAGCTCAATTAGTCACGCCTAAAACGTGCCAGGTCACGCATTTTAATTTTTTACTTTATGCGTATTTATACAAATGTCACACATTGTGTATCACATGTTCCTTCATTCACAGGCATCAAGACTGTATCCATATTGTAGCTCTGTATGTTTTGTATTGTAATTTGTACTCGTTCACTGTATATTATTGTTTATTGTTTCGACCTCAGGTCACAGGCAATTCCATTGTCTCTCGCGGGTCAAGGTCAGTCGGCCGTTATAAGCTGCCTGATCTGTAATAAAGTAGCAGTAACTTTTACCTGCTCGTTTCTTTGACACCTTACAGGTTCATTGTTTTTTGTGCTACTTGTCTTTTCAAAGTTTGATCTCTTCTTCGAGTACGTTTTTCTGGGTGTATAACTATTTGAGTTATATCATCTGCAAAGCAGACATCAGTACAGTACTCTGGTGGTGAAGTCATATCTGATGTATATATAATATGAATAGTGTTGGACTGAATACAGATCCTTGTGGGACTCCACTTAGTAACGGGAATGAATTCCATATGTAATTTTGTAACTTGATTGCTGCTGTTTGATCTCTGATGAAGTTGCATAGTATTTTCTCAAAAATGTCTGGAAGGTTGAGATGTAATATTTTTGTACTGAAGTCCTTGTATCCATACTTTGTCAAATGCCTTGTTATATCTCTACATACTAGGTTACATAGGTACCTTCTTCTTTGTGATAGTGCAATACTTCATATATTGTTGCTATTGCAATCTGGGTCCATCTTCCTTTTCTAAATCCATATTAATTATTATTGTGTAGCTGATTACCTTCTAGGAACAACACTAATCTGTTGTTAATTATTTTTTCAAATATTTTGCCAGGCATTTCTAGTAATGATATTGGTCTATAATTTCTACCTGACTAGTTATATATTCAGATTTTTCCTGGTTTAGGTATCATGAAATCATTATTGCATTCTTGAATATAATTGAAAATATCCCATTGAGAGAGCCCAGTTGTATATTTTCTTAATTTTTCTTGAATGCAATGTCTGGTAAATTTTGAATTATGATCTTGTTAATTCCACTTTTCCTGGTGCTTTGTGTTTAAAATTTTTAATTATTATTTTGATTTCCCATAACTCTATTTTCCTTGTTAATGGGCAGTCTTCATTGTCTGCTAATATCAGCTGCATAATGCAGATTTGTTCTGTGTCTATGTTGTTTAATGAATTCATTGACTATTGTCTCATGTTGGTTGTCGAAATTTTGGTTATCCTCCTGCGTTATCTGGAATATTTCCTGCCAGTAGGCCTTGCAAAAAGTACTTCCTTCTCTTTGTCATCATATATTTTCTCATTCCCATGCTTTATGTATGGCGAAGTATTAGTTTTTGCTTCCCATCAGTCTTGCAACGGAGTTCCAAAATTGTTTTGGGTTATTGTACTGTATTTCTGTGTTTTTTATTAGGTCTTTAATTTTGATGATATAATCTTTGAGTTTTCTTTGTACTAACTGTTCTTGTAATGACACATATCTTCTCATTAATATGTTGTTCCACCCTGTTATAAGTACTGTGTTTTGATGTTGTTGTAGTGCCATTGTATCAATTTCAACTTATCACTACTAATAGGATGTGGAAGTGTGGTGTATTTAGTTATGGGTATATGATTTTTTATTGCTTCCTCTATATTTCTGTACCATTCTCCAAGCTCACCATCCACTATTTCTTTTGTTATTTCTATTTCATTTGAATTTATTGTTGTTGTCTACTCATTTTTCCTTCTATTTCATTTTTGAAGCTTTCCCACCTTGCTCTTTTTATTTATGGTATTTCTAAGGATGGGATCATTATTGGATTTTTATTATTTATAGTAAACTGTACGTCTTCTAAAGCTAAATCCCAGTCTTCTGTATTAGGTTTAACTAAAGTTTTCAGGATATCCTTTATTTTACGATTTGTTCTTTCTACTGCTCCATTTGAACTTGGTTTATATGCTGTTATTTGACATTTATTTATCTCATAAAAGACATAATTGGAGATTTAAAAGTTCACTAGTAAATTCAGCTGCGTTATCAGAAAGAAAAACTTGTGGACATGAATGTCTCGTAATAATTCTAGATTTAAGAGCTTCTGATACTGTAATTGCATCTCTATTTCTTACTGGTACAATCTCTACATATCTTGTTAGATAGTCTAAAAAGACTAATATTTGTTTATTCCCTCTAACAGTGGTAGGAAACGGACCTAAAAAATCCATTGACACGACCTGGAACGGTTGGAGTTCCGATGGATATTTTTCAAGTGGAGCCTTTGGATTTACGTTACCTTTATTTCTATTACAAACTACACAATTTTGTACAAAGTTCTTGGCATCTTCACTACAATGTGTCCAACAATAATTTCTGGTTATGATTCTACTTGTCTTTTTGGTTCCTGGATGTCCTGCTAACTCATATAAATGAGTGTGTTAGTTCTAAAACTTCTCTGATTAGTGTTTTTGGGATGTATAGACGAGAATAACCATTCTTCTTTGTTGGTCTTTTATATAATAAACCATTGATTAAAACAAAATCAGGTTTTGAAGATTCATCTGTCATTAGCTGTCCTGTTATCTGTCTGATTTCTGTATCCTTTCCTTGTTGTATTTGTACTCTTTCTAAATCTAAGTCTACTAATTGACAGCTAAAACAAAAAGTATTAGTGGTAATGCATTTCTCTGTTTCTTCTTGGGATCTGGATAATGCAACGGCTAGTGTATTAAATTTCCCTGGGATATATCTGAATTCTGGAGCAAATTCTAACACTAATGAACCATCTATTGAACTTCATGTTATTTGTAAAAGTTCTCTTCTTAAACAAATCACAAATGGGTCTGTGATCAGTAAATACATTGACTTTATGTCCTAGGATTATGTCTAAATGTCTTTAATCCCCAGTATAATGCTAAACATTCTCTTTCTATTGTGCTATAATTTCTCTCTGCTGCATTTAAGACTCTACTGGCATAATATACTGCCCTCATTCTGGTTTTGTCCTTTTGCAATAATACAGCCCCTAGCCCTGTACTTGAGGCATCACAAGCTAAGTAGAAGTCTTTGGAGAAATCTGGGTAGACTACTACAGGATTCCTTGTCATTTTACTCTTTAGTGTTTGGAAGGCTGTATCTTGCTCTTTATTCCATTCATATTTGACATCCTTCTTTGTTAATCTGTTAATGGTTTGGCTATTGTAGCAAAACCCTTAATGAAAGGTCTATAGTAACCTACCATTCCTAGGAATCGTCTCAATGTTTTCAAATTTGAAGGAGCTGGATATTCAACTATTCCCTTTATCTTGCCTGCTTGCATTCGCAGTCCATCTTCACTAATTACATGACCTAAGTATTCCAAGGATTTCATTAAGAATTGACATTTCTTTAATTTGATTTTTAGTCCTGCTCTTCTTAATCTTTCTAGGACTATTTCTAAAGTTTTGAGGTGACTTTCTAAATCTTTACTAAAAATGATCTTCATCTAAGTAAACTGCAACATTTTCTATATCCCCTAGTATTTGCAGCATTAATCTAACAAACGTTGAAGGAGCCGAAGTGAGTCCAAATGGCATGACTTCAAATTGTAAATGTTCTTTATGTGTGCTGAAGGCTGTGTATGGTTTCGACTCTTCGTCTAAGGGTACTTGCCAGTATCCACTCAGTAAATCTAAAAATGAAAATATTTTTGCACCTCCTAATTGAGTAACATATCTTGAATTACTGGCATTGGCATTCTATCTGGGATGGTGTTGGAATTTAACTTTCTATAATCTATCACAAGTCTCCAATTTCCATCTTTCTTTGGAACAAGTAGTAATGGAGAATTATATGGAGATTTAGAAGGAATGACTACCCCATCTTTCTTCATCTCTTCTATCAAATTATCAAATATGGGTCTTTGGCTTATTGGTAATCTGTAATTAGGAATCAAGAATGGTTTTGTTCTATCATCTAACAAAATTTTATGCTTTAGGACATTTCTTCTATCGAATTTATCTCCTTCTATAGCTATTACATCTCTTTATTTTTCTAATACCTGAATTAATTTATTCTTGTTTTCTGGGAAATCTGTTTTATTCACCTCTTTGCTTAATTCAGACCTTTGACCAGTTACAGAGAAAAATGCTTTTTCTTCCAGTGTTAGTAACGGTTTGTTTATAGGTATTCCTTTGCAAAAGACAATGCCTGCATATAGTGTTAGTTTGTTATTTGAGTAGTTTTGGACATAAACTTCACAAGTATTACCCTTCATGTGGACTAAGGAATTATCCATCCTGACAAATTCTGGCAACTCTTCATTTAATAATAGAACGTCTTTAACTTCTATCTCTTCCTTTCCCCTTAAATGTATTTTTGTTAAACACTTTGGATGCAAAATTATTTGTCTAGTTAGCATGAATTGTATTTTATTATCATCAGCAGTGCTTACGCAACATATTTCTTCATCTTTTATCTCTGCAAAGTAACAATGTTCTGCATCTACACTATTTTCTTCAGTTACTGCTATTACATTATTTATATCTACTTTATTTATTTTGTTTAACAACAATACTTCATTTAGTAAATTCCTTTCATTATCACAACTTATTACTACATTGCTATAACTATCTGTATTCATCCCTGTATATTTATCTTTATAGGCGCCTTGTTTTTCGTCATATTCAGAACCTTGGTGATCACCACTATTTATTTCTGGGTCATTTCTTTCTTTGGAGGATATAATTTCTGGATGTGCACATCTTCTTGGGTTTCTATTCTGTAATTGTGGGAATTTCTCTTTTCCATTCCTTTCCAATTTATTTTGATTGTTCTCTTGATGGTAATTTATTTTATGTATGCCTTTCTCGCTTGTCGAAGTCGCCTCAGACAAATTGATCAGATTTGGGTGAAACTTTTCTTCTTCAAGTGTAAAGTATACGCTCCTTTTATTATCTTGTTTCAGGTTAATTCTTCCTTCTCTGCAGTCTAGGATGATTCCACATCTCTTCATTAAATTAAATGAGAACAACGCTTCTGTGGGAAAAAATCTGTCTTCTAGAACGAAAAGGGCCCCCTCCAGTGCCACCACCTTAACTCACCACAACCCACCACTGCCCTCAGGTTGACAACAGACAGCAGCAACATCGCCTGTGGTGCAGTACTTGAGCAGCTGGTAAATGACACACCCCAGGCCTTGGCCTTCTTCAGCTGCAAATTTTTGCCAGCTGAGACCCGCTACAGCACCTTCGACAGAGAGCTGCTGGCTATCTACCAGGCTGTGAGGCACTTCAAGTACCTGCTGGAGGGAACCGAATTCACAATCCTAACAGATCACAAATCCTTGGTTCACGCATTTGCAAAGCAGGGGGATGCGTGGTCTGCAAGGCAATGGCGGCACCGTACCACCATTTCCGAATTCGGTTGCACCATCAACTATGTTCCTGGCTGATGCTCTGTCAAGAGTAGAAATCAATTCCCTTCACCTCAACATCGACTACAAAGATCTCGTGAGAGAACAAGCAGCAGACCCAGAGACGGCGGACTACAGGACGGCAGGGATGGCTCTCAAATGGAAAGATGTGCCCTTAGCAAACTCGAAACACAACTCTCCTCTGAGACACCAGTGCAGGCCGCCCACGCCCCCTGGTGCCCACCTCGAGGGGAAAGCACGTGTTCGACATAGTCCATGGTCCTTCCCTCCATCAGGGTGCACAACGGCGCGCCTCATGACTGACAAGTTCGTCTGGCACGGCATCAAGAAGGACGTCCGCCAGTGGGCAAGGAGCTGCATTCTGTGCCAGACTAGCAAAACATCCCGGCACACAGAGTCCGGGATCAGCGATTTTCCCCAGCCTTGTCGACGGTTCGGCCACTCCCACATCAACATCATCGGGCCCCTTCCGCAGTCGGGGGGAGCCAGATACCTCCTGACGATCATAGACCGCTCCACTCGCTGGCCTGAAGCAACCCCCATGGATGAAGCGTCAACAACATCATGCACAGAGGCCCTCCTCTCCAGTTGGATCAGCCACTTCGGAGTGCCAGACAGCATCACTACAGACAGGGGTCCTGCCTTCCTGTCAGAGTTCTGGGTCTCCTTGGCACTCCTGATGGGTACAACTCTACACAGCACAATGGCATACAACCCCACAGCAAACAGCATGGTCGAGAGGGCGCCACGCTCTCTTAAAGCAGCTGTCATGGCACGCTGCACTGACGAGAGGTGGAAGGAACAACTGCCCTGGGTCCTGCTGGGTCTCCGCACCACACCGAAAGCAAATGGCCACACCTCCTCTGCTGAGAAAGTCTACAGGGAAACACTGGCCGTCCCCAGAGAGTTCTCACCACCATCAGCCGACGGTGCCAACACCCTCCTCCCAAGGTTGAGGGAACTCGCACAGAAGTTCACTCCCTGCCACAAGACCTTCATTGACAGAACCACCACCTACAGCCCACCTGCCTTACACTCCTACACTCCTGCGCCTAGGTCTTCGTCAGGGTTGACGCCTGCCGGCCGCCCTTAACCAGGCCCTACAGTGGGTCCCACTGAGTCATCAAGCGAGCCAGCAAAGCATTCCTCCTCGACATCCACGGGTAGGAGGACTGGATCACCATCGACAGGCTGAAACCCGCATTCCTGTTGGACAGCAAAGTTTTAAGAGGTGCAAAAAAATGAGCAGGAGAAAGTTATTGCTACTTTATTGGAGACGCAGGCCATTTATATAGTGGTGGACTGATGTCACAAAAAGGAATACAATGGAACCTTGGTGACCCGAAGTCAGTTACACTTGACAATGATTACAATGAATAAATACAATTCTTGTGCAAAAAAAATGGACAGTGACCGACATGACAACATTCTGATACATGTACAAAAGAGACAGATACAAAATAAATTAGTAACAGGTATAAATTTACATAGAAAGGCATGGCTGGTTCGATATGGCTGATTTGGCATGACCCGCTCCTATAGGAGCGGAATTGAAAGAAAACGGGTCACTCATCACAAATCACAGCAGACTCACTCAGCGGAGACTTTACAAATACTCCCCCAAAGACGTGGGTAACGTCTGATTAATCGAGGTATCTGCTGGGGCGTTGAAGAGTGCCGTGGCTCCGTGAAGTCAGCTGGGGGGTGTGGTGTGAGCTGGAGCGGCTGGCTGTGGCGCTGGCTGGTTGCTTTCGGGGGTGGCCATGCGACTCTTTTTAGTTTGCTGCCTGGCTGCTGAGGCAACGGTTCCTTAGGAGGGTGCTGCGCCGTTCCTGTCTGCTGTTTCCTCCAGGAGGGCAGGCTTGAGACTGTCGATCGACACCCAATCATCCTTTCCGTGTAGGGCAAGGCGGAAGGCTTTGCTGTTCCTCTCAAGCACATGGAAGGGGCCCCTGTAGGGTCTGGTGAATGGGGGCCAGATGGCATCGTCCCTGATGAAGATGTGGGTGGTGGAGGACAAGCCAGGAGGCGTGAAGGCGGTTGACCTGTCAGCGTACGTCTGCCGGCAGGGGGCGAACTTCCCAACTATGTCGCGGAGCCTCTGGACTGACAGGTTGTGACGATCCTCCGTGACGAGTTCGCCTGGGACCACAAGGGGCTCTCTGTAGATTTTCCCCACTGTAGACAGGGTCGCCGTTAGCTCTGGGGCGGTTCTCAGCCCAAGGAGGACCCAAGGCAGCTGGTATTTCCAATCCTCGGCAGTGCAGCGGGCCATGAGGGATGCCTTCAGGGACCTGTGGAATCTCTCCACTAATCTGTTGGCTGTGGGGTTGTAGGCTGTGGTGGTGTGGTGAGATGTCCCCAGCAGGCGTGCCAGGGCGGACCAGATCTCGGACAGGAAGGCCGGGCCCCTGTCGGTGGTGATGTGGTCTGGGACGCCGAACCGGCTGATCCAGCTGGAGAGGAGGGCCTCGGCGCACGCACTGGCGGTGGCTTCTTGCATGGGCGTCGCCTCAGGCCACCTGGTTGAGCGGTCGACAATCGTCAAGAGGTATCTGGCCCCGCCTGACGGGGGAAGAGGGCTTACGACGTCTATGTGGATGTGGCCGAACCGCCTCCCCGGCTGGGGAAACTCCCCAACCCCTGACTCGGTGTGACAGCCCATCTTGCTGGTTTAGCACCAGATGCATTGTCTCGCCCAGGCCCTCGCGTCCTTCTCCATCCCGTGCCAGACGAACTTCTCTGTCAGGAGCTTGGCCGTCGTCCTGCCGGAGGGGTGGGACAGCCCGTGGATGACATAGAATACGACAGCAGCGGGAGGCGGGCACCAGAGGGCGAGGCTGGCCAGTGCTTATGTCGCACAGGAGTTTTGATCCCCCGGTGGCGAGGGTCACGTCCCTCCACTGTAGGGACGTGATGGCGGTGCAGTAGACTGGAGTCTCTGGGTCGGCGGTCTGCTCCCGGGCGAGGTCCTCGTAGTCAAACCCGAGCTGCACCGCATTGAGCTCAATTCTGGAGAGGGCGTCTGCTACAGGATTCTTCCTGCCGGGGAGGTATTTGATTGGGCAGGCGAACTCTGCGATGGCTGCGAGGTGTCGCTGCTGCCTGGAAGACCATGCATCCCCTTGTTTCGTGAAGGTGTGGACCAGCGGCTGGTGGTCCATCCAGATTGTGAAGGGCGTACCCTCCAGTAGGAACTTGAAGTGGCGTACCACCCGATACACTGTAGAAGGTGCTGTAGCGGGCCTCTGCGGGGTTGAACTTTTTGCTGAAGAAGACAATGGGCTGGGGGACGCCGGCGACGATCTGCTCCAGGATGGCCCCGCAGGCGACGTTGCTGGCATCCGTTGTCAGCTGGATGGGGCATTGGGGTCCTGGTTGGCCAAGGCAGTTGCCTCGGTGAGGGCAGCCTTCGTCAGGGAGAAGGCTCGCTACTGACTGGGTCCTCACGCTAAGGGCTTCTGTTGGCCTTTCAGGATCTCCGTCAGGGGGGCCATGGTGTGTGCGATTCTGGGGATGAACCTTCTGTAGTAAATGACCATCCCGAGGAATTTCTGAACGGCCTTGACGGAGGTAGGGGTGGCGAACCTGGTGATGGCTGTGACCTTTGATGCGAGCGGGCGGACGCCATCTGGGGATATCTCGTGGCCCAGGAAGTCAGCTTTTTCGACGCCGAAGGTGCACTTGTCGAATCAGATGACTAGGCCGTTCTCACGCAGTCGCTGCAGGACCACCCGGATGTGCCGCAGGTGCTCTTTAGGGGATCTGAAAAAAATTAGAATATCGTCCACGTAGCAGACGCAGAAGTTCAGGTCCCCCAGGATGCTGTCCATTAACCTCTGGAATGTTGCCCCCGTTCCTCAGGCCAAAGGTGGAGAAGGCGAAGACGTAGGACCCAAAGGGCGTAATGATGTCGATTTTTGTGATATCCTCTGGAGCAACTGGTACCTGGAAGTAAGATTTTAAAAGATCTAAATTAGAGAATATTTTGGCCCTGTGAAAGGAGGCTGTGAGATCTTGCATGTTTGGCAATGGGTAATGATCAGGTTCAGTTGCGAGGTTGAGCCGCCTGTAGTTGCCGCAGGGTCTCCAGGAGCCATTCAGTTTCTGCACCATGTGGAGGGGAGAGGCCCACGGGCTGGAGGCCTTCCTGCATATACCCATCCGCTCCATCTGGGCGAAGGCGTTCTTGGCCTCCTGAAGGTGCCGAGGGGGAAGCCTCCGGAACTTTACGTGGACTGGGGGACCCTTCATCTTGATGTGGCGGTATATTCCATGCTTTGCTGGGGTTCCGGGTACCTGACACAGCTCAGGCTTGAACATATCGGGGAACTCCTTCAGCAGCTGGGTGTACAGGTTGGGGCGATGGAGCAGATGGTAGGCACACTGGGTCCCAGTGCCAAGGGGAGGGACTGGCAGTAGTCGGTGTCTAGGAGACGCTTGTGACTGACGTCGACTGCCAGCCCGAAGTGAGCGAGGAAATCTGCGCCCTGTATTGGGGTCCTTACGTCCATGATGATGAAGTTCCATGAATATCTCCGGCCAAGGACGGAGATCGATAGGAGCCTGGTGCTGTAGGAGAGGATGGGGGACCCGTTGGCGGCTGTCAGGAAGGCAGCCGGATCCAGTGAGCGTTTGTGGTCCTCTCTGGACGGTGGAAACACTGATCGGACGGCTCCAGTGTCGACCAACATCATCCTGCCGGAGATAGTGTCGCAGACGTAGAAACCTAATTGCTTTGGGCTCCTGGGTTCCCCTGCTGCCATGGCGGCCTGTTCTGTTGGCCGCCGCCTCCACCGTTTTTTGGATGGGTGAAGGAGCAGGGGGGGTTGGCAGTTCCGGGCATCCTTGCCGTACCGCTGGTGGTAGTAGCAATGGCCCGGTGGGTTCTTCTTGTAGTGGTGCGGTGGCCGCCTTCTGGTGACGGCGTTGATGTCCTCCTGCTGCGCACTATCCTCTGACTGGAGGGAACTGATGAGGTTTGCGGGCGTGGATGCCCGCTTCGCTGCCCTTGCGGAGTCTGTCAGCTGCTGTGCCGTCATAATAAGGTCCTCGAGCAGCATGGTGTAGGGGTCGAGGATCTGAGTTCAGACCTCTGGGAGGAGCTGGCGGAGGAGGATTTCCCATGATAGGTTGATCTCTGATCGCCTATCGGTGCCGTCTGTGTCTGGAAGGGTGAGGAGGTCCTGGATCACGCCCCAAGTTTCCAGGATGTTCTTGTCATGCCGCGGGCTGGTGACGAGGTCAAGGGCGCGGGAGGCCCTCTCGGAGATCGGCAGGGAGCAGGTCTCGACGAGGGAGGTTTTTAGATTCTGGTAGGTGACGGGGCGTGTGGCAGACACCCACGGGACGAGCTTTCTGTAGACCTCGTACGGCAGGGCGTTGATGATGGCGTCGGCTTGTAGTACCTCGTCTGTGAGTCCCACCAGTCTGAACTGTCCCTTGACCCTGTATAACCATGATGATGGGTTACTGTGCATGAAGGGCAGCAATTTTATGCCGAGGCGGCTTTAGTTTGTTCCGGCGGGATGGGCAGCACGTGGGGTAAGGGTAGCGGCATGGAGGAGCGCGTGATTCTAGGCGTGGGGGAGGGCGCGGGTGGGACGTGCGGTAGGCAGATATCTGAGTCCGTGTAGTTCGCAGTTAACTGTATGTGGGAGGGAATGTCCGCGTCCACGCTCACTCTTTGCCCTCTTAATTGGAGTGGGGTACTCACGTCAATACGCACTTGGGAGCGCGCCGTGTGGGTCCGCTAATGACGTTGCTGATTTGCCGACGAGAGTCAGCATGCCCGAACACTGGTTACAGCGCCGTATTTAGTCCGCTAGGGGCGTGGGGTAGTTCATGGAGCCAAGACTAGGTCACCGTCTGAGTCCGCAAATGGCTCCGGGAACCACTCCAGGGTCACCACTTTAAGAAGTGCAAAAGAAATGAGCAGGAGAAAGTTACTGTTACTTTATTGGAGATGCAGGCCGTTTATATAGCGGCGGACTGACGTCACACAAAGGAATACAATGGACCCTCGGTGACCGGAGGTCAATTACGCTTGACAATAATTACAATGCATAAATACAATTCTTGTGCAAAGAAAAATGGACAATGACCGACATGACAACATTCTGATATATGTACAAAAGAGACAGATACAAAATAAATTAGTAACAGATATAAATTTACATAGAAAGGCATGGCGGGTTCGATATGGCTGATTTTGCATGACCCGCTCCTATAGGAGCGGAATTGAAAGAAAACGGGTCGCTCATCACAGATCACAGAAGACTCACTCAGCGGAGACTTTACAAAGTATGCGAAGAAGGCAGGCGCCCCAGAGTCCCCCCTCAATACCTGCCTCCACCAAGGTGGGGCCCAGGGCGGCCCAGAAAACTCATCCAGCCAACCCCAGGTGTCAGCTCCACCCTGCGCCCACAGTTCTCCAGAAGCAGGGGCCCACTCTGACTGCCTCCGTGATTAATGTTATTTCATCCAATAGTTGCTGCTCTAATTAGTCTGAGGGGGGGGAGTATTTGTAAGGGCTTCAAATCGCCTTTCCTTTCTTGTGTTTCTCCCTTCAAATGTACATTAATCACATCATGTATATTACCTGTCATTATTTCAGATTCTTTATGTACCTCATCTTATGCATCATTGTACGGCCTTTCCGCCGATATGTATATCTACCTTTTATATGCCCTGTTACGAATATTGTATGTATTTTTATGCTTATCAGAAAACACAAATTCTGTATGGATGCAGCGGGGGCCCTCGGGTTTTCTGCTACCTTTCCGTCCACTTTTCACTTTATAAACACCTGTCAAGAATAATAAAGAATCAGTCTCTCTTTTGACATTTCTCTTGAACCTCACACCGGCGATAGCCGGGAAGACGAAGTTCTTACACCCTCTCATCTGATTCGAGGATCCATGATCCGACTGATGTCACCCGTTGTGCAACCTGAAAATACGTATTGCACGTTGATGATGAATCAGATGCATCATCAGTACTTCCATCTCACCGGCACCCTGCGAATGTTTCGACATTGGTGGCAGCCAGAGTACTTGAGTTCATTGCAGGGGAGGCACAACTTCAGAGTGGGACCTAAATCTTCATTGAGTGTTGGACTTACTGGCCATTGGGTAGAATTGATGCTGTCTATCCGGATGACGATCGAGTCGTAAGCTCTGTTAGGGTAGGTTCACACATGGCGTTTTTAACCGCGATGGCCACCGCTCGTTTAATGCTGTAATCATTCACATGAAGCGTTTTTGACCGTGGCGGCCAACGCTGTAATGCTTTTTTATATATATATATATATATATATATATATATATATATATATATATATATATATATATATATATTTATATATATATATATATATATATATATATATATATATATATATATATATATATATATATATATATATATATATATATATATATATATATATATATATATATATATATATACAGTATATGTATATATATATATATATATATATATATATATATATATATATATATATATATATATATCTACTTTTTGGTGACATTCAGTGTCAGAATGGACGTGGAAGAAATAGCTTGCGTTTGGCTGTTGAACCACAGACTGAATTGGCGCAAACAGCGCCAAAGATGGCATTGGGTACACCCAGTTTTACATGATAGACATACCTTTGGTTTATTTGTAACATTGTACCCATCTTTAAGAGAGCATGAAGAAAAAATTTTTAATTATTTTAGAATTTCTATGAAACCTTTCGATGCTCTGTTAGACCTAATCAAGATAGGCATATCAAAGATCAACACCTTGATGAGGGATTCCATCTGCCCAGAACAAAAAACTAGTCTTAACATTAAGGTGAGTCCTTTATTATAATCAGTTTTATTGAAGGAAATGTGTTCTATATAAAAATCAAACAACTATTTCCCTGGAAAAAAAATGACATGCATTTATTAACTCTATTTCCTCGTTACATACCGTGTATTTTGGTTTCTAGGAGTCAAACATATCAATATATTCTGACTGTGTATCAGAAACTTGGCTAACAGTAACTGTGAAGGAATATTTGGATGGACTGTTGGTGGTGGTGTTGGTGTGTTACTATAGTGTGAGGTGCTTGCTTATGGTTGCATATTCAGGTGTGTATGGTAAACTGGTTGAGTGTCAGAAACTTTGGCTGTGGCAGCCGGTGACGGAGTTGTCTGATGTAGTGACTGTCGTTGAACAGTGTGTCCTGGGTAATGTGGGTATGGTTGACTATATGAGAGTGGATGATGGGGTGGCTGAATGGAGTGGTATGTTCCAGCTGTATGAGCACGATGAAGTACATTTAGCAGCCCAATTTTGGTCAGTAAGCGGTTATTTTCTGGCACTTTTTTCAGTTCTTTATAGAGTGACAAGCGAAACAGTTTATCTTCATCATTCTGTAGCTGTGCTTCTGTTTGTCTTGCTGCTAAGCTCTTTTCTAAAATATCAACAACATGCTGATCACTAAGATTCTGCTTCGGTTTCTTCTTTGCTGGTGTGACTCCCATGCCGCGATATTCTTCTGTTATGTCAAAGTCGTCATCATCTGCTTGGGCTCCGCCAGCATCAATGTTGCTGGTAGTTTATTTGTTAGAGACGGAACTTTCCAAAAATTGTAATCTCCAGAAATAAATATATGTGTTGCTTCTTGCGTTTGATCCAGACGGTAGATTTTTCTGTTTCCTTAATTCCCTTGCATAGTTATCCCTTAAATTTTTCCACTTCTTTTGCAAGGACATACCTGAAAAGTAGTAAATATACATATTAATAAAACTGATTTAGTTTGATTCTTTCACTTGTAAATAAAATCTCTAGTCACATTTTCCTGTGTGTGTGTGTGTGTGTGAGAGAGAAAGAGAGAGAAATTTGTGTATGTGGACGAGTTGGTATGACAGGGAATTAAAGATATACAAATATATATAGCTAGACACACACATATACTGTATACATACATACGGACATGCATATATATATATATATATATATATATATATATATATATATATATATATATATATATATATATACATACACATAAATAGAGACAAACACACACACACACACACACACATATATATATATATATATATATATATATATATATATTATTATGAAGTTAATGAAATGAATTAATTTGATATTTTTCGGTGTTTTTGTTTTGGCCCATTAGAGTAAGTTTTTGTTTTGTCCAGTTTTGTTTATGTATGTCTCTTGAAGGCTGGACTGGGGTCTTTTCCTCCCCTCAAAGGGTAGTTGTAGTTTTAATAGATACGTCACCCATGTAAGTGTCTTTATCTTTCATGTTTGATGGTGCTTCTGGCTGTTCGTCGCCCGTTTCTTTTTCGTCTCTGCTGGTGATGCGGCGACCTTTTTGAGTGATCAGACCTCAGTTAACGGCTCCCTTTAGAGAGGTTTTCAGCTCCCATACTCTCTGTCGGCTTGTGGCAATTTGCTGAGATATTCCAAAGACGCCTCGACGTTTGCTGCTGGTGGCCTCTTGGAGAGTTGTTCCTTGCCACCCCCTATGAACAGTACTGGTGCTGGCGTCTCTTCAGATTGTGTAAGGGGTCGTGTGACGCCCTTCTTTGCAAATACGTACTTTCGGAGGCGAGCCTCGCCCGTCATTGCCCATGCCCTCAGCTTGCTGAACCTCTGGAGTCGTTAAGGGGCCTCTCAGGGCGAAGAAAAGGGTAAGATCCCAGACCCTGTGTGAATTTTTAACCATTCCTACCCATAGAGACGATCTGTGTTGAGTGTCTCCTACTTTGTGGCACTTTTCTGAAATTCATCTTAGGAGACAAAACTTCGCTGCATGGTGTTAAGGGACAACTTTATTGCAGTTGATTAGCGGGACTACGATTGATCAATGCCAATGCAGTGATTGATATTCTATTGCAAATGTGTGTTAATTCGATTCCTTTTTTTTTTGAAGTTTGTAAATAATTAGGTTTAAGGTTAATTTCCTACTTTGTCTCTTACTATCACACCGACCTGAGTGTATGTGGTTTCTATCTCCAGCTAATTCCTTTTCTTTTACTTCAGTGTGCTAGTTAGCTAGGCGAATGTGTTTTTTTGGAATTGTAATTGTTTATATTTTTCTTCCCTAAAGTGCAGTTTTCAAGGATTCCTTTGTAATTTTAAGATAATAGTTGTAATAAATAATTAAATTGTTCGTTTAGTGCCTCTGTAACCTTCTCTTTGAGAAAGTGCTTTTGAATGGTTTTTGTTCTGGTACGTGTCCTACTCATTTTCATAGTGGTAAGGGCTTTAAAGTAGATCAAAGAATCTCTGAACTCGTCACCATCTCATAGGGTTAATTACAATATATATATATATATATATATATATATATATATATATATATATATATATATATATATATATATATATCTCAAAACTGAGGGACAGAGGTGAGTGTGTGTGTGAAATTATTTGGAATCTTCTTCGATAGGCCTATTACTAATGCAATTAAAAATGTTGCTTTTTCTTTAGGTACTTGGCCACGGGATGCTCTATTACCGAATTGCATTATGGTTACCGGCTCGGAAAATCAACAATCTCAGGCATATTGCGGGAAGTGTGTGCAGTGATATGGGCAAGACTGAAGACCGTGCACATGCCAGAGATGTCGAAGGCGAGGTGGGAGGAAGTGACAAAGGGGTTTGAGAAGTATGCAAATTTCCCTAATTGCATAGGTGCTATTGATGGAAAGCACATTAGGCTAGTCCAACCGAGAGGTTCAGGATCTCTGTATTATAATTATAAGTCTTTCTTTTCAACTGTGTTGCTAGCAGTGTGTGATGCTTATTACTCATTTACTTATGTGGATATTGGTGCATATGGAAAAAGCAGTGATTCAGCCATTTTTACTCATTCCTTGTTACACAAAAAGCTTGTGGAAAATACACTGGATGTACCTGACCCAAAGTCTATTTCCACTGATGACACAAGATGCTTACCTCATGTAATTGTTGGAGTTGAGGCCTTTGGAATTATGGAAAATGTTATGTGACCATACAGTGGAAAACACCTGTCATACAAGAAGAAAATATTTAATTACAAATTGTCAAGAGCACGTACAGTAGTTATATAGAATGTACACTCGGCAAGAAAAGTGAAGATACAGTTTTCATTAGATTTCGTTCATCGAATTTCAATTTTTTTCTTACAGAAAACACATAATCTCGGTAAATTTACTCTAGAATATGAAAATACAATGCAAATTATATCATATATATTAAATCTGCAAAACAAAAACGTTCAGATACTTAAAAACACCATGCATGTACGAAGTAATCAGAATTTCTCAGATGACATCGTTCATAGAGATCTAAAAAGATAGTATGTGGATATCTCGGTGTAGTACTATTCATCAGAACGGCAATATTTACTCGTTTTCCGTTATGAACAGGCTTATTATTGCATCATCATACGAGGTAATGCTAATTTCTTTCATTTTTACACATTCATGTTTGTATTTCACGGTGTTAAAAGTCAGCTGGAATTAATGGTAGTAAATGTTGTGACACCTAGAGTAGGTTGACCAAATCTATTTAAATCCGCAAGAGCGTTCTCTATGATTTGAAGGGCAGCACAGGAGCTTCGGGGGAAAACACAAGTAACTGGATGTTTCTTGACGTTGCCATAGTTTCTCTCTCTCTCTCTCTCTCTCTCTCTCGCCATTGCTAAAACATACTATACCAACATAGTGTAGCTCAATCTCTAAAAAAAAAAACAATGAAATGAGTAGTTCTACCGATAGGCCTAGGCTTACACAACAGCAACTCTCTCTCTCTCTCTCTCTCTCTCTCTCTCTATTGCTAAAACATACTTTACAAATATAGTATCGCTCAGTCTCTAAAAGAAAAAAAATAATGAAATTAGCTCTACAGTACTATAGGCCTAGGTTACACAACAGCAGACTCTCTCTCTCTCTCTCTCTCTCTCTCTCTCTCTCTCTCTCTCTCTCTCATTCATAACAATACATTTGTTCCTTTTCGTTGGACATTGCTCAAATTTAACTCTTGATTTCATTATGGAAGATCGCGTTTCCGATTATGCAAGCATTCCGTTCAATGTGGTGTCATAAATTCATTTGTGTAAGGTTGCTTGGTAAGTTACGTCGAAAAATGTTTATTTTGCTCAGAACTGTCGCTGCAAATTACAACTTGAACGAATATTGTGAAACTTACTACTGCATTTAAGTATTAATGATTTCATAATCGTAGAATATGATTGAAAGTTATACGAGGTCAAGCAAAAAACAAACACAATAAGACGGAAGCTCCTCCCTTTCTAAAGTTGCCAGATGTCGCATTATTGAGCAACATATCCGAAGATTTCTGTATCCTCACTTTCCTTGCCGAGTGTACCTTTGGTATCTTAGCTAATAAGTGCCGCATATTCCATAGGCCTCTCAATGTCAACATTGACTTTGCTGAGGATATAATAAAGGCAAGTTACATATTGCATAACTATATAAGAGCAAGAGATGGTTATAGGTATGAAGATATACTTTACCAACCACCTATGGTAGGCCTACATGAAGGTAATGTTCCAAGAGGAGGCATGTCTGCAACCTCTGCCCGAGACAGATAATATGCAGATTACTTTGTAAATGAAGGTAAACTCGAATGGCAGGACAGAATGATTTAGGAAAGTTTTCAAGTCTGACAAAGAACAAAAAAGGAAAAATATAGTCTTCCTAGTTATTAGAAATTTGTTTGATGTAAATATAAGACTATATTGTAAATGAAAGAAAACGTGAGTTTCAGGATATAATGCTTTTGTATACCCATTGATGATATACAAACATAAGTAATAAAGTTGTGTTATTCAATTGACTTACCTAGGTTTTGTTTTTCCTTCATTTCTTCAGAAGTGCAGAAAAGATCCACAATTTCTTCCCAACCCTTTTTCTTGACTATTCTATCTCTGTACTCCTGAGATTTCATGTCCCAAATTGATGGGCATTTTTCAATTTCATTTATGAATAAATCTGTATCAAAATGATCCCTCTCCATAGTTAACAGTGACAGCGATGTGTGATGTGTGACTGTGATCACGGGGACCAGATGTGGTGCGTGGGTTGCTATGGTAACGCACAATCTCTTTTCTCATTGGCTGACACACAGCCAATGATGGCACTGCTGTCTTCAAAACCGCGGTTAACCGCTGTGTGAACGATGTCATTGACTTGTATGTTTTTTGACACGCCCTGCAATCTCACGTTGGCGAGGGGAATCTCGCTCCCGCGGCGTGTTGGAAAAGGCCGCGATACGCCACGGCTACTTAGGCTACGTTCACACAGGGCGTTTTCAAGCGCGCGTTGAGATACGCGGGTCGATTGTTCAATGTTAGCTTATGGAATCGTTCACACGTAATCGCAGCGCATCGCGGCGGTTTCCAACACGCCGCGATAGTAGATTCCCTCGCCAACGTGCGATTGCCGGGCGTGTCGAGATACATACAAGTCAATGACATCTTTCACACAGCGGTGAACCGGGTTTTTGAAGACAGCAGGTGCCATCATTGGCTGTGTGTCAGCCAATGAGAAAAGAGGTTGTGCGTTACCATAGCAACCCACGCCACGTCTGGTCCCCGTGATCACAGTTACACACACTATTGCATTGCTGTCACTTAACTATGGAGAAGGATCATTTTGATACCGATTTATTCATAAATGAAATTGAAAAACGCCCATCAATTTGGGACATGAAATCTCAGGAGTACAGAGACAGAATAGTCAAGAAAAAGGGTTGGGAAGAAATTGTGGATCTTTTCTGCACTTCTGAAGATATGAAGGAAAACAAAACCTAGGTAAGTTAATTGAATAACACAATTTTATTACTTATGTTTGTATATCATCAATGGATATACAAAAGCGTTATAACCTGAAACTCACGTTTTCTTTCACTTGCAATATAATCTTATATTTACATCAAACAAATTTCTAATAGCTAGGAAGACTAGGCTATATTTTATCCTTTTTTGTTCTTTGTCAGACTTGAAAACTTTCCTAAATCATTCTGTCCTGCCATTCGAGTTTACCTTCATTTACAAAGTAATCTGCATATTATCTGTCTCGGGCAGAGGACAGACATGCCTCCTCTTGGAACATGACCTTCATGTAGGCCTACTATGCATAGGTGGTTGATAAAGTATATCTTCATACCTGTAACCATCTCTTGCCCCTATATAGTTATGCAATATGTAACATGCCTTTATTATATCCTCAGCAAAGTCAATGTTGACATTGAGAGGCCTATGGAATATGCGCCACTTATTAGCTAAGATACCAAAGGTACATTCTATGTACAATCAGTCAAAAAAGTTTTGCAACATACTTCAAAACTTTTCGGACAACAGCTTATAATAGTGACATCTGGCGCTATTTGGCAACTCAGTTGTAAGCACATGAAATAACTGAACACTAGTGGTGGGTCCGAGAAATTACCTGCAGTTTCCCCCTTAAACAGGGCGTTTTCTCATACTGCTTACTGTTGTCATACTTTACTTAATTAAAGGATGTTACTATAATACTTCAGAGGTCATCGCTGCTCTTATGTTTTAATATTTTCATCTCCAACTGCCATCACTATCGTTGTTTTATCTCCTTCATATGTGTGAACTTTGTAGACATAGGCCTACGACTGTTATAAGTTGAACTATTAGTCTTATTAACATCAACAAATACGACTTTTGTAAAGGCTTGCTTCACATTATTATTAATTAAATTTTTGAATGACTAATCCTATGTATATTGTGAACTAGTGAAACTTAATATAAAATATACTGAACTAGACTAACAGATTTCACGTCTATTTTTGTAATACATAGACTATAATTAAAATACACACATACATATATATATATATATATATATATATATATATATATATATATATATATATATATATATATATATATATATATATATATATATATATATATATATATATATATTAGGATCTTTGGTTGTTTTATGGGCGGTTCGGTAGTTTGTTTATTTGGCTAATCCTCCCCTCCTCTTATTTTCACAGGAGTGTTTACGTCTGTGTTGGCGTGGCGCCAACCTTTAGTCAGGTTCGGGCAGCAGTAGCGAACAGGTTGTTCTCTTGGGGAAGAGAATTTTTGAGTTAGCAGCAGTTCGACTTTGAGGACGTTTCTTGGGCAGCCGGTGTTTGGGCCCAGACTGGAGTAGCGCACCAACGAAGATGGTTGTTTGTTGGCCGCAGGTGGAGACCCTGTCGGCAGTTTTGGCTCAGGTGCAGTGGCCCCGTGTCCTTTGTATTTTGGCGAGACGGCAGCAGGACGTCGTGATAATACGGCCTGTTGTCGTTAGTTGGTGGACTTCGCTGGAGATGGCTTTTTTTGTATCGACTGCTGCTGGTAAAATTTTTTGATATAAAGTAATATTGCTTTATTTTTTGTGTTTTGGCCCGGACCTGGCTCATTTTGTTATGGCCTTTTTTTTTGTTTAAGATTTTTATTAACTTTAATATTAATAAATCTATTTTTATAGCAAACTCCTGTATTTTGTTATTCCTCCTCCTTTGTGTTGCGAGCTGTCGATTAGCCAGAGCTTAATATTTCCATCTAGATCCTGTGTTTTCTTAAGGGCCGAAAAGCTCGGTTCGTTACATTGGCGACCGTGTGACAGGATTGGCTCTGCTCTGGTTGTGGAGTTTTCACCACATTGGAGGGGAGGTTGGTTATTTTGAAAAAAAAAAATTTGTAATTTGTAATTTTTTTTTCTGTCGAGAGGGAAGGTATTAGGATCTTTGGTTGTTTTATGGGCGGTTAAGTTTGTTTATTTGGCTAATCCTCCCCCTCCTCTTATTTTCACAGGAGTGTTTACGTCTGTGTTGGCGTGGCGCCAACCTTTAGTCAGGTTCGGGCAGCAGTATGAACAGGTTGTTCTCTTGGGGAAGAGAACTTTTGAGTACCAGCAGCAGTTCGACTTTGAGGACGTTTCTTGGGCAGCCGGTGTTTGGGCCCAGACTGGAGTAGCGCACCAACGAAGATGGTTGTTTGTTGGCCGCAGGTGGAGACCCTGTCGGCAGTTTTGGCTCTTTGCAGTGGCCCGTGTCCTTTGTATTTTGGCGAGACGGCAGCAGGACGTCGTGATAATACGGCCTGTTGTCGTTAGTTGGTGGACTTCGCTGGAGATGGCTTTTTTTGTATCGACTGCTGCTGGTACTTCTTTTTGATATAAAGTAATATTGCTTTATTTTTTGTGTTTCGTGGCCCGGACCAACTCATTTTGTTATGGCCTTTTTTTGTTTAAGATTTTTATTAACTTTAATATTAATAAATCTATTTTTTATAGCAAACTCCTGTATTTTTGTTATTTCCTCCTTTGTGTGTGCGAGCTGTCGATTAGCCAGAGCAGCCCCAATAATATTTCCATCTAGATCCTGTGTTTTTCTTAAGGGCCGAAAAGCTTTGTTCGTTACATATATATATATATATATATATATATATATATATATATATATATATATATATATATATATATATATAATTTATATATATATATAATGCCGTTATCATGTGTAATTTCTCATTTCTTTCATTGCTACTTAGGCCTATCATTTTTATGCCTCTTATGAAGTTAACTGAATATATAACGCCTATTTTTGTATTTCTTATTGTCTAAGCTTCTAAAGAATTAATTTAGCTAGAAGTTCAACATTAATTTAGTTAATGCTAAATGCCAGCAGTGAAGAAGACTACCATGCTCATCAGTGGAGAATGTCTCCTCCTCATCGCAAAAGATGACTTGTACAGAAATCATCGGCCACTGGATTATATTATAACGCAAACCCTAGCCTCTGTTCTTTGTGTTTCGCTGATATGAAGTGTTTCTTGGCAGGAGTATGATGAAATAATATCTTGGTCTCATGTAGCCTGTTACGGGTGGTTTGAGCAGCAACTTGAAGGGAGAGCGTAATGTTCTCTCTTTATAGCAACATCGGTTGTCAGGGGGTAGTTAGGCGGGGCTCCTTCAGTGATCATCCGATGATAATACTTAACAGTAGTGCAACAATGGGGCCGTCCTCCACTTTTTACAATGAATTTATCATGTTTCCTCGTTCTCTCTGTTGTCGTATCCCTCTGTACATGGTTGTTTTATTTACGCTAAGCTGCCGAGCAATATCTACGATAGAAACATTAGTCTTATGCAAGCTAATGATCGTGGTGCGGCTGCCTGTTGCCCATCTTATCGGTGCAAGTGACGAGACAGTTTAAACTTTCCTGCCCGAATGTGGTGGAGTCACACGATAACATACGACGTTATGAGATTTTTTTTTTTTTGTTTTTGACAACGATAATTGTTGAATTCTTTCTTTCTTTATTTATATATAATTTCATTGATGATTATCCAATATTATTTTATTAGTCAATAAGCTTTTATCTGGATTCGAAATATAGTTTCTTCTTTGACTCTTTTGCCCAATCATCTGAAGTGAAATTTTTCAAAATGTTTCGTCATTTTTTGTAATATGAATTTTTCACTCACCATTCTTTTTTATATTGTGAACCGTACGATTAATAACCAAAGTCGAATAAGAAAATTACATTTCCTTGTAAATATCAAAAGAACAAATTACTGTTAGGTGAACAAAAACTTCTGGAACATGTTGCAAAACACTTTTGAGTGACTGTACCTACAGTACGTGCTCTTGACGATCTGTAATTAAATATTTTCTTCTTGTGTAACAGGTGTTTTCCACTGTATGGTCGCATAACATTTTCCATAATTCCAAAGGCCTCATCTCCAACAATTACATGAGGCAAGCATCTTGTGTCATCAGTGGAAAGGTATGTCTATCATGTAAAACTGGGTGTACCCAATGCCGTCTTTGGTGCTGTTTGCGCCGATTCAGTCTGCGATTCAGCAGCTAAACGCAAGCTATTTCTTCCACGTCCATTCTGACACTGGATGTCACAAAAAGTGTATATATATCTATCTGTCTATCTATCTATCTATCTATATATATATATATATATATATATATATATATATATATATATATATATATATATATATATATATATAGGCCTATATATATATAAAGAAGCATTACCGCGCGTTGGCAATCGCGGTCAAAAACGCTGTGTGTGAACGATTACAGCGTTAAACGAGCAGTGGCCGCCATGGTTAAAAACGCCCTGTGTGAACGTAGCCTAAGTCTAGGCTACTCGATGACGGAAAAAACTTTGCGACCAGTTGAACGCATCATTCCCTTGAAACGAGTGCGTGCGAAGATAATGAGGGTGAAGAGAATGACGATAAAGAACACAGTGATGAAGTAAATAAGGAAGAGGACACTGTACCGAGTGTGGGAGTTGACAAAGGAGAAAGTGTAGGTTTTTGCGAGAATAGTGAACTCGCACAGAGAGAGTTAAGTGAGCGTGCAGAACAAATGGATGCTGATACGAGTGAGCGAGCAAGACTGGAAAGAAGGGTAGCAATAGCCCAAAGACTTACAATGCAGGAATGGGTTAAGAATGACGTTATATAGTGTAATGTAAAGCCCAAGATAGGAAATGAGTGTTATCAGTGTTGTTGCTTCGTGCTGCCGAAATGCGGTGCACAAGCGTGTTTGAGTTGTGTGAAATGTGTAAACCCCTTTGTACGACACGAATTAGGTGTCACTGTGTCTTGTAAGAGTGATTAGTCTCGTGATTTGATTGTCGTTTTGATTGTTGTAAGCTTGTCACGAGCTGCCTTTCAATTGTAGCGCTGCAACTGAGGGCAGGCCACGACAAACCTCCTATCTTCGAGCCTCACCTGCGTAACCTTCCAATTGCTGTCCTGTTCGGCCAGAAATTCTGGTGTGGAGTATGTCGTGAAAAAAAATTGGATCCGTTTTTTCCCAACAATCCTTCACAACGTTCAGGATAAGAGAGCAGGAGAGGGTAAGCAGGAGGCAGAGTTCGTGGTTCCTCTTTTTCTGTAAATATGTTTGAGTGCTTTTTGTGTCCGGCGAATTACCTGTCTTAACTGTATCATGAATATCAGAGAGGTTCCTTTTTAAATAATTCAAGTACATTCTTTGGTAAATTAACCTATGTAGAAATTTTGAAAGGGAACCGAGGTGACAACGAGACATGCAGAGGAGCGAAATGCGTCTTCCTTGAGGGCATGTCATTGAGGTAAGCTTGTAAAGACATCTGTAAAGTCATTTGTGAAGTCTCTGCTAAAAGTGTTAGTTGTAAAGTCTCTGCTGAGCAAGTTTTCTGTGGTGACGTCCCATTTTCTTTGCCTACAATTAGTCACGCCTAACACGCCAGGTCATGCAAAGTTCAATCATTTAAACTATGTATATATTTTGTTTACGGGCTGTCAAAAATGTATCACATGTTTCTTCTTTCACAGGCATCTAGATTGTATCCAATTCCATTTCTGTCTGTTCTTACATTGTAAAGTGTACTGGTTCGCTGTATTTATTGTTATTTATTATCGACCTCAGGTCACTGAGGGTTCCATTGTATTCCGTGGCGCGACGCCAGTCTGCCGCTATATAAACCTCCTGGATCATGAGTAAAGTAGCAGTAACCTTATCCTGCTCGTTTCTTTCGCACCTCTTAAAGTGGTGACCCCTGAGTGGTTCCCGAAGCCATTAGCGGACCCATACGGCGACTCAGTCTTGGCTTCAGGAACTTATATCCTTAGCGGACTAATTACGGCGCTGAACCAGCGTTTGGGCGTGCTGACTCTCATGGGCAAAATCACCAGCGTCATTAGCAGACTCACACAGCGCGCTTCCAAGTGCGTTTTGACGCGAGTGCCCTACTCCAGTTAAGAGGGCAAAGAGCGAGTATGGACACAGACATCCTTTCCCTCGTTCAGTTAACCACTAACCTCGCAGATTCGGATGTCTACCTCCCCCCATATCACCCATGCCTGCCCCCGTGCCAAGGCTCTCACACTCCTCCACACCCCTGCCCATGCCCTGCACTCTCCCCTGCCTGGCAGGACAATCACGGGTCGCCCTGACCTTAAAACTGCCGCTGTTCACGCAAGGTAATCCATCGTCATAGCTGTACAGGGTCGAGAGCCAGTTCCAGATGGCGGAACTCACCGACGGGGTGCTGCAGGTGGACACCATACTTAACGCCCTGCTGGAGGAAATCTACAAAAAGCTCGTCCCATGGGTGTCCGACGCACGCCCCCTCACCTACCACCTCCTGAAGAAGTCCCTACTTGAGGCATGCTCCCTGCTGGTCGCCGAGCGGGCCGCCTGCGCCCTTGACCTCGCCGTCAGCCCGCAGCAGGGGCAGAGCGTCAGGGAGTCACCCTCCCAGACACCGACGGCACCGGAAAACAAAACAAAATAAGCCTGTCGCGGGAGCTCCTCCTTTGCCAGCTCCTCCCGGAGGTCCGGACACAAATCTCTGAGCCCTACGCCATGCCCCTCAACGACCTGATCCGCACGATTTGCAGAACCTGGACGGACTTCGTGAGGGCAACAGAGCCGGTACAGCACCGACACTACCAGTCAGCACCATCCAGCAGGAGGAGGGCGCAGAGCAGGAAGTCAAAATTGCCGTCGCCAGGCGCCAGCGCATCTCACAACAGGTGGAATTTCCTGGGGCTGTGCCACTATCACAGGCGGTTCAGCAAAGAAGCCCAGAATTGCCTGCTGCCCTGTTCATTCACCCGTTCAAAAAAACGGGGATGGCGGCGGTCAGCAGGACAGGCTGCCATGGCAGCAGAAGAATCCAGGGGCCCAGAACCAGTAGGCTTCTACGTCTGCGACACCATCTCTGGCAGGATGATGCTGGTCGACACGGGGCCATTAGATCAATCTTCCTGACATCCAGAGAGGACCTCAAGTGAGAATCGGACCCGGCTGCCTTCCTGACGGCTGCCAACGGGTCCCCCACCCTCTCCTACGGCACCAGGCCCCTGTCGATCTCCATCCTTGGCCGGAGATATTCCTGGGACTTCGTCGTCGCAGACGTAAGGACCCCACTCCTGGGTGCAGATTTCCATGCCCACTTCGGGCTGGCAGTCGACGTCGGTCGGAAGCGCCTCCTCGACACCAACTCCTGCCAGTCCCTCCCGTTGGCAACGGGACCCAAGGCACCCACCATCTGCTCTGCCACCCCCCCACCAGTACTCACAGCTGTTAACGGAGTTCCCAGACGTGTTCAGGTCCGAGCTCCGCCAGGTCCCTGGGCCCCCAGCCAAACATGGCATCTACCATCACATAAAGACAAAGAGCACCCCTGCACAAGCGAGTTTCTGGAGGCTTCCATCTTGGCGGAAACAGGAGGCCAAAAACGATAAAGGAAATGGAGCGGATGGGAATCTGCAAGAAGGCCTCCAGCCCATGGGCGTCACCCCTCCACATGGTGCAGAAACCAGGCGGCTCCTGGAGACCCTAATAAAACGGGTGACTACAGGCTTTTAACCTCGCAATGGAACCTGACCAATACCCCCTGCTGAACATGCAGGACCTAACGGTTTCCTTCCACTGGGCCAAAAAATTTTCACTAAGTTGGATCTCTTGAAATCTTATTTTCAGGTATCAGTTGCGCCAGAGGACATACCAAAGACCGCCATCATCACGCCTTTCAGGTCCTATGTGTTAGCCTTCTCCACCTTCGGCCTGAGGAATGCCGGGGCGACTTTCCAATAGCTCATGGACAGTATCCTGGGTGACCTGAAGTTCTGAGTCTGCTACGTAGATGATATCCTTATATTTTCCAGGTCCCACAGGAGCACCAGAAACACATCCGGGCAGTCCTGCAGCACCTGCAGGAGAACAGCCCTGAGTCGTGACGATTTTCGGACAAGTGCACCTTCGACGTCCAGAAAGCTGATTTCCTGGGCCACAAGATATCCCCGGATGGTGTCCGCCCACTCACATCCAAAGTCGCAGCTGTCACCAGGTTCCCGTCCCTACCTCCGTCAAGGCCGTCCAGGAGTTCCTCGGGATGGTGAACTATTACAGGAGGTTCATCCCCAGGATCGCACACCACGGCCCCTGACGGAAACACTCAAAGGCCAACCAAAGTCCTTGTTGGGGGAACCCAGCCAGCAGCAGGCCTTCTCCCTGACGAAGGCCGCCCTTTTCGAGGCAACTGTCTTGGCCCACCATGATCCCAACACTCCCCCTCCAGCTGACGACGGACGCCAGCAACGTCACCTGTGGTGCTGTCTTGGAGCAGGTCATCGATGGTGCCCCCAGCCCATCACCTTCTTCAGCAAGAAATTCAACCCCACAGAAGCCCATTACAGCACTTTTGACTGGGAACTCTGCACAGTGTACTGTGCAGTCTGGCATTTCAAGTTCCTCCTGGAGGGCACGCCCTTCACAATCTACATGGACCACCAGCCACTGGTACACGCCTTCACAAAGCAATTAGGATGCATGGTCTTCCAGGCAGCAGCGGCATCTCCTGGCCATCGCCGAGTTTACCTGCTCCATCAAGTACCTCCCAGCAGGAAGAACCCCTTGGCGGATGCCCTCTCCAGAGTCGAGATGAACACTGTGCAGCTCGGGATCAACTAAGGTCGAAAGACCTCGCCAGGGTTTTGATCTGACCCAGAGACCCCAGCCTGACCGCAACACCGCCATCATGTCCCTGAAGAAGAAGTGGCGTGCTCCCTTGCCCCGGGGCCCAAGTCTCCTCTGCAACGTCAGTACTGGCCAGCCCCGCCCCTGGTGCCAGCTTCCGCTGCTGCCAGGTATTCGACGTCATCCATGGCCTCTCTCACACCCTTTCTGGCAGGACGACGTTTTTAAGCTGCCGTCAGGGATGTTTCGTCTGGCACGGAATGCAGAAGGATCGCGAGGTTCTGGGCAAGGCAGTGCCTGCAGTGCCAAACCAGCAAGGTAGGGCATCACACTGGGTCCAGGGTAGGCGAGTTCCCGCAGCCAGAGCATCGCTTCAGCCACATCCACATCGACATCGTCGGGCCCTTTCCCCATCAGTCGGATCCAGATACCTCCTGACGGTTTAGAATTTATCAACGTGGTGGCCCTAATTGCCACGCCAATGCAAGAAGCCACCGCCAGCGCATGTGCTGAGGCCCTGCTCTCCAGCTGGATCAGCCGCTTTGGCGTCCCAGACCACATCACAACCGACAATGGTATTGCTTTCCTGTCCGAATTGTGGTCTGCCCTGGCTCGGCTGCTGGGAACAACGATCACACCACCACGGCCTACAACCCAGCGGCCAACTTGGCTTGGTCTAGTGGTTTTTTAGGTCCCTGAAGGCGTCCCTTTATTTTTTGTTGCTGCACCGCCGAGGACTGGAAGTACCAGCTGCCAAGGGTCCTCCTTGGGTTGAGAAGCGCCCCAGGGCCGACGGCGCCCGCCCACCTGTTTGAGAAAACCTATGGCAAGTCCTCGTGGTCCCGGTGAGCTCGTGACAGAGGATCACCACAACCCATCGGTCCAGAGGCTTCGCGACATAGTCAGCAAGTTCGCCCTCTTCAAGCGGACGATAACCGACAGGTCAGCCACCTTCATGCCGCCCGGGCTGGCCTCCACCACCCACGTTTCGTCAGGATGACACCGTCTGCCCGCCACTGACCAGGCCCTACCAGGCGACCCTTCCGCATGCTGGAGCGGAACACCCTGCTCGCACTTCAAGTAGGAACGACTGGGTGTCACTGACTGGGTCAAGCCCGCCCTCCTGGAGGAGGACACAGATGTCACCACATCGCACGCTCCGCCTGCTCAGCCTTCGCCACAGCCGGGCCAAGTCCCAAGGGGCAGGCACGCGGCTGCCCCCGAAAAAGCCAGAATACCTGCAGTCAGGCAAACCCACACAGAGTCGTTCATCAATGTCCTCACGCAAACGGGGCCCCTGCAGCGCCCCCAGCAGATACGCCGACTAATCAGACGTTACCCACGTCTTGGAGGGGTGAGTATTTGTAAAGACATCTGTAAAGTCATTTGTGAAGTCTCTGCTAAAAGTGTTAGTTGTAAAGTCTCTGCTGAGCAAGTTTTCTGTGGTGACGTCCCATTTTCTTTGCCTACAATTAGTCACGCCTAAATGCCAGGTCACACAAAGTTCAATTATTTAAGCTATGTATATATTTTGTTTACCTGCTGTCAAAAATGTATCACATGTTTCTTCTTTCACAGGCATCAAGACTGTATCCAATTCCATTTCTGTCTGTTCTTACATTGTAAAGTGTATTGGTTTGCTGTATTTATTGTTATTTATTATCGACCTCAAGTCACTGAGGTTTCCATTGTGCCTTATGGTTACGCCAGTCTTATATATAAACCGCCTGGATCATGAATAAAGTAGCAGTAACCTTATCCTGCTGTTTCTTTCGCACCTCTTAAAAGCTGAGCACTCCAAGTCGTCACCTCCCAGCAAAATTCTTCATTTTGTAGACACAAGAGCCAGTTCCTTTAATGTGCTAAATCCTTTCACATTTTTGCAATCCAAGGCTTGATGTAGTTAATATTCAGCTAATGTAGCCTGAGTATTTCATGAAGTAAGTTTGTATAAAATTGTAACTTTCAGAGGCACATTTTTTGTTTTTGTAACTTTTCAGAGTTGTCTTTACCCGACAGCATGGTCCTTGTGTGTTAATGTATGTTACATTTAAATAGTTTATTTTAAAATAAAATTAGAAACTGCCTGATCTTGTTGGACCTTTGCCTCGATGTTTGCTGATAGTGCCTTCAGGCCTGATCATCCCAGTCCCATACAATCCAGGACTTAGAACCTCCCAGTCGTGGGGGAAAATTCACGACAAAACTCGACAAGAAAAACATAAATGAACTACAAAAAGTAGATAATCTAGATATGTACAGAACAATTCTGAAAGCACCAAGGTACAGAAGCAAGTTGTGCTTTAAGATCCGAAATAGGGGCCTCTTCCTGCCACTCAAGGGATAAAAGAAAAACTATTCTATCTGAAAATACACTTGAGGGTGGTAAAAAATAGGCTCCTATACAAGATAACCATAGTCCAGTATGAAAATAGGACAATCCCTTGGATTCTGCAAATAAAAGAGTATCTGAAAGAATTAAAAATAATTTGTTCCGACATATAATATACAAACCCTCAGTCCTTTACATTAGGAATTACTTTCAGGATAGGGTGGAAACGGCCGTTAAATTCCTTGAGCAAGGTGGTTAGGCAGTAACTACCACCAGGTAGGCGGGAATAAAATTGCCCGGATGTAAACATTCCAGCTTATTTGTTCGGCCGTTATGCATTGCAGACGTGGTTTCGGATCTCCTTGCCTGACTGTCGTTAAGCTCTTATTATCCCAGTGGGATCTTAATGTATTTTTGTGTATATATTACGTGTGTTTGGTATTCATTATTACAAACCCAAGATTTGTGATAACCTTGCAGTTTGTCTTTCCCCTGCACTGTCTTGGGTTGATGGCCATGGCGTATTTAAAGGAGCGTTGAGTGGTAATGCTTCTCTCCAATAGCCTCTATTTAGATACTGAAGGTGTTCCCTTTTCAATCAGAAGATTAGATTGGGACGTAATCTCTTCGCTCCCCTACATTGATCGGGACGTAAGAGTTGTTCCCCTTCTTGTGGCTTCAGCCCTCCATGCACAAGGGCATGACTACTTCCTTCCTACATGTGCTGAGTGTTGTTTTTCTTCCAGTAGTGCTTTATTTAGAGAGTTGCGGGCGGGTGGGAGGTTCGGACATCGTCTTGTCGGTTACGCTTCCACGGCACCCTTGGTGGCCTCCCCTCCGTCCTTTTCTCTCCCCGCAGGTTCTTCCTTTTTCTTTGGTAGAGATTTCTCCCTTCGCCGCTTGTCGGGCGAAGACCAAGCATGGGGGGTGGGGGGCGGGTGGTCGGGCAAATTCTTCTTGGGTACCTCCTCTCGCTGCATAGGGCAGTTCCCTTCATAGCGAGAGGAGTTTCCTCTTTAATCATCTTTGCTTTTTCTTTCAGGTTGACAGTGAGCATTGCAGACACAGCAGTAGTTGGCTGGATATCTCTTGCATGGAGTCCCGACATTTATTAGTGTTGCTTCGGGATCGACCACAATACCTGGTTGGATGACTAATTCCATGTTGGGATCGTTTCCGACTCTGTTCCCGCCGATGTGGATCAATCACTGTCATTGCTGGCCTTCATGTATGCTGTGGCAATGCCTCTGGCATATCTGTGGTCCATCAGCTCCTGTGTTGTTCCCTGTGTTATGCTCCTGTTAACTCGACGACAGTCTCTGGGCGGCTCTTCCTGGTCTCTTGCCGACAATGCCCTGATCATTCCTTTAGCTGCTGGTGACTTTCGACTCCTGGTCGCTGCAGTAGCTCCTGCCTTCGGCTTCCGCTCCTGAATCGCTGTCCTGATCATGCCCACTGCTTCTCCTGGTGGTCGTGCCCAGGCTGCTTCCATTGTGTTCCTGCCAGCTGCCCTGAGGCCCTGATGTCCGCCATCCTATAAAAGATGTCGGCGTAAAGGTGAAGGAAGTCCCTTGTGGAAGTGACGTTCCTGGCCGTTGTAATAGCCCCCTGCCTCCGAACCACTGCATGGTAGCTCCTGCATCAGCTGTCTTGATCATGCCTGCCACGCTCCTGGCAGTCGTGCCCGGGCCGCCTCCTTTGTGTTCCTGCCAGCTGCCCCAAAGGTCATGATGTCCGCGATCCTGTAGAAGATTTCGGCGTGAAAGTGAACGAGGTCGCCCTGTGGAAAGTGACGTTCCTGGCCGTTGCAGTAGCTCCTGCCTTCCGAACCGCTGCTGTAGCTCCTGCATCAGCTGTCCTGATCATGCCTTCTGCTTCTCCTGGTGGTGGTGTCCTGGGCCTCTTCCGTTGTGTTCCTGCCTGACTGCCCTGAGGTTACTATGTTTCAGTGTCCACCTTCCTATAGAAGATCTTGGAGTGGAGGTGAAGGAAGCTGCCCTGTGGAAGTAGCCGCTGTCTTCTTCAACTTATCTTCGATTTCGTCTTCCCTTCCCTCCCAAGGTCCAAGGGGTCCCAGGAATCGGACAGACCTCCGTCGGCCGAAGGAGAGGAAGACTGCTTCTTCCCCTTGATGCCCTTGGACGATCTAGGGACTACCTCCCTTCCGAGGAGGCAGTGGGTCTCTTGTTGGCTTTTCCCAACCTTCAGGTTAGGAAACCGATTCTCATAGCCCTGGATTTTGTGTTTTGGGAGCCGCAGGTGCGCGAGACTCCCGGTCTGTGATCCCATTCCCAGTCCTAGAGGTTCGCCTCTAAGATCGGGCTTGGTTTGCAATCGCTCCCAGTGCTCGAGATTCTATGGAGGTATCCCGATCTGGTCTGGAGAGACTCGGCCCAGTTCGGGAGCAGTGCGAGAGAAAGGGCCAAAAGGCACCCAGGTGTCTCAGCCCTTCCCACCAGCTTGCTGCAAGCATGAGTGCTTGCCAGTGCTGAGTCAGATTCCCAGCCTGGTGTCTCGATTCTAGCGGTTCGAACACCAGAAGAAGCAGGGAAGAGATTCCCGTGGGAGTCTCAGTGGGACTTCTAAGGGACTGACTCTCTTCTGGGAGACAAGTTTCTCTTGTTGGCTTTTCCTGCCCTGCAGAGGGGATTCGCATTCTCCTGCGGGTCTGGCGTTTTGGGGCCGAGAGAGCGCAGCCTGAGAGGCCATGCCTCGTTGCCAGTCTTGGAAGTCTGCATCTAAAACTGGTTCTGTGCCTGGCTCTTTCAATCTCTTAGGAACTGAAAGCAGCCGATCCCGATTTTTGGGAGTCTCATGGGTCAGCTTGAATTCTGTAAATCACGAGCGCTCTCCTGACGAGAGGCACAGGACGAGAGAAAGTGCCGAGACACCCAGGTGTCTGGGAGCTGAGATGCCAGGTGTCTGGGTGCCGAGATGCCAGGTGTCTTGATACTGCCCGCCAGCGGCTTTGGTTGCTTGGCCAGGTTTCATACTTGTGTCTTGAACCTTAGGATTGAGCATGCAGGATAGCAGACACAGAATTCTCCTTTGAACCTTCTTCTCGAGGGGCCTCGGCCTCGAAGGAGTTTAGAGTTCGGGAACTAGCAATAGTTCACGGCAGACAAGTTCCGCCCTGTCCAGTCCCGACTGTGTTCACGCAATTCGACCATGGCCCGGCCTCGGCTCAGCCCCTGGTCATGCTTCACGAGACTGGCTCAACTCGGCTCACTTGGCTTGCTCGCCCCGCCCAGCCCTTGGTCGCGCTTTGGGAGACTGGACTGGCTCAGCTCGCCCGCCTGCCTCCCGTCCACCGCATACCTCTTCAGTCTGGATTGCGTTCACGCATTGGCTCTGCTCGCCCCATTCTGTTTTTCCAAATTGGATTCTCGGCTCTGTTCGGAGTGAACTTTTTGCTCTTCCCAGGAAAGCTGCTTTGCCATGGCACAAGCACTCTTTCTTCTTCGTGTAGCAGTAATCTCCTTCGGTTGATTATCACTTCACAGTCTGCCTGTCCTGCTGGTTTTACTGGCAGGACAGGTAAGGGTGCTCTTTCTCCTCACCTATTCTCTTTTCCTCTCAGTTGCTCGAGAGGCACAAGATGGACAGAGAGAGCTCTTCGGAGTTCGGCTTCCTGGTGTGCTTTGGGTGTCAGTCCCTCAATTGTTTCTTAGTACAACCAGGTAGCCGAGGAGGGTTTCATGGGATCTGGCAAGGCTCCTCCAAGGGCAGAGGTACAGGAGTTCCACACTTCGGAAGCAGCGAGGGTCTTTCAAGTTGCGATTGCCCTCATTTTTCGGAGAACTTCGCTGCCCGATCCGTCAGCGAGGATCCCAGGACAGGACCTCAACTCCCCAATGGATAATCTTCATCACCACAACCCTTGCAGTTTCGAGGGCCGAGTGTCGGGGACCGCAGCGGTCCTTGCTTCCGAGAGCGTTCTCGACCGGATGAACTCTTTTCTTCGGTAAATGAGTTCATTCAGGTCGAGACACCAAGCTTCTCCCCTGCCGTGACAGAATACGAGTTCTCCTTGCCTCAAAGGGTCTGGCTGACTGCAGTTCTATGGACAATTCTGGTGCTAAGAAGGACTTTGTCCCAATTCGGATCTCCGGTTTCATAAGTCCTGAGTTGGCTCGACCCTTAGGAACGAACCTTACTTGGTTCTGCCTTTCTCTTGCCCAGATTTGCCAGATACCCCGGTAATCGAGGTTCGTACCAGGGCACTGCCTTATCTTTTGGACAGTGGCCAAGACCTGGGATCTTAGTCATCTCGACTCGACCTCAAGTTCAAGCCAGTCCCCTCAACTCCTAAGAAGTCCCAGGCTTCTGACAGAAGATTGTGGAACATAGCCCTCCTACCCTTCTAGGAAAGTGCACATAACTGTGTCTCTTTCCACCCTCTTTTCCCATAAGGGAGGAGGGAAGAGAGAAAGAAGTATCGACCAGGAAGAAGTTCTCCTACTGCAGATTCCTGGATGAAATAATACTTATCAAGTCTCTGGAGCTGGCAGCGACATTGCTGAGACTTGGGAATGGTTTCCCTCAGGAGAAGTATCTATTTCCCTTAGGTCTCGGCAATTCTTTTCATCCCACTTCCCCTCCCATGTGCCCGATTCAGGAAATGCCAGCCCGGCTAGAGCTAATTGTCTCGGTATCCTGTCATCTTGCAGAAGCTTTCCCATGGCGGAGAATGGAAGTCTGCTTCCCATTCCTCCGTCCTTCTTTCCTCTTCGAAGTATGAGGAAGGAGTTAGGCTAATGCTTGACTGAAGGAACCTTCGAATATGCTTTGCATATTTTCTCACATCATGTGTCTACTTACAGATTCACCGATGGAAGAATAGGCACACACTTGTAAGACTTTGTCTTGAAGATGTGGGACCGAGACAATTAGTACCTTCTCATTACCATCCTGGGCTCAAGGCAGCCTTTTGGCCTTCTGAGATTTCAGGATGAGTTTTGAGAGGGAATCGTGTTTTCCCCTGTTCCATCTGTCGACAGTTGCAGGTACTCAAGAGTGTTCTATAGCTCACTTGACATCTCAATTGAGTGTTCTGTAGCAGATGACATCCCCGGTGGGGATGTATTTGGGCAGGCGAGCTTGGCCTGGGTTTGAGTGATCGGGACAGAACGTGCTGCTCTTTTCTTCACGAAGATTCATAAAGAGATTGCTTCGACTGAGAAATCCCTACTGTCTTTCTGTTGCCTCCACAACAAGTTGGTAGTTTTTCTGCTCATTCATACTAGACCCAGGGGCCACTATGGTGAGGCATGCAGTCTTTTTGGGAAACTTGATATCTAGTTTTTCCCTCTGTATTTGTCTGTTTCGCTATGGGTTCTCAAGCATTGCTCACCCCGAGTTACAGACAATGTTGGAAGATTTCGCCTCTCCCCAACCTGATAGCCGCTTCCAAGGCATTGAGAAGAGTTCTGCTTGACCCAACCTCCTGTAGCAGCTACACAAGAAGCAGTTCTTCGGGCAGTACATCCCTGGTGTGTTTGGGACTGGAGACCTTCCAGCTTCCCTTGCAAGCATAGGCTTTCTCGCCATGCAGTCTATAGCTGGATATCTCTTGAAGTCCTCTGCAACACTCCCAGGGACTGGATCCGTCTTTGCTGGTGGGTGTCGTCGATGAACTTCTTCTTGGGTCAGAGTCACTCTTCAAGTCTGTGACTTCCTTGTCTTTCTGCTGAGGGTTGCTTCTTTCCCTTTCATTTGTGAAGAACATAGGCCCTAGTGACCTAGTCTTCTATCTAAAGTAGCCTTTCTTCAGTCAAGATTTAGCTACGGATGAGAAGCTTCTTCGGTCTTGCTGTCCCAGGGAACTGTTCCCTGGGTGGCATGTGACTCGTTTAGGGTTCCTGTCCCATGCTCTGCACGTGCCCTTACGAGAGTCGTTGGATAGAGATGTGTCCTCTTAGGACCATCTCTCATCTTGCTCCAGCCATGTAGAAGATGGAAGAAGAGGTGAAGGGGATCAATACCCTGGAAGGTGAAGGGGATCAATACCTCGACTCTTTCTTCGGATGTCGAGGTGGACTCTGAATCCATCGGCATCTATTGTCGGGTTTCAAGTCCTTCTTGTTCCCCTCCTCCCTGGACTTTGTATCGATGATCCAGATCAATCGTTACTTTGTCCTTTAGGAGCTATGGTACTTTCGAAAAGGCTCGACATTTCTAACCTGATGTCATCGACATTTTCGCTAGCACTCTTCTCTCCCAAGGAAGAAGTGTCTGGGACACATCTTCCTCCTGACCTTTTGAAATGATCAAAGGAGGTACTCAGCAGCTGACGACGACGATACCAGTACTTTCCACCCGAGAGCTCACGGGTCAATGGGTTGGTCCATCCTCGCATTCTGGAAGTTTCTGTCGGGCTGGAAGCAAGACGTGGTCTCATAGACCATACTCTTGTCTTCCTGTGATCTTGCCCACAGGCCCTTGGAACCTTTTTTCCTTGGCCCTGTGGTGGCTGCTCAACAAGTTGTGTTTTCTTACACGGCTCCTTCAAGAGAACTAGTAGCATCTCGCCTAAGGTGTTGGTTCTGGAAGTGAGAAGGATACCAAGAGTGACTGGCCTCTCTTCCTCCCTTCCTCCTTCTACAGTCCCTACTTCTCCTCCTTCGGGATGAGAATAGGACTCGAACCAAAATTGCTAGATCTGGCGCTGATGCGATAAAGACTACCCATCGAGCACCTGTTCTGTTTTTCTCCCAGAATCATAGAAGCAATTCCACTCCTTCCTCTAGCAAGGGGGAGGAAGGAGAGACTGGCAAAAGAAACCTATCTCAGGTTTACCTTACTGCCTCCGACTCTAAGATTCTTCCAGCCTATTTCGTATAAGTTATGTTTCCTCACTCATGCGAGAAGGTCTAGTATCTGACATTTGATCTTGCAGTTCCTACACTCTGATCAATATGTCAGAGGCAGGTACTCCTCCTTGCTCTTTCGACCAGGAGGAGAGCCCAGGTGTGCAGAACTTCAGTCAGTTCAAGAGAATCACTCAGATTCCTCCCTCCAACCAGTGAGTCTTCCTAATGTAAAGGACCGAGGGTTTGTATATTGTGTTGAAACAAATCACAATTTTTGAAAGTAAATTGTATTTTTCCTAACTGTACAAACCTGAGGTCCTTTACATTACATATTATGCCCACCTCATGCCACCCTCAATCTGAACCTGGACCGAAAGGCAAATTGGAATGTTTACATCCGGGAAGGCGGGTATTCCGGCCTACCTGGCGGTAGTTACTGCCTAACCACCTTGCTCAAGAGTTTAACGGTCGTTTCCAGCCTATGCTAAAAAGTAATTCCTAATGTAAAGGACCTCAGGTTTGTATAGTTAGGAAAATACAATTTACCTACAAAAATTGTGATTTTAAATAAAATTGAATCACTTAGAAGGAAGCAGTTAAAAGAAATGATAAATAACCGGGAGAAAAAATATGACAGAGACAAATGAATGACAAGGCAACCTTAACAATAAGAGAAAATATAAAGGAAAACATTGGAGAAGAAACCTGGGTATGGTAACACTGAAAAGCAACGCTGATCAGTAGTTAGGTACACTAGAATTAATCGATAGGAATAGGTTAAAAGGGGAAGATACAAAATGTTTGTGCTGTGAAGAAATAAATGAAAACTTCTGGAAACATTCCTTACTTTACTGCCCAGCATACAGTGGCATTAGCAATATGGATTTGTGCATCAGCCACATCAAGAAAATAAAGAGGAATTGATATAATATCCTATTTTGCAGCTCTATCGAAAGAAGTTGAAAATAGGAAGGAATTTATAAAGATCTATAGTATTACAGAGACAATAAACGTAACCAAACACAAAGGAGGAAATAGAAGGAGCAGGGAGCCGTTGCAAAGCTATACCCTGCCTACTATTACTGCTACTGCTTGTCCGAAAAAGTGAGATGGCCTGTGACTTTGGAAAACCTATTGCTTGATTACTTGTCATTTCATGAATCAAACGACTAATGTTAATGGAAAGGAAAGTTGTGATCTCGGTCCCGTAATAAAATGTTTCTTTGTTCTTAGTAATAAGACCTGTCTACCTACTACAGTACACTATTTGCCTGTATCTCCGTAAAACAAAGTTTTCGGTTCACTCCCACCATACTTGCTATTACAGTGATCACCGACGACCATTAACCACGGATATCTTAATCTTTAGCAAGCGGACGCGCACTGACATCAGCGGGAACCTTTATATATATATATATATAGAAGGTAGGCCTGAGTATGGTAAATATATGCAATACCATCATTCAATGTTCAGCTGGTGAAACATGCATTTCAGCCTATGGTAGTTTTTGAGTGATTCTAATTGGCTCACCTCTGAGTGTAATACAGTAAACTAGTTATTAGTGTTCTAGTGATTAGACTACATGGGATTACCTGGTTGATAACCAAAGTTTTGTGCATGGGGAAAAAGAATAAAGAACCGACTGCCAATACATGGGCTAACCACCCATTCTTCCCTAACCAAGTTTAGAATGGGTAGCCTAAAACTACAAGGTAACTGTGAACGGACTGTTAGCTTGGAAATTGATTTTTCCTGTACATTCGGTGTTGCTGATGAATGGGGGTGGTGGAGTTTATTGTCGGTCAAATTATTAACCTCATATCTCTGTCCAACATGGTTGGGGACCTTTTGGGAACACAGGCTTTTGGATGGGGGAAATCTTTGGAAGAAAGACCGAATTGCCATGTTGTTGTAATGGAATGGTTTTATGATGCGCAAGTCATTAGGGATAGGAGTCACATGTTTAAGAAGGATTTTTCAGCACATAAGGAACATTTACAGTTTGAAGTAATGCCATTTGGACTAACATCAGCCCCATTGACATTTGTCAGATTAATGTTACAAATTCTAGGGGACATAGAAAATGTTGCAGTATACTTGGACGATGTAATCATTTTTAGCAAAGACTTAGAAAGTCACCTCAGAACATTAGAAATGGTCCTAGAGAGATTAAGAATTGCAGGACTAAAAATAAAATTAAAGAAATGTCAATTTCTGATGAAAAACTTAGAATACTTGGGTCATATAATTAGTGAAGATGGACTGCGCATGCAGGTACAGGTAAAATAAAGCAGTTGATTATAGTTCCCACTATTTTGAAAGCATTAAGAGAAGGTTCCTAGGTATGGTAGGTTATTAAGACCTTTCACGAAGGGTTTGCTACTATAGCCAAATCTTTGACAAATTAACCAAGAAAGGAGTAAATTACACGAATGGAAGGATGAACAAGAAACAGCCTTTCAAACACTAAAACAAAATGACCGGGAACCTGTTTTAGTCTGCAGATTTTCCAAAGACTTCTACTCGAGCTTGTGATGCCTCAAGTACAGGACTAGGATCATGTTGTTACAAAGGCAAAAAACTAGAATGAGAGCAGTATATTATACTAGTAGAGTTTTTAAATGCAGCAGAAAGAAACTATAGTACCACAGAAAGAGAGTGTTTAGCTTTATATTGGGGTTTAAAGAAATTTAGACACATACTTTTAGGTTAATGTGCTTACTGATCACAAACCCATTTGTGACTTATTTAAAGAGCCTTCACTAACAACATGAAGTTCAATAGATGGTTCATTAGTGTATTAGAATTTGCCCCAAATTCTGGTATATTCAGGAGATTTGACACCTTGGCAGATGCATTATCTAGATCTCAAGAAAAACAGAAAAAATGCATTACCTTTTGCTTTAGTTATCAAGTAGTAGATTTAGATCTAGAAAGAGTGAAAATACAACAAGAAAATGATGCAGAAATCAGACAAATAGTTGGACAGTTAATGGCAGATGAATCTTTAAAACCTGATAGTCAATTGATAAATGGATTGTTGTATAAAAAGCCAACAGAGAAGAATGGTTGTTCTCGTCTATACATCCCAAAAACATTTAATCAGAGAAGTTTTAGAACTAACACACTCCTTATAAGTTAGCAGGACATCCAGGAATCAAAGACAAAGCAGAATCATGTGAAATTATTTTTGGCCAAATTGAGTGAAGATGCCAAAAACACATACAAAACTGTATGGTTGTAACCAACATAAGGTAACATAAATCTTAAAGTTCCACTTGAAAAATATCCATCAGAATTAAATCCATTTTAAGTAGTAACTATGGACTTTTTTGGTCCATTTCCAACCACTATTAGAGGAAATAGACAAATATTAGTCTTCTTAGACTATTTAACTAGATATGTAGAAATAGTACCAGTAAGAAACAGAAACTCTTAAATCTAGAATTATCACAAGACATTCCATGTCCACAAGTTCTTCTTTCGGACAATGCTGCGGGTTACTAGTGATCTTTTTTAAAGAAAATATGTGAATTTTATGAAATAAATAGAGTGTCAATTAACAGCTTATAAACCGAGTTCTAATGGAGCAGTAGAACGAACTAATCGTAAAATAAAGGATATCATGAAAAGACTGGGACTTGGCAATAGAAGACGTACAGTTCACATTGAATAATACTATAAATGAGACGATAGGAGAATCCTCACATTATTTGCTATGTGGTTATCAGAAAAAAATGCCTAACACATTATTAGACGATGCAACGCCACCCAGACGTACTTATAATTATGATGACTATGTTGCATGGAAGACCAGACGCCACAGGCATTCATGAAGACAGGAAAAGAATTAAAAGGAGTTCATACTTACTCCTTGCCAAATATTATAATAAAAAGTACCATTAAACCAGACGATAGTAGGTATTCAAATTTATGCACAAATCTCATGCTCTAGAAGGGCCAAATGTAAAGGGGTCTCCCAAATTTCACTGGACTATATAGAGAGCTGTAAATTATTAAAATTAAATAAAAATATAGAAGTAATCAATGAAAGTGATCTAAAGGAAAAAGTAGTTCACTGGAATCATATAAAAATAGTAAAAACAGGTCCATAGTCCACTGAAGTTGTAGAAAACCTAAGACATGAAAATGCTGGAGATAATGTTGTAAACAAAAGGTATAATCTGCGCAACAGACAGAGTTAAATACATATATAAACGTATATAATGTATATGGAAAAATTATTATGAATGTAATGTATGTAGAGAAACCTATATATACTGTATATGTATATATATATATATATATATATATATATATATATATATATATATATGTATATATATATATATATATATATATATATATATATATATATATATATATATACAAAAAATCTGATAAAAGTCTAATCTTACAGATGCGAAAATGCTGCTCATCATTGTAATTGTCCTGTTTGGACTCATTTCGTCAGAAGTGGAAATAAGAAAGGGATCATTGTTGAAGAGACATGGGAATGTCAAGATGATTAAAGACTTAGGCATAATAAAGACTGACATATCATCAGTGTTAAGTAATGAGAAAAAGTTAAAAGACATTCAAAAGAATAATGGGACAATTCTGCAAAAGGGGGATAACAACAGTGTTACTTCCTTATTAGAAAACCTAAATGCAGAAATAGAAGTGACTGTACAAACAAGATCAGATCCCTCCTACCTTTTATTGGAACTGCTTTGAACACATTATTTGGAGTTGCCACTGAATCAAATGTGGAACACGAAAAAGGAAGAATAGACCGGTTTGAAAAGTGGGCCGCAACAAGAGGAACAGTGATAAATGAAGTAATATGTTCACAGAACCAAAATACATATCAAACAGAAAAGGAAAACTAAAAGGTTTCATAAACAAGGTAAATGAAAATGTAACAAGAAAACTGAATAAGTTAGAAAATGAACAGTTCTTAAACACGTTTGCTCTAGAAAGTGAAGTAATTCCGCAGAACTCTGAAAACACATTAAACACCACCATTTGCTGGCTTATAAAAGGTATCTTGAGCCCAACACTAATTACTCCTAAAGAACTTGAAGATATAATTAAGTTTTGTATCCTAGAGAAGCATTTACGACCACTTGTGGATGACGTATTTATGTATTACAATTTAAGAAGTGTGAAAGTACTTTATGATAAGATTATTTTAGTTGTACGCAACTTTCAATACTAGGACCACAAACACATTAATCACACTGTATCCATTTCCCATGATGGAAAATAATAAACCTATTATTCAAAAGGGAACAATCAAGCATTTTGCATTAGAAGAACACGCTTTGTTCTTGTCATTCTTTACAGACCAACAATTTCAAGAATGTATTATATTAAGAGAACAGGAGTATATATGTAACTTTGATAACTTGTATAAGAGCACTAATGCTCTTGCTAATATTCAAGTGTTAAACCAAAACCAAGACAAAGATGTATTTACAACAAATTACAACAAGAGTTTTGAAGCCTTTATAGTTCATCAGGAAATTTTTGTATTTTTCCATAGATACAGTTGTAGCTAAAGTTAAATGTCACATCATTACTACAGAGGTAAAGTTTAAAAATGTTAAATCTTTTATAACATCATGTCAGTTAGTAATAGCAAACAAATTGTGTTATAGATCTCATCTTTCACAACATATAACTTAAAAAACATGCCATATCAAATTACTCACACAAGATTTATGAATTTAAGTTGTCTCGTTTTTAGTTGATAGGTAAGATAGGTGAAAGAAGAGTGAGGGCAGTTAGCTAACTAACTATGGTAGGGAATAGTTTAGAAGTGAAATATTAGTAAGAGTAATGTCAAGTGTGTTTATCACAATTTTATTTAGGTAAGGGTACAATTTTTCTAATATTAACATAATACAATAATAATTTACATTATATAACAGGTGAATTGTATATATTGTATATCTTGAATTTTATTTCTTATTAGTATAATCATATTTAAAACATGAAATAAAATAAAAATAAGTTCCAATTTCCTCATTTTAACCTTATGTTAATTGTCATAATGATTTTGCATGCTACCTACATAGTAAATTCTAAATATTACTTTTTCACAAAGCATTTCTTAATAATATAATGGTTGAGGTTCATCACGATGAATATATGAAGATAATTTTCTCCACCATCTGTGGTCTGTGTTGTTTGGGTGGTTTCTCTGTCTGCTACGGATTCTTCTGTTAATTCACTGTTGTATTGATCTAGTTTTTTCCATATGTTGGTTGCCAGTCTGTATAATCTTTGATTAATTGGTTCTATTTTGTATTTTTTGTGTAGTTGTTCTATATTCAGATCGTCATCTTCTTGATTGTTTCTTACTGCGGACCTTAGTATCTTATTTTGGAATTTTTGTAATGCACTTATACTGGAAGTCGATGCTAAACACATGGGTATTGGCGGATATTCCATTATTGGTCTGATTAGGCTTTTGTAGAAATGGGATTTTGATATTTGTGTTCATATTCCTAAACGTGTTTTAGCTTTGTATTTTGTGTTCTTGCTATTCTTAGCCTTTCTCTCACGTGTCTTGATATTCCTCTTTGTCCGAATTGCATTCCTAGTATTCTTGTGCTTTTAGTAAAATTCATCGGTTGTTGGCCTAACATTATGTGTGCAGGTTTGTAAGCAGACACTGATACTAGTTGGAATTTAGATTGATTTGTCTTTATCTTCCACTTCTTTTCAAACTGATTTATTCTTTCAATTTGGTTTCATTGTTTTTTTGTGCTTTGCTTGTCTTTCAAAAGTTTGATCTCCTTCGAGTACGTTTCTGTGTATAACTATTTGAGTTATATCATCTGCAAAGCAGACATCAGCACAGTACTCTGGTGTGAAGTCATATCCGATGTATATATAATATGAATAGTGTTGGGCTGAATACAGATCCTTGTGGGACTCACTTTAGTAACGGAATGGATTCCATTGTAATTTTGTAACTTGATTGCTGTTGTTCGATCTCTGTGATGAAGCCTTTTATAGTATTTAAAAAATGTCTGGAAGGTTGAGATGTAATATTTTGTACTGGAAGTCCTTGTATCCATACTTTGTCAAATGCCTTGAGAATATCTCACATACTAGGTTAAAGGTACCTTCTTCTTTGTGATAGTGCAATACTCTTATGTATTGTTGCTATTGCAATCTTCCATCTTCCTTTCTAAATCCATATTAATTATTGGCTGTGTAGCTGATTACCTTCTAGAACAACACTAATCTGTTGTTAATTATTTTTTAAATATTTTGCCAGGCATTTCTAGTAATGATATTGGTCTATAATTCTCTACCTGACTAGTATCTTTCCTGGTTTAGGTATCAAAATCATTATTGCATTCTTGAATATAATTGTAAAATATCAATAAAGAGGGCCCAGTTGTATATTTCTCTTAATTTTTCGAATGCAATGTCTGGTAAATTTTGAATTATGATCTTGTTAATTCCACTCTTCCTGGTGCTTTGTGTTTTCAAATTTTTAATTATTATTTTGATTTCATAACTCTATTTTCCTTGTTAATAGAGCAGTCTTCATTGTCTGCTAATATCAGCTGCATAATGCAGATTTGTTCTGTGTGTCTATGTTGTTTAATGAATTCATTGACTTTTGTCTCATGTTGGTTGTCAAAATTTTGGTTATTCTCCTCGTTATCTGGAATATTTCCTGCCAGTAGGCCTTGTGCAGTACAGTATTTCTGGAACTCTTTGTCATCATATATTTTCTCATTCCCGTGCATGTATGGCGAAGTATTAGTTTTGCTTCCCATCAGTCTTGCAACGGAGTTCCAAAATTGTTTTTAGGTTGTTGTACTGTATTTCTGTGTTTTTATTAGATCTTCCCAATTTTGATGATATAATCTTGAGTTTTCTTGTACTAACTGTTCTTGTAATGACACATATCTTCTCATTATAATATGTTGTTTCCACCCTGTTATAAGTACTGTGTTTTGGATGTTGTTGTAGTTTATTGTATCAATTTCAACTTATCACTACTAATAGGATGTGGAAGTGTGGTGTATTTAGTTATGGGTGTATGATTTTTTATTGCTTCCTGTATTTCTGTACCATTCTCCAAGTTCACCATCTACTATTTCTTTTGTTATTTCTATTTCATTTGAATTTATTGTTGTTGTCTACTCATTTTTTCCTTCTATTTCATTTTTTGAAGCTTTTCCACCTTGCTCTTTTATTTATGGTATTTCTAAGGATGGGATCATTATTGATTTTATTATTTATAGTAAACTGTACGTCTTCTAAAGCTAAATCAGTCTTCTGTATTAGGTTTAACTAAAGTTTTCAGGATATCCTTTATTTTACGATTTGTTCTTTCTTCTGCTCCATTTGAACTTGACCTATATGCTGTTATTTGACATTTATTTATCTCATAAAATTCACATAATTTTCTTAAAAAGTTCACTAGTAAATTCAGCTGTGTTATCAGAAAAAACTTGCATATCATTAATGTCTCGTAATAATTCTAGATTTAAGAGCTTCTGATACTGTAATTGCATCTCTATTTCTTACTGGTACAATCTCTACATATCTTGTTAGATAGTCTAAAAAGACTACTAATATTTGTTTATTCCCTCTAACAGTGGTAGGAAATGGACCTAAAAATCCATTGACACGACCTGGAACGGTTGGAGTTCAATGGATATTTTTCAAGTGGAGCCTTTGGATTTACGTTACCCTTTATTTCTATTACAAGCTACACAATTTTGTACAAAGTTTTTGGCATCTTCACTACAATGTGTCCAACAATAGTTTCTGGTTATGATTCTACTTGTCTTTTTTTGGTTCCTGGATGTCCTGCTAACTCAGATATAAATGAGTGTGTTAGTTCTAAAACTTCTCTGATTAGTGTTTTTGGGATGTATAGACGAGAATAACCATTCTTCTTTGTTGGTCTTTTATATAATAAACCATTGATTAAAACAAAATCAGGTTTTGAAGATTCATCTGTCATTAACTGTCCCTGTTATCTGTCTGATTTCTGTATCCTTTCCTTTGTTGTATTTGTACTCTTTCTAAATCTAAGTCTACTAATTGACAGCCTAAAACAAAAGTATTAGTGGTAATGCATTTCTCTGTTTCTTCTTGGGATCTGGATAATGCAACGGCTAGTGTATTAAATTTCCCTGGGATATATCTGAATTCTGGAGCAAATTCAACACTAATGAACCATCTATTGAACTTCATGTTTTTTGTAAAAGTTCTCTTAAAACAAATCACAAATGGGTCTGTGATCAGTAAGTACATTGACTTTATGTCCTAGGGATTATGTCTAAATGTCTTTAATCCGCAGTATAATGCTAAACATTCTCTTTCTATTGTGCTAAATTTCTCTCTGCTGCATTTAAGACTCTACTGGCATAATATACTGCCCTCATTCTGGTTTTGTCCATTTTGCAATAATACAGCCCCTAGCCCTGTGATTTGAGGCATCAAAGCTAAGTAGAAGTCTTTGGAGAAATCTGGATGACTACTACAGGATTCCCTTGTCATTTTACTCTTTAGTGTTTGGAAGGCTGTATCTTGCTCTTTATTCCATTCATATTTGACATCCTTCTCTTGTTAATCTGTTAATGGTTTGGCTATTGTAGCAAACCCTTAATGAAAGGTCTATAAACCTACCATTCCTAGGAATCGTCTCAATGTTTTCAAATTTGAAGGAGCTGGATATTCAACTATTCTTTATCTTGCCTGCTTGCATTCGCAGTCCATCTTCACTAATTACATGACCTAAGTATTCCAAGGATTTCATTAAGAATTGACATTTCTTTAATTTGATTTTTAGTCCTGCTCTTCTTAATCTTTCTAGGACTATTTCTAAAGTTTTGAGGTGACTTTCTAAATCTTTACTAAAAATGATAACGTCATCTAAGTAAACTGCAACATTTTCTATATCCCCTAGTATTTGCAGCATTAATCTAACAAACGTTGAAGGAGCCGAAGTGAGTCCAAATGGCATGACTTCAAATTGTAAATGTTCTTTATGTGTGCTGAAGGCTGTGTATGGTTTCGACTCTTCGTCTAAAGGTACTTGCCAGTATCCACTCAGTAAATCTAAATATGAAAATATTTTTGCACCTCCTAATTGAGTAACATATCTTGAATTACTGGCATTGGCGTTGGAATTTAACTTTCTATAATCTATCACAAGTCTCCAATTTCCATCTTTCTTTGGAACAAGTAGTAATGGAATTATATGGAGATTTAGAAGGAATGACTACCCATCTTTCTTCATCTCTTCTATCAAATTATCAAATATGGGTCTTTGGCTTATTGGTAATCTGTAATTAGGAATCAAGAATGGTTTTGTTCTATCATCTAACAAAATTTTATGCTTTAGACATTTCTTCATCGAATTTATCTCCTTCTATAGCTATTACATCTCTTTATTTTCCTAATACCTGAATTAATTTATTTTTGTTTTCTGGGAAATCTGTTTTATTCACCTCTTTGCTTAATTCAGACCTTTGACCAGTTACAGAGAAAAATGCTTTTTCTTCCAGTGTTAGTAACGGTTTGTTTATAGGTATTCCTTTGCAAAAGACAATGCCTGCATATAGTGTTAGTTTGTTATTTGAGTAGTTTTGGACATAAACTTCACAAGTATTACCCTTCATGTGACTAAGGAATTATCCATCCTGACCAATTCTGGCAACTCTTCATTTAATAATAGAACGTCTTTAACTTCTATCTCTTCCTTTTCCCTTAAATGTATTTTTGTTAAACATTTTGGATGCAAAGTTATTTGTCTAGTTAGCATGAATTGTATTTTATTATCATCAGCAGTGCTTACCATTCATATTTCTTCATCTTTTATCTCTGCAAAGTAACAATGTTCTGCATCTACACTATTTTCTTCAGTTACTATTACATTATTTATATCTACTTTATTTATTTTGTTTAACAACAATACTTCATTTAGTAAATTCCTTTCATTATCACAACTTATTACTACATTGCTATAACTATCTGTATTCATCCCTGTATATTTATCTTTATAGGCGCCTTGTTTTCGTCATATTCAGAACCTTGGTGATCACCATATTTATTTCTGGGCCATTTCTTTCTTTTGGAGGATATAATTTCTGGATGTGCACATCTTCTTGGGTTTCTATTCTGTAATTGTGGGAATTCTCTTTTCCATTCCTTTCCAATTTATTTTGATTGTTCTCTTTGATGGTAATTTATTTTATGTATGTCTTTCTCGCTTGTCAAGCCGTCTCAGACAAATTGATCAGATTTGGGTGAAACTTTTCTTCTTCAAGCGTAAAGTATACGCTCCTTTTATTATCTTGTATCAGGTTAATTCTTCCTTCTCTGCAGTCTAGATGATTCCACATCTCTTCATTAAATTAAATGAGAACAACGCTTCTGTGGGAAAAAATCTGTCTTCTAGAACAAAAAGGCCCTCCAGTGCCACCACCTTAACTCACCACAACCCACCACTGCCCTCAGGTTGACAACAGACACCAGCAACATCGCCTGTGGTGCAGTACTTGAGCAGCTGGTAAATGACACACCCCAGGCCTTGGCCTTCTTCAGCTGCAAATTTGCCAGCTGAGACCCTTATAGCACCTTCGACAGAGAGCTGCTGGCCATCTACCAGGCTGTGAGGCACTTCAAGTACCTGCTGGAGGGAACCGAAAATCACAATCCTAACAGATTACAAATCCTTGGTTCACGCATTTGCAAAGCAGGGGATGCGTTACTCTGCAAGGCAATGGCGGATTGTTAATACCACCATTTCCAATTTCAAGTTGCACCATCAACTATGTTCTGGCTGATGCTCTGTCAAGAGTAAAATCAATTCCCTTCACCAACATCGACTACAAAGATCTCGTGAGAGAACAAGTAGCAGACCCAGAGACGGACCTTCAACTTACGGCAGGGATGGCTCTCAAATGGAAAGATGTCTAAACAGCAAACTCGGAAACACAACTCTCCTCTGAGACACCAGTGAAGGCCTGGCCCACGCCCCTGGTGCCCACCTTTAATGAGGAAAGCACGTGTTCGTATAGTCCATGGTCCTTCCTCCATCAGGGTGTACAACGGCGCGCCTCGCATGACTGACAAGTTGGTCTGGCAATTATCAAGAAGGACGCGTCGTTTTGGGCAATGCCGCATTCTGTGCCAGACTAGCAAAACATCCCGCACACAGAGTCCGGGATCAGCGATTTTCCCCAGCCTTGGAAGACGGTTCGCCACTCCCATCAACATCATCTGGGCCCCTTCCACAGTTGGGTGGAGCCAGATACCTCCTGACGATCATAGACCGCTCCACTATTGACTGGCCTGAAGCAACCCCATGGATGAAGCATCAACAACATCATGCACAGAGGCCCTCCTCTGTTGGATCAGCCACTTCGGGAGTGCCAGACAGCATCACCAGTCTTCAGGGGTCATGCCTTCCTGTCAGGAGTTCTGGGTTTTTTTTCAGCACTCCTGATGGGTACAACTCTACACAGCACAACGGCATACAACCCCGAGCCAAATGGCATGGTTGAGAGGGCGCCACGCTGTCTTAAAGCAGCTGTTTCATGGCACGCTTCACTGACGAGAGGTGGAAGGAACAACTGCCCTGGGTCCTGCTGGGTCTCCGCACTGTTACCTAAAGCAAAATGGCAACACCTTCTGCTGAGAAAGTCTACAGGGAAACACTGGCCGTCCCCAGAGAGTTCTCACCATCAGCCGATCACGGTCCAACACCCTCCTCCCAAGGTTAAAGGAACTTCGCCATGAAGAAGTTCACGCCGTGCCACAAGACCTTCATTGACAGAACCACCACCTACAGCCTGACCTTTTACACTCCTTAGACTCATGCGCCCAGGTTTCAGGGTTGACGCTGTCGCCGCCCCTTAACCAGGCTTACAGTGGGTCCACTGAGTCATCAAGCGAGCCAGCAAAGCATTCCTCCTCGACATCCACGGGTAGGGAGGACTGGATCACCATCGACAGGTTGAAACCCGCATTCCTGTTGGACAGCAAAGTTTTAAGAGGTGCAAAAGAAATGAGCAGGAGAAAGTTATTGTACTTTATTGGAGATGCAGGCCATTTATATAGTGGTAGACTGATGTCACAAAAAAGGAATACAATGGAACCTCGGTGACCGAGTCAGTTACACTTGACAATAATTACAATGAATAAATACAATTCTTGTGCAAAGATAAATGGACAATGACCGACATGACAACATTCTGATACATGTACAAAGAGACAGATACAAAATAAATTAGTAACAGGTATAAATTTACATAGAAAGGCATGGCTGGTTCGACATGGCTGATTTTAAATGACCCGCTCCTATAGGAGCGAATTGAAAGAAAACGGGTCACTCATCACAGATCACAGAAGACTCACTCAGCGGAGACTTTACAAATATCAAAAAGACAGGCGCCCCAGAGTCCCCCTCAATATCTGCCTCCACCAAAAAAAGAGCCCAGTGGCTTCATGTCAGAAAACTCATCAGCCAACCCCTGGTGTCAGCTCCACCCTGGCCCCACAGTTCTCCAGAAGCAGGGGCCCACTCTGACTGCCTCCGTGATTAATGTTATTTCATCCAATAGTTGCTGCTCTAATTAGTCTGAGGGGGTGCTTGTAAGGGCTTCAAATCGCCTTTCCTTTCTTGAGTTTCTCCTTCAAATGTACATTAATCACATCATCCTATTACCTGGCATTATTTCAGATTCTTTATGTACCTCATCTTATGCATCATTGAAGGGGCCTTTAGGGTCGATATGTATATCTACCTTTTATATTGTCCTGTTACAAAGATTGGGTGTATTTTTATGGATCAAAAAAACAAATTCTGTATGGACGGTTGGGACCTGTCAGGTTTTCTGCTACCTTTTTCCACTTTTCACTTTATAAAGCACCTGGACAAGACATAATAAAATCAGTCCTCTTTTGACATTTCTCTTGGACCTCACACGGATAGCTCTCCGACGGATTTTTACACCCTCTCATCTGATTCAGGATCCATGATCCGGACTGATGTCACCGTTGTGCAACCTGAAAATCTGTATTTCCAATGATGGTGGTCAGATGCATCATCAGGGATGCTTCCATCTCACGGCACCTGTGGAATGTTTCTCCACATTGGTGGCTGCCAGAGTTTTAGGCTTCATTGGTGTGGTGAGATGTCCCAAGGCGTGCAAGTGGGACCTAAATCTTCGGAGTGTTGGACTTACTGGCCATTGGGTAGAATTGATGCTGATCTATCCGGATGACGATCGAGTGATCCAGCTGGTTAGAGGTAGGTTCACTAGTACGCGTTTTTAACGTGGTGCCTTTCGTTTAATGCTGTAATCATTCAGGCCACCTTTTTGAGCGGACTCATCGTAAGAGGTATATATATATGATATATAAGATATATATATATATATATGGATATATATATATAACCGCCTATATATATATATAACTCGCCAACCCCTGACTTATATATATATATATATATACAGTATATATATCTTGCTGGTTTATATATATATATATATATATATATATATATATATATATTATATATATATATATATATATATATATATTCTACTTTTTGGCTTGACATCCAGTGTCCTGAATGGACGTGGAAGAAATAGCTTGCGTTTGGCTGTTGAATCACAGACTGAATTACAGCAGCAAACAGCGCCAAGATGGCATTAGGTACACCAGTTTTACATGATAGACAGGGCCTTTGGTTTATTTGTAACATTGTACCCATCTTTAACTGTAGGGACGTGATGAAAAATTTTTTAATTATTTTAGAATTTCTGGGTGAAACCTTTCGATGCTCTGTTAGGTCCTAATCAAGATAGACATATCAAAGATCAACACCTTGATGAGGATTCCATCTGCCCAGAACAAAAAAGGAGTCTTAACATTAAACTGAGTCCTTTATTATAATCAGTTTTATTGAAGGAAATGTGTTCTATATAAAAATCAAACAACTATTTCCCTGGGAAAAAAATGACATGCATTTATTAACTCTATTTCCTCGTTACATACCGTGTATTTTGGTTTCTAGAGTCAAACATATCAATGTATTCTGACTGTGTATCAGAAACCCGATGGCTAACAGTCCCTGTGAAGGAATATTTGGATGGACTGTTGGTGGTGGTTTGAACTGTTACTATAGTGTGAGGTGCTTGGGGGATTATGGTTGCATATTCAGGTGTGTATGGTAAACTGGTTGAGTGTCAGAAACTGGCTGGGGCCGTGGCGGAGTTGTCTGATGTAGACCGATATGTGGTGACTGTCGTTGGCAACAGTGTGTCCTGGGTATGTAAAGTCACCAAATCGGCGCCAGGATAGTGTTTCAGCGGCGCCATTAAATTAAGTCTCCGCTGAGCTTGTTTTCTTTGGTGACTTCCCGTTTTCTTCAAATGCTCAATTAGTCACGCCTAAAACGTGCCAGGTCACGCATTTTAATCATTTTTACTTTATGGTATTTATACGAATGTCACACACATTGTGTATCACATGTTTCTTCATTCACAGGCATCAAGACTGTATCTATATTGTAGCTCTGTATGTTTTGTATTGTAATTTGTACTCGTTCACTGCATATTAGGTTTATTGTTTCGACCTCAGGTCACTTTAGGGATCAAAAAATTGTCTCTCACGGCCACGGCGTCAGTCGGAAGTTCAATATCCCCCTGGATCTGTAATAAACCTAGCTGTAACTTTTACCTGCTCGTTTCTTTGACACCTTAGAGTGGTGACCCGGAGTATCCCAAAGGGCCATTATGCGGACTCACTGGGCAACTCAGTCTTGGCTCCAGGATTTCTCCAAAAGCTCTTATTTAGCCTAAACACGGCGCTGTAACCAGCGTTTGAGCATGCTGACTGGCAATGGGTAATGACCAGCGTCACTAAGCGGAACCACACGCCTGTTGCGAGGGTCTCCAGTGCGTACAGAGCCATGCCCACTCAGTAAGGGGTCAAAGGCGAGCATGGGCGGATATCCCTCCTTCATGCAGTTAAACGGACCCGCGGACTCCGAGGTTACCTACCTCCCATCACAGCGCCTGCCCCGCGCCGAGGCCCTCCCGCAACTCCCACACCAGCGCCCGAACACCTGGCGGATGGGCATATTCCAATGCGCTGGGGTTCCCTCACCGTAAAGCTGCAGGTTTGAACATATCGGGGAACCCATCGATGTGGCTGCGCAGGGTGGAAACCACTTCAGAATCGCGGACCTCACGGACTGAAATCCCAGGCCGACACAGTGCTCACGCCCTTCGGAGGGGTGTCTAGGAAACTCATCTGTGACTACCGAAACACACACCCAGCATACAGCACCACAAAAAATTCCTCCTCGAAGCTTGCTCCCTGCCCATCGCCCATGATGATCGACCTTCCAATAATCCTCCGGCCAAGACCTCAATCCAAGAGCCTGGGCTGTAGGGGATGGTCGTAGATCTCCTGTCAATACCAGACTTGGGTGGAACAAACAAGCGGCAGGAGATAAAGCTTCATACGGGAAATCTGGTCTGATGGTGGAAACTCCTCCCGGAAGTACGCAACCAGATCGCTCACCCCTACACCATGCCTGTCGGAGGACCTCGCAGAGCGGCAAACACCTCACAGACTCGTCAAGGCTTCTGGCGGCTAAAACCGGCCACACAGCCGGTCAGCTCCGTCCAGCCTGAAGGGGCGTGGCAGCCAGTCAACGCCATCACCAACAGACGTCCACCGAACCACAGCAGATGGAGGTCCCGGGTTCTTCGCTTGTACAAGTGGTTCGGAAAGGGCGCCGGTGACTGCCTGCCGCCCTGCTCGTTCAACCGTTCAAAAACTGGAGGGAACTGATGAGGTTTGCCAGCAGGACAGGCCGCCATGGCAGCCGAAGAACCCAGGGCCTCAAAAACAGTAGGTTTTTACGTCCCGCGACACCGTCTCGGCAGGATGATGCTGGTCGACACAGGAGCCTTTAGTCGGTCTTCCCAGCATCCAGAGAGGACTGCAGGAGACACCAGACCCGGCGATTTCCTGACGGCCAACGGAACCCCATCTGTCTCCTGGGCACCAGGCTCCTGTCGATCTCCATCCTTGGCCAGGATGTTCTCCTGGGACTTCATCGTCGGCTGGTGACGTAGGAACCCCACTCCTGGGGCCCTTTTCTGGCGCACTTCGGCCTGCTAGTCGACGTGGGGCGCAGGGCGCCTCCTCGATACCGACTCCTGCTGGTCTCTCCCGTTACGGGCGGGACCCAGACCCACCATCAGCGCCGTCGCCCCCTCACCAGTATGCACACCTTCTGATCGGCGTTCCCTTGAGGTATTTAAGCCTGAGCTTCCCACCAGTCCCGAACTGTCCCAAGACCCGGCATATACCACCATATAGTGACTAAAGGGCCCCGGGCATGCGATTTTCCGAGGCGGCTTCCCCTCAGCGCCTTCAGGATGGGAAAAAAGCGTGGGGGAGATGGAACAGATGGGCATCTGCAGGAAAGCCTCAGTCCATGGGCCTCCCCGGTCCACATGCTGGTGCAGAAACCGGACGGCTCCTGGAGACCCTGCGGCGACTACAGGCGGCTCAACATTGCAACAGAGCCCGACCACTGGTTCTACCCAATATGCAAGACCTCACGGCCTCCTTTCACGGGGCCAAAATATTCACTAAATTGGATCTTCTTAAATCTTATTTCCAGGTACCTGTTGCGCCAGAGACATACCAAAGACAGCCATCACAGCGCCCTTCGGGTCCTATGTGTTCGGGTTCTCCACCTTCGGGCTGAGGTCACCGGGAGCCACCTTCCAGCGGCTCATGGAAGCATCCTGGGGACCTAAAATTCTAAGTCTGCTAAAGAAATGAGAGGACATTACTCATATTTTCCAGGTCTCACAGCCAACACCAGAGGCACATCAAAGCAGTCCTCCAGCGCCTCCAAGAATACAATGGCCTCGTCGTCCGTTTCGACAAGTGTACAATAATCCAGAAAGCAGAATTCCTGGGTCACGGTGTCTCCGACAATGCGTCCGCCCTCTTACATCGAAAGTGGCAGCCGTGAAAATAAATTCCCCAGACACCCCATCCATCAAGGCCGTCCAGGAGTTCCTGGGGATGGTAGCTTCTGGGGCGGTTCATCCCGGGATCGCAACACCAAGCCCCCTGGTCGGAAGTCCTAAAGGTCAACAGAAGTCCCTGTCTTGGGGACCCAGCCAGCAACAGGCCTTTTCCAGAGTCCCCCTCGAGAAGCCTGCCCTCACCAAGGCAACCGCCTTGGCACCCAGAATCCCAAGGCTCCTCCAGCTGACGACAGACGCCAGTAACGTTGCCCTGCGGTGCTGTTCTGGAGCAAATCATCAACGGCGCCCCAGCCCATCGCCTTCTTCAGCAAAAGTTCAGTCCCGCAGAGTCCCGCTACAGCACCTTCGACAGGGGCACTCTGCGCTATGTCCAGCGCAGTTCGGCACTTCAAGTTCCTCTCCTGGAGGGGACGCCCTTCACAATCTTCACAGACCACCAGCCACTGGTTCCGCCTTCACGAAAACAGGGGGACGCATTCTTCAGACAGCAGCGCCACCTCTCAGCCATAGCCGATTTACCTGTTCCGTCAGGTACCTCCCCGGCAAGAAAAATCCCGTTTATATGCCCTCTCCAGAGTCGAGTTGAGCGCATGCAGCTTTTGTGCATTACCAGGACCTTGCCAGAAACAGGCCGCTGACCCAGAAACCCCAGCATACCGCACCGCCATCACATCCCTCAAGTCCGGGACGTGACCCTCGCCCGAGCCCCACCTGCTCTGTGACATCAGCACAGAATCAGCCCCGCCCTTTGGTTTCAGCCTCACGCACAATCCAGGTATTCGACATCATTCACGGCCTCTCACCCCTCCGGCAGGACCATGATCCAAACTGCTTTCAAAAGTTCGTCTGGCAACCTGCAAAAGGACGCCACAGCCTGGGCAAAACAGTGCCTGCAGTGCCAGACCAGTAACATTGGTGGTCGTCTGCGCGCAGTCGGGGGGGACCCAGCGAGTTCCCACAGCCAGCTTAAGCTGTAATCACATCCACATCGGCGACGTCGTCGGGCCTTCCCCATCAGGCGGATCAGATACCTCAGGCGGTGGTAGACCGTTCGACGAGGTGGCCCTATATTACCCATATAAGAAGCCACCGCCAGCATGCGCTGAGGCCCTGCTCTCCAGTTGGGTTAGCGCCGCCGGCGTCCCGGACCACATCACAACCGACAGGGCCCGCTTTCCTCTCCGAGTTGTGGTCTGCCCTGGCTCAACTGCTGGGAACCACGCACCCACACCACCACAGCGTACAACCCAGCGGCCAACGGCCTGGTTGAACGGGTTCCACTTTTCCCAAGTCATCCCTCATGGCCGCTGGCCGAGGACTGAAACATCAGCTGCCGTGGGTCCTCCTCAGGTTGAGGACCGCCCCAGAGCCAAAGATGGCACCCCATCCGCAGTTTTACTGAACAAACCTTTGGGAACCCTCGTGGTGCATTGGAGAGCTCGTGACGGATGAAACGCCACTCCCCATCTCTGCAGAGGCTCCGCGGCGTGGCGGCAAGTTAGCCCTAATCAAGATCATACATATCAAAGATCAACCACCTTCATGCGCCACAGCTGTCATCCGCCACCCAGTCTTAACGTCAAGGTCGGTCCTTTATTCCGTCCACCACTAATAAGCCCTACAAATGACCCTTCCGCGTGCTGGATTTCCCTTGAAAAAAAAGCGTTCAGCTGGCACTCCCATTTCAGTTACATACGACTGGTTTCCATAGTCAAACATATCAAAGCCCGCCTTCCTGACGGAGTAGTCCCGGCAGCGGCGCACAGTCCCTTCCGGAATATTTGGAGCACGCCCTGGTGGTGTTGGTGTGTTACTATAGTGAAGGTGCCGCCCAAACAGTTGCCCTCATTCAGGCGGGATCAGTTATCTTCAAGAGTGTCGGCAACTTCAGCGTGCCAGCAGATGACGGAGGTCTGATTAACCGAGTGGTCCCTGTCGTCTTGGGTGAGTATTTGTAAAGTCACCAAATCAGCGCCAGGATAGTGTTTCGTGCGCGCCATTAATTAAGTCTCCGCTGAGATTGTTTTCTTTGGTGACTTCCCGTTTTCTTCAAGCTCAATTAGTCACGCCTAAAACGTGCCAGGTCACGCATTTTAATCATTTTTACTTTATGGTATTTATACGAATGTCACACATTGTGTATCACATGTTTCTTCATTCACAGGCATCAAGACTGTATCTATATTGTAGCTCTGTATGTTTTGTATTGTAATTTGTACTCGTTCACTGCATATTATTGTTTATTGTTTCGACCTCAGGTCACAGTCAATTCCATTGTCTCTCACGGCCGGCGTCAGTCGGCCGCAATATAAGCTGCCTGGATCTGTAATAAAGTAGCAGTAACTTTTACCTGCTCGTTTCTTTGACACCTTACAGGTAATGTTGGGTATGGTTGACTATATGAGAGTGGATGATGGGGTGGCTGAATGGAGTGGTATGTTCCAGTTGTATGAGCACGATGAAGTACATTTAGCAGCTCAATTTTGGTCAGTGCGGTTATTTTCTGGCACTTTTTCAGTTCTTTATAGAGTGACAAGCGAAACAGTTTATCTTCATCATTCTGTAGCTGTGCTTCTGTTTGTCTTGCTGCTAAGCTCTTTTCTAAAATATCAACAACATGCTGATCACTAAGATTCTGCTTGGTTTCTTCTTTGCTGGTGTGACTCCCCATGCGCGATGTTCTTCTGCTATGTCAAAGTCGTCATCATCTGCTTGGGCTCCGCCAGCATCAATGTTGCTGGTAGTTTATTTGTTAGAGACGGAACTTTCCAAAATTGTAATCTCAGAAATAAATATATGTGTTGCTTCTTGCGTTTGATCCAGACGGTAGATTTTTCTGTTTCCTTAATTCCCTTGCATAGTTATCCCTAAATTTTTCCACTTCTTTTGCAAGGCATACCTGAAAAGTAGTAAATATACATATTAATAAAACTGATTTAGTTTGATTCTTTCACTTGTAAATAAAATCTCTAGTCACATTTTCCTGTGTGTGTGTTGAGAGAGAAAGAGAGAGAAATTTGTGTATGTGGACGAGTTGGTATGACAGGGAATTAAAGATATACAAATATATATAGCTAGACACACACATATACTGTATACACATACATACGGACATGCATATATATATATATATATATATATATATATATATATATATATATATATATATATATATATATATATATATATATATATATATATATATATATATATATATATACACACACACATAAGTAGAGACAAATACACACACACACACACATATATATATATATATTATTATGAAGTTAATGAAATTAATTAATTTGATATTTTTCGGTGTTTTTGTTTTGGCCCATTAGAGTAAGTTTTGTTTTTGTCAGTTTTGTTTATGTATGTCTCTTGAAGGCTGGACTGGGGTCTTTTCCTCCCCTCAAAGGGTAGTTGTAGTTTTAATAGATACGTCACCCATGTAAGTGTCTTTATCTTTTCATGTTTGATGGTGCTTCGGCTGTTGTCGCCCGTGTCTTTTCGTCTCCGCTGGTGATGCGGCGACCTTTTGAGTGATCAGACCTCAGTTAACGGCTCCCTTTAGAGAGGTTTTCAGCTCCCATACTCTCTGTCGGCTTGTGGCAATTTGCTGAGATATTCCAAAGACGCCCTCGACGTTTGCTGCTGGTGGCCTCTTGGAGGAGTTGTTCCTTGCCACCCCTATGAACAGTACTGGTGCTGGCGTCTCTTCAGATTGTGTAAGGGTCGTGTGGCGCCCTTCTTTGCAAATATGTACTTTCGGAGGCGAGCCTCGCCGTCATTGCCCATGCCCTCAGCTTGCTGAACCTCTGGAGTCGTTAAGGGCCTCCCAGGGCGAAGAAAAGGGTAAGATCCCAGACCCTGTGTGAATTTTTAACCATTCCTACCCATAGAGATGATCTGTGTTTGAGTGTCTCCTACTTTGTGGCACTTTTCTGAAATTCATCTTAGGAGACAAAACTTCGCTGCATGGTGTTAAGGGACGACTTTATTACAGTTGATTAGCGGGACTACGATTGATCAATGCCAATGCAGTGATTGATATTCTATTGCAAATGTGTTTAATTCGATTCCTTTTTTTTTTTTTGAAGTTTGTAAATAATTAGGTTTTAAGGTTAATTTCCTACTTTGTCTCTTACTATCACACCGACCTGAGTGTATGTGGTTTCTATCTCCAGCTAATTCCTTTCTCTTTTACTTCAGTGTGCTAGTTAGCTAGGCGAATGTGTTTTTTTTGGAATTGTAATTGTTTATATTTTTCTTCCCTAAAGTGCAGTTTTCAAACATTCCTTTGTAACTTTAAGATAATAGTTGTAATAAATAATTAAATTGTTCGTTTAGTGCCTCTGTAACCTTCTCTTTGAGAAAGTGCTTTTGAATTGTTTTTGTTCTGGTACATGTCCTACTCATTTTCATAGTGGTAAGGGCTTTAAAGTAGATCAAAGAATCTCTGAACTCGTCACCATCTCATAGGGTTCATTACAATATATATATATATATATATATATATATATATATATATATATATATATATATATATATATATATATATATATATATATATATATATATATATATATATATATATATATATATATATATATATATATATATATCTCAAAACTGAGGACAGAGGTGAGTGTGTGTGTGAAATTATTTGGAATCTTCTTCGATAGGCCTATTATTAATGCAATTAAAAATGTTGCTTTTTCTTTAGGTACTTGTACAGGATGCTCTATTACCGAATTGCATTATGGTTACCGGCTCGGAAAATCAACAATCTCAGGCATATTGCAGGAAGTGTGTGCAGTGATATGGGCAAGACTGAAGACCGTGCACATGCCAGAGATGTCGAAGGCCTGGGAGGAAGTGACAAAGGGGTTTGAGAAGTATGCAAATTTCCCTAATTGCATAGGTGCTATTGATGGAAAGCACATTAGGCTAGTCCAACCGAGAGGTTCAGGATCTCTGTATTATAATTATAAGTCTTTCTTTTCAACTGTGTTTGCTAGCAGTGTGTGATGCTAATTACTCATTTACTTATGTGGATATTGGTGCATATGGAAAAGCAGTGATTCAGCCATTTTTACTCATTCCTTATTACACAAAAAGCTTGTGGAAAATACACTGGATGTACCTGACCCAAAGTCTATTTTCACTGATGACACAAGATGCTTACCTCATGTAATTGTTGGAGATGAGGCCTTTGGAATTATGGAAAATGTTATGCGACCATACAGTGGAAAACACCTGTCATACAAGAAGAAAATATTTAATTACAAATTGTCAAGAGCACGTACAGTAGTTATATAGAATGTACACTCGGTAAGAAAAGTGAAGATACAGTTTTCATTAGATTTCGTTCATCGAATTTCAATTTTTATCTTACAGAAAACACATAATCTCGGTAAATTTACTCTAGAATATGAAAATACAATGCAAATTATATCATATATATTAAATCTGCAAAACAAAAACGTTCAGATACTTAAAAACACCATGCATGTACGAAGTAATCAAATTTCTCCAGATGACATCGTTCATAGAGATCTAAAAGATAGTATGTGGATATCTCGGTGTAGTACTATTCATCAGAACGGCAATATTTACTCGTTTTCCGTTATGAACAGGCTTATTATTGCATCATCATACGAGTAATGCTAATTTCTTTAATTTTTACACATTCATGTTTGTATTTCACGGTGTTAAAAGTCAGCTGGAATTAATGGCAGTAAATGTTGTGACACCTAGGGTAGGTTGACCAAATCTATTTAAATCCACCAAGAGCGTTCTCTATGATGTGAAGGGCAGCGCAGGAGCTTGGGAAAACACAAGTAACTGGATGTTTCTTGACGTTGCCATAGTTTCTCTCTCTCTCTCTCTCTCTCTCTCTCTCTCTCTCTCTCTCTCTCTCTCTCTCGCCATTGCTAAAACATACTATACCAACATAGTGTAGCTCAATCTCTAAAAGAAAAAAACAATGAAATGAGTAGCTCTACCATAGGCCTAGGCTTACACAACAGCAACTCTCTCTCTCTCTCTCTCTCTCTCTCTCTCTCTCTCTCTCTCTCTCTCTCTCTCTCTCTCTCTCTATTGCTAAAACATACTTTACAAATATAGTATCGCTCAGTCTCTAAAAGAAAAAAAATAATGAAATTAGCTCTACAGTAGCCTACTATAGGCCTAAGGCACACAACAGCAGACTCTCTCTCTCTCTCTCTCTCTCTCTCTCTCTCTCTCTCTCTCTCTCTCTCTCTCTTTCTCTCATCATAACAATGCATTTGTTCCTTTTCGTTGGACATTGCTCAAATTTAACTCTTGATTTCATTATGGAAGATCGCGTTTCCGATTATGCAAGCATTCCGTTCAATGTGGTGTCATAAATTCATTTGTGTAAGGTTGCTTGGTAAGTTACGTCGAAAAATGTTTATTTTGCTCAGAACTGTCGCAGCAAATTACAACTTGAACGAATATTGTGAAACTTACTACTGCATTTAAGTATTAATGATTTCATAATCGTAGAATATGATTGAAAGTTATCTGAGTCAAGCAAAAACAAACACAATAAGACGGAAGCTCCTCCCTTTCTAACGTTGCCAGATGTCGCATTATTGAGCAACATATGTCGAAGATTTAAAAAAACTGTATCCTCACTTTCCTTGCCGAGTGTACCTTTGGTATCTTAGCTAATAAGTGCCGCATATTCCATAGGCCTCTCAATGTCAACATTGACTTTGCTGAGGATATAATAAAGGCAAGATACATATTGCATAACTATATAAGGGCAAGAGATGGTTATAGGTATGAAGATATACTTTACCAACCACCTATGGTAGGCCTACATGAAGGTAATGTTCCAAGAGGAGGCATGTCTGCAACCTCTGCCCGAGACAGATAATATGCAGATTACTTTGTAAATGAAGGTAAACTCGAATGGCAGGACAGAATGATTTAGGAAAGTTTTTCAAGTCTGACAAAACAACAAAAAGGAAAAATATAGTCTTCCTAGTTATTAGAAATTTGTTTGATGTAAATATAAGACTATATTGTAAATGAAAGAAAACGTGAGTTTCAGGATATAATGCTTTTGTATACCCATTGATGATATACAAACATAAGTAATAAAGTTGTGTTATTCAATTGACTTACCTAGGTTTTGTTTTTCCTTCATATCTTCAGAAGTGCAGAAAAGATCACAATTTCTTCCCAACCCTTTTTCTTGACTATTCTATCTCTGTACTCCTGAGATTTCATGTCCCAAATTGATGGGCATTTTCAATTTCATTTATGAATAAATCTGTATCAAAATGATCCCTCTCCATAGTTAACAGTGACAGCGATGTGTGATGTGTGACTGTGATCACGGGGACCAGATGTGGTGCGTGGGTTGCTATGGTAACGCACAATCTCTTTTCTCATTGGCTGACACACAGCCAATGATGGCACCTGCTGTCTTCAAAAACCGCGGTTAACCGCTGTGTGTGAACGATGTCATTGACTTGTATGTATTTTGACACGCCCGGCAATCTTGCGTTGGCGAGGGGAATCTCGCTCCCACAGCGTGTTGGAAAAGGCCGCGATATGCCACTGTTACTTAGGCTACATTCACAGGGCGTTTTCAGCGCGGCGTTGAGATATCGTCGCGATCGATTGTTCAATGTTAGCTTATGGAATCGTTCACACGTAACGCGGCGCATCGCGGCGGTTTCACGCCACGATGGCGAGATTCCCCTCGCCAGCGCGATTGCCGGGCGTGTCGAGATACATACAAGTCAATGACATCTTTCACACACAGCGGTGAACCGGGTTTTTTGAAGACGGCAGGTGCCATCATTGGCTGTGTGTCAGCCAATGAGAAAAGAGATTGTACGTTACCATAGCAACCCACGCCACGTCTGGTCCCCGTGATCACAGTCACACACGCTATTGCATTGCTGTCACTAACTATGGAGAAGGATCATTTTGATACCGATTTATTCATAAATGAAATTGAAAAACGCCCATCAATTTGGGACATGAAATCTCAGGAGTACAGAGACAGAATAGTCAAGAAAAAGGGTTGGGAAGAAATTGTGGATCTTTTCTGCACTTCTGAAGTTATGAAGGAAAAACAAAACCTAGGTAAGTTAATTGAATAACACAACTTTATTACTTATGTTTGTATATCATCAATGGATATACAAAAGCATTATAACCTGAAACTCACGTTTTCTTTCACTTACAATATAATCTTATATTTACATCAAACAAATTTCTAATAACTAAGAAGACTATATTTTATCCTTTTTTGTTCTTTGTCAGACTTGAAAACTTTCCTAAATCATTCTGTCCTGCCATTCGAGTTTACCTTCATTTACAAAGTAATCTGCATATTATCTGTCTCGGGCAGAGGATGTAGACATGCCTCCTCTTGGAACATGACCTTCATGTAGGCCTACTATGCATAGGTGGTTGATAAAGTATATCTTTATACCTGTAACCATCTCTTGCCCTTATATAGTTATGCAATATGTAACATGCCTTTATTATATCCTCAGCAAAGTCAATGTTGACATTGAGAGGCCTATGGAATATGCGGCACTTATTAGCTAAGATACCAAAGGTACATTCTATGTACAATCACTCAAAAAAGTTTTGCAACATACTTCAAAACTTTTCGGACAACAGCTTATAATAGCGACATCTGGCGCTATTTGGCAACTCAGTTGTAAGCGCATGAAACAACTGAACACTAGTGGTGGGTCCGAGAAATTACCTGCAGTTTCCCTTAAAAAGGGCGTTTTCTCATACTGCTTACTGTTGTCATACTTTACTTAATTAAGGGATGTTACTATAATACTTCAGAGGTCATCGCTGCTCTTATGTTTTAATATTTTCATCTCCAACTGCCATCACTATCGTTGTTTTATCTCCTTCATATGTGTGAACTTTGTAGACATAGGCCTACGACTGTTATAAGTTGAACTATTAGTCTTATTAACATCAACAAATACAACTTTTGTAAAGGCTTGCTTCACATTATTATTAATTAAATTTTTGAATGACTAATCTATGTATATTGTGAACTAGTGAAACTTAATATAAAATATACTGAACTAGACTAACAGATTTCACTTCTATTTTTGTAATACATAGACTATAATTGTGTGCACACACACATACATACATATATATATATATATATATATATATATATATATATATATATATATATATATATATATAATTTGTATATATATATATATATATATATATATATATATATATATATATATATATATATATATATATATATATATATATATATATATATATAATGCCGTTATCATGTGTAATTTCTCATTTCTTTCATTGCTACTTAGGCCTATCATTTTATGCCTCTTATGAAGTTAACTGAATATATAACGCCTATTTTTGTATTTCTTATTGTCTAAGCTTCTAAAAAATTAATTTAGCTAGAAGTTCAACATTAATTTAGTTAATGCTAAATGCCAGCAGTGAAGAAGACTACCATGCTCATCAGTGGAGAATGTCTCCTCCTCATCGCAAAGATGACTTGTACCAGAAATCATCGGCCACTGGATTATATTATAACGCAAACCCTAGCCTCTGTTCTTTGTGTTTCGCTGATATGAAGTGTTTCGTGGCAGGAGTATGATGAAATAATATCTTGGTCTCCATGTAGCCTGTTACGGGTGGTTTGAGCAGCAACTTGAAGGGAGAGCGTAATGTTCTCTCTTTATAGCAACATCGGTTGTCAGGGGGCAGTTAGGCAGGGCTCCTTCAGTGATCATCCGATGATAATACTTAACAGTAGTGCAACAATGGGGCCGTCCTCCACTCTTTACAATGAATTTATCATGTTTCCTCGTTCTCTCTGTTGTTGTATCCTCTGTACATGGTTGTTTTATTTACGCTAAGCTGCCGAGCAATATCTCAATAAAACATTAGTCTTATGCAGGCTAATGATCGTATACAAAAGCTGCTGCCTGTTGCCCATCTTATCGGTGCAAGTGACGAGACAGTTTAAACTTTCCTGCCCGAATGTGGTGGAGTCACCGCGATAACATACGACGTTATGAGATTTTTCTTTTTTTTTTTTTTTTTACAACGATAATGGTTGAATTCTTTCTTTGTTTATTTATATATAATTTCATTGATGATTATCAATATTATTTTATTAGTCAATAAGCTTTTATCTGGATTCGAAATATAGTTTCTTCTTTGACTCTTTTGCCCAATCGTCTGAAGTGAAATTTTTCAAAATGTTTCGTCATTTTTTGTAATATGAATTTTCACTCACCATTCTTTTTTATATTGTGAACCGTACGATTAATAACAAAAGTCGAATAAGAAAATTACATTTCCTTGTAAATATCAAAAGAACAAATTACTGTTAGGTGAACAAAAACTTCTCAGACATGTTGCAAAAACACTTTTGAGTGACTGTACCTACAGTACGTGCTCTTGACGATCTGTAATTAAATATTTTCTTTCTTGTGTAACAGGTGTTTTCCACTGTATGGTCGAATAACATTTTCCATAATTCAAAGGCCTCATCTCCAACAATTACATGAGGCAAGCATCTTGTGTCATCAGTGGAAAGGTATGTCTATCATGTAAAACTGGGTGTACCCAATGCCGTCTTTGGTGCTGTTTTGCGCCATTCAGTCTGCGATTCAGCAGCTAAACGCAAGCTATTTCTTCCACGTCCATTCTGACACTGGATGTCACAAAAAAGTGTATATATATCTATCTGTCTATATATATATATATATATATATATATATATATATATATATATATATATATATATATATATATATATATATATATATATATATATATAAAAAACATTACAGCAGCGTTGGCAACTTGGCGGTCAAAAACGCTGCGTGTGAACGATTACAGCGTTAAACGAGCGGTAGCCGCCATGGTTAAAAACGCCCTGTGTGAACGTAGCCTAAGTCTAGGCTACTCGATGACGGAAAAAAACTTTGCGACCAGTTGAACGCATCATTCCCCTTGAAACGAGTGCGTGCGAAGATAATGAGGGTGAAGAGAATGACGATAAAGAACACAGTGATGAAGTGAATAAGGAAGAGGATACTGTACCGAGTGTGGGAGTTGACAAAGGAGAAAGTGTAGGTTTTGCGAGAATAGTGAACTCGCACAGAGAGTTAAGTGGCGTGCAGAACAAATGGATACTGATACAGGTGGCAGAGCAAGACTGGAAGGAAGGGTAGCAATAGCCCAAAGACTTACAATGCAGGAATGGGTTAAGAATGACGTTATATACTGTAATGTAAAACCAAGATAAGACTTGTGGAAGTTAGAGGACTTTAAATGATAGGAAATGAGTGTTATCAGTGTTGTTGCTTCGTGCTGCCGAAATGCGGTGCACAAGCGTGTTTGAGTTGTGTGAAATGTGTAAACCCCTTTGTACGACACGAATTAGGTGTCACTGTGTCTTGTAAGAGTGATTAGTCTCGTGATTTGATTGTCGTTTTGATTGTTGTAAGCTTGTCGCGAGCTGCCTTTCAATTGTAGCGCTGCAACTGAGTGCAGGCCACGACAAACCTCCTATCTTCGAGCCTCACCTCGTAACCTTCCAATTGCTGTCCTGTTCGGCCAGAAATTCTGGTGTGGAGTATGTCGTGAAAAAATTGGATCTGTTTTTCCCAGCAATCCTTCACAACGTTCAGGATAAGAGAGCAGGAGAGGGTAAGCAGGCGGCAGAGTTCGTGGTTCCTCTTTTTCTGTAAATATGTTTGAGTGTTTTTTTGTGTCCGGTAATTACCTGTCTTAACTGTATCATGAATATCAGAGAGGTTCCTTTTAAATAATTCAAGTACATTCTTTGGTAAATTAACCTATGTAGAAATTTTGAAAGGGAACCGAGGTGACAACAGAGACATGCAGAGGGCGAAATGTGTCTTCCTTGAGGGCATGTCATTGAGGTAAGCTTGTAAAGACATCTGTAAAGTCATTTGTGAAGTCTCTGCTAAAAGTGTTAGTTGTAAAGTCTCTGCTGAGCAAGTTTTCTGTGGTGATGTCCCATTTTCTTTGCCTACAATTAGTCACGCCCTAACTTGCGCCAGGTCACGCAAAGTTCAATCATTTAAACTATGTATATATTTTGTTTACGGGCTGTCAAAAATGTATCACATGTGTCTTCTTTCTGGCATCAAGATTGTATCCAATTCCATTTCTGTCTGTTCTTACATTGTAAAGTGTACTGGTTCGCTGTATTTATTGCTATTTATTATCGACCTCAGGTCACTGAGGGTTCCATTATATTCCGTGGCGCGACGCCAGTCTGCCAGCTATATAAACCGCCTGGATCATGAATAAAGTAGCAGTAACCTTATCCTGCTCGTTTCTTTTTCGCACCTCTTAAAGTGGTGACCCCGGAGTGGTTCCCGAAGCCATTAGCGGACCCATCGGCGACTCAGTCTTGGCTTCAGGAACTTACATCCTTAGCGGACTAATTACGGCGCTGAACCAGCGTTTGGGCGTGCTGACTCTCATCGTCAAAATCACCAGCGTCATTAGCAGACTCACACAGCCGCGTTCCAAGTGCGTTTTGACGCTAGTGCCCTACTCCAGTTAAGAGGGCAAAGAGCGAGTATGGACACAGACATCCTTTCCCTCGTTCAGTTAACCGCTAACCTCGCAGATTCGGATGTCTACCTCCCCCCATATCACCCACGCCTGCCCCCGCACCAAGGCTCTCACACTCCTCCACACCCCTGCCCATGCCCCGCACTCTCCCCTGCCTGGCAGGACAATCACGGGTCGCCCTGACCTTAAAACTGCCGCTGTTCACGCAGGGTAATCCCTCGTCATAGCTGTACAGGGTCGAGCCAGTTCAGATGGCGGAACTCACCGGCGGGTGCTGCAGGTGGACACCGTATAACGCCCTGCTGGAGGAAATCTACAAAAAAGCTCGTCCCATGGGTGTCCGGCGCGCCCCTCACCTACCACCTCCTTCAGAAGTCCCTACTTGAGGCATGCTCCCTGCTGGTCGCCGAGCGGGCCGCCTGCGCCCTTGACCTCGCCGTCAGCCTGCAGCAGGGGCAGAGTGTCAGGGAGTCACCCTCCCAGACACCGGCGGCACCGGAAAACAAAACGAAATAAGCCTGTCGGCGGGAGCTCCTCCTTTGCCAGCTCCTCCCCGGAGAATCCGGACACAAATCTCTGAGCCCTCGCCCATGCCCCTCAACGACCTGATCCGCACGGTGCAGAACCTGACGGACTCCGTGAGGCAACGGCGAAGCCAGTACCAGCACCGACACTACCAGTCAGCACCATCCAGCAGGAGGGCGCAGAGCAGGAAGTCAACGCCGTCGCCAGGAGGCGCCCAGCGCCTCACAACAGGTGGAATTTCCTGGGGCTGTGCCACTATCACAGGCGGTTCAGCAAAGCCCAGAATTGCCTGCTGCCTGTTCATTCACCCGTTCAAAAAAGCGGGGATGGCGGCCGGTCAGCAGGACAGGCTGCCATGGCAGCAGAAGAATCCAGGGTCCAGAACCAGTAGGCTTCTACGTCTGCGACACCATCTCCGGCAGGATGATGCTGGTGGACACAGGGGCCATTAGATCAATCTTCCTGACATCCAGAGAGGACCTCATGTGAGAATCGGACCCGGCTGCCTTCCTGACGGCTGCCAACGGGTCCCCCACCCTCTCCTACGGCACCAGGCCCCTGTCGATCTCCATCCTGGCCAGAGATATTCCTGGGACTTCGTCGTCACAGCGTAAGGACCCCACTCCTGGGTGCAGATTTCCATGCCCACTTCGGGCTGGCAGTCGACGTCGGTCGGGCGCCTCCTCGACACCAACTCCTGCCAGTCCCTCCCGTTGGCAACAGGACCCAAGGCACCCACCATCTGCTCTGCCCCCCCCACCAGTACTCACAGCTGTTAACGGGTTCCCAGACGTGTTCAGGTCCGAGCTCCGCCAGGTCCCTGGGGCCCCAGCCAAACATGGCATCTACCATCACATAAAGACAAAGAGCACCCCTGCACAAGCGAGTTTCTGGAGGCTTCCTCCGCGGCACCTACAGGAGGCCACAAACGCATTCGCTGAAATGGAGCGGATGGGAATCTGCAAGAAGGCCTCCAGCCCATGGGCGTCACCCCTCCACATGGTGCAGAAACCAGACGGCTCCTGGAGACCCTGCGGTGACTACAGGCGGCTTAACCTCGCAACGGAACCTGACCAATACCCCCTGCTGAACATGCAGGACCTAACGGTTTCCTTCCACTGGGCCAAAATTTTCACTAAGTTGGATCTCTTGAAATCTTATTTTCAGGTATCAGTTGTGCCAGAGGACATACCAAAGACCGCCATCATCACGCCTTTCAGGTCCTATGTGTTAGCCTTCTCCACCTTCGGCCTGAGGAATGCCGGGGCGACTTTCCAATGGCTCATGGACAGTATCCTGGGTGACCTGAAGTTCTGAGTCTGCTACGTAGATGATATCCTTATATTTTCCAGGTCCCACAGGGAGCACCAGAAACACATCCAGGCAGTCCTGCAGCACCTGCAGGAGAACAGCCTCGTCGCACGTTTCGACAAGTGCACCTTCGACGTCCAGAAAGCTGATTTCCTGGGCCACAAGATATCCCCGGATGGTGTCCGCCCACTCACATCCAAAGTCGCAGCTGTCACCAGGTTCCCTGTCCCTACCTCCGTCAAGGCCGTCCAGGAGTTCCTCGGGATGGTGAACTATTACAGGAGGTTCATCCCCAGGATCGCGCACACCACGGCCCCCCTGACGGAAACACTCAAAGGCCAACCAAAGTCCTTGTTGTGGGAACCCAGCCAGCAGCAGGCCTTCTCCCTGACGAAGGCTGCCCTCGCCGAGGCAACTGCCTTGGCCCACCAGGATCCCAACACCCACCTCCAGCTGACGACGGACGCCAGCAACGTCACCTGTGGTGCTGTCTTGGAGCAGGTCATCGATGGTGCCACCCAGCCCATCACCTTCTTCAGCAAGAAATTCAACCCCACAGAGGCCCATTACAGCACCTTTGACCGGGAACTCTGCGCAGTGTACTGTGCAGTCTGGCATTTCAAGTTCCTCCTGGAGGGCACGCCCTTCACAATCTACATGGACCACCAGCCGCTGGTACACGCCTTCACAAAGCAAGGGGATGCAGCAGCGCCATCTCTCGGCCATCGCCGAGTTTACCTGCTCCATCAAGGCAGGAAGAACCCCCTTGGCGGACGCCCTCTCCAGAGTCGAGATGAACACGGTGCAGCTCGGGATCAACCTCGAAGACCTCGCCAGGGAACAGGCCGCCGACCCAGAGACCCCAGCCTACCGCACCGCCATCATGTCCCTGAAGCGGCGGGGCGTGCCCCTCGCCCCCGGGGGCCCAAGTCTCCTCTGCAACGTCAGTACTGGCCAGCCCCGCCCCCTGGTGCCAGCCTCCCGCTGCTGCCAGGTATTCGACGTCATCCATGGCCTCTCACACCCCTCTGGCAGGACGACGGCCAAGCTGCCGTCAGGGATGTTCGTCTGGCACGGAATGCAGAAGGACGCGAGGTCCTGGGCAAGGCAGTGCCTGCAGTGCCAAACCAGCAAGGTAGGGCGTCACACTGGGTCCAGGGTAGGCGAGTTCCCGCAGCCAGTGCATCACTTCAGCCACATCCACATCGACATCGTCGGGCCCCTTCCCCCATCAGTCGGATCCAGATACCTCCTGACGGCGGTAGACCGCTCAACGTGGTGGCCCGAAGCCACGCCAATGCAAGAAGCCACCGCCAGCGCATGTGCCGAGGCCCTGCTCTCCAGCTGGATCAGCCGCTTCGGCGTCCCAGACCACATCACAACCGACAATGGTATTGCTTTCCTGTCCGAATTGTGGTCTGCCCTGTCTCGGCTGCTGGGAACAACGCATCACACCACCACGGCCTATAACCCAGCGGCCAACGGCTTTGTCGAGTGGTTTCATAGGTCCCTGAAGGCGTCCCTTATGGCCCGCTGCACTGCCGAGGACTGGAAGTACCAGCTGCCGTGGGTCCTCCTCGGGTTGAGAAGCGCCCCCAGGGCCGACGGCGCCCCGTCCACGGCTGAGAAAACCTATGGCAAGTCCCTCGTGGTCCCGGGTGAGCTCGTGACAGAGGATCGCCACAACCCATCGGTCCAGAGGCTTCGCGACATAGTCAGCAAGTTCGCCCTCTTCAAGTGGACGATAACCGACAGGTCAGCCACCTTCATGCCGCCCGGGCTGGCCTCCACCACCCACGTCTTCGTCAGGGATGACACCGTCTGCCCGCCACTGACCAGGCCCTACAAGGGACCCTTCCGCATGCTGGAGCGGAACACCCCTGCTCGCACTTCACAGGAGGAACGACTGGGTGTCAATTGACTGGGTCAAGCCCGCCCTCCTGGAGGAGGACACAGACGTCACCACATCGCACGCTCCGCCTGCTCAGCCTTCGCCACAGCCAGGCCCTCGTAAGGGGCAGGCACGCGGCCGCCCCCGAAAAAGCCCGCCCACACCTGCAGTCAGGCAAACCCACACAGAGGGCGTTCCCCCAATGTCCTCACACAACCGGGGCCCCCTGCAGCGCCCCAGCAGATACGCCGACTAATCAGACGTTACCCACGTCTTGGGGGGGGGGGGGTGAGTATTTGTAAAGACATCTGTAAAGTCATTTGTGAAGTCTCTGCTAAAAGTGTTAGTTGTAAAGTCTCTTCTGAGCAAGTTTTCTGTGGTGACGTCCCATTTTCTTTGCCTACAATTAGTCACGCCTAACGCGCCAGGTCACACAAAGTTCAATTATTTAAACTATGTATATATTTTGTTTACCTGCTGTCAAAATGTATCACATGTTTCTTCTTTCTGAGCATCAAGACTGTATCCAATTCCATTTCTGTCTGTTCTTACATTGTAAAGTGTATTGGTTTGCTGTATTTATTGTTATTTATTATCGACCTCAAGTCACTGAGGTTTCCATTGTATTCCGCGGCGCGACGCCAGTCTGCCGCTATATAAACCGCCTGGATCATGAATAAAGTAGCAGTAACCTTATCCTGCTCGTTTCTTTCGCACCTCTTAAAAGCTGAGCACTCTCCAAGTCGTCACCTCCCCAGCAAAATTCTTCATTTTGTAGCCAAGAGCCAGTTCCTTTAATGTGCTAAATCCTTTCACATTTTTGCAATCCAAGGCTTGATGTAGTTAATATTCAGCTAATGTGTAGCCTGAGTATTTCGAAGTAAGTTTTGTATAAAATTGTAACTTTCAGAGGCACATTTTTTGTTTTTGTAACTTTTCAGAGTTGTCTTTTACCCGACAGCATGGTCCTTGTGTGTTAATGTATGTTACATTTAAATAGTTTATTTTTTAAAATAAAATTGTGAAACCCTGCCTGATCTTGTTGGACCTTTGCCTCGATGTTTGCTGATAGTGCCCTTCAGGCCTGATCATCCCAGTCCCATACAATCCGGGACTTAGAACCCTCCCAGTCGTGGGGGAAAAATTCACGACAAAACTCGACAAGAAAAACATAAATGAACTACAAAAAAGTAGATAATCTAGTGTACAGAACAATTCTGAAAGCACCAAGGTACACAGCAAGTTGTGCTTTAAGATCCGAAATAGGGACCTCTTCCTGCCACTCAAGGGATAAAAGAAAAAACTATTCTATCTGAAACATACACTTGAGGGTGGTGGAAATAGGCTCCTATACAAGATAACCATAGTCCAGTATGAAAATAGGACAATCCCTTGGATTCTGCAAATAAAAGAGTATCTGAAAGAATTAAACATAATTTGCTCCGACACGATATACAAACCCTCAGTCCTTTACATTAGGAATTACTTTCAGGATAGGGTGGAAACGGCCGTTAAACTCTTGAGCAAGGTGGTTAGGCAGTAACTACCACCAGGTAGGCGGGAATACCCGCCTGCCCGGATGTAAACATTCCAGCTTGCTTTCGGCCGTTATGCATTGCAGACGTGGTTTCGGATCTCCTTGCCTGACTGTCGTTAAGCTCTTATCATCCCAGTGGGATCTTAATGTATTTTTGTGTATATATTACGTGTGTTTGGTATTCATTATTACAAACCCAAGATTTGTGATAACCTTGCATAGCCGTCTTTCCCCTGCACTGTCTTGGGTTGATGGCCAAGGGCGTATTTAAAGGAGCGTAACCGAGTGGTAATGCTTCTCTCCAATAGCCCTTTATTTAGATACTGAAGGTGTTCCCTTTTCAATCAGAAGATTAGATTGGGACGTAATCTTGTAAAGTCACCACATCGGCGCCAGGATAGTGTTTCATATTGAAAATTAATTAAGTCTCCGCTGAGCTTGTTTTCTTTGGTGACTTCCCATTTTCTTCAAGCTCAATTAGTCACGCCTAAAACGTGCCAGGTCACGCATTTTAATCATTTTTACTTTATGCGTATTTATACAAATGTCACACATTGTGTATCACATGTTTCTTCATTCACAGGCATCAAGACTGTATCCATATTGTAGCTCTGTATGTTTTGTATTGTAATTTGTACTCGTTCACTGTATATTATTGTTTATTGTTTCGACCTCAGGTCACAGTCAATTCCATTGTCTCTCGCGGGCCGGCGTCAGTCGGCCGCTATATAAGCTGCCTGGATCTGTAATAAAGTAGCAGTAACTTTTACCTGCTCGTTTCTTTGACACCTTACAGTGGTGACCCCCGGAGTATCCCGGAGCCATTAGCGGACTCACACGGCGACTTAGTCTTGGCTCCAGGATTTCTCCAAAACGCTCTTAGCGGCCTAAACATGGCGCTGTAACCAGCGTTTGAGCGTGCTGACTCTCGTCGGCGTACCCCACCAGCGTCACTAGCGGAACCACACGGCGCACGAAAGTGCGTACTGACGCGAGTACCCCACTCCAGTAAGGGGTCAAAGGAGCGAGCATGGACGTGGATATCCCCTCCTTCATGCAGTTAAACGCGGACCCCGCGGACTCGGAGGTTTACCTACCTCCCATCACACCCGCGCCTGCCCCGCGCCGAGGCCCTCCCGCAACTCCACACCAGCGCCCCGAACACACGACGGCCGGGCAACATAATCGTGGGCCGCCCTCACCGTAAAGCTGCCGCCGTTTCGCGCAGGGAACCCATCGATGTGGCTGCGCAGGGTGGAGAGCCACTTCAGAATCGCGGACCTGACGGACGAAATCCTACAGGCCGACACAGTGTTCAACGCCCTTCCGGAGGACGTGTACAGAAAACTCATCTCGCGAGTTCCCGAAACACACACCCTCACATACAGCACCACAAAAAGTTCCTCCTCGAAGCTTGCTCCTGCCCATCGCCGAGCGGGCCGCCCGTGCTATCGACCTTGCCATAAATCCACGCCACGACCTCAATTCAAGAGACGCTTGGGGCATGGTCGTAGATCTCCTGTCACTACCAGACTTGGGTGGCACAAAGAAGCGGCAGGAGATAAGCTTCACACGGAAATCTACCTTCGCCAACTCCTCCCGGAGGTACGCAACCAGATCGCTCACCCCTACACCATGCCTGTCGAGGACCTCATAGAGACGGCGCAACACCTCACAGACTCCGTCAAGGCTTCACAGCGGCTAAAACCGGCCACACAGCCGGTCAGCTCCGTCCAGCCTGAAGAGGACTTAGAGCAGCCCGTCAATGCCATCGCCAACAGACGTCCACCGAACCACAGCAGATGGAGGTCCCGGGCTTCTGTCGCTACCACAAGTGGTTCGGAAAGGACGCCCGAAACTGCCTGCCGCCCTGCTCGTTCACCCGTTCAAAAACGGGGTGGCGGCCCAGCAGGACAGGCCGCCATGGCAGCCGAAGAACCCAGGGCCTCAAAACAATAGGTTTTTACGTCCGCGACACCGTCTCCGGCAGGATGATGCTGGTCGACACAGGAGCCTTTAAATCGGTCTTCCCAGCATCCAGAGAGGACCGCAACCAGACACCAGACCCGGCGCTTTCCTGACGGCCGCCAACGGAACCCCATCCTCTCCTACGGCACCAGGCTCCTGTCGATCTCCATCCTTGGCCAGAGTTACTCCTGGGACTTCATCGTCGCGGACGAGGAACCCCACTCCTGGGGGCCGATTTTCTGGCGCACTTCGGCCTGCTAGTCGACGTGGGGCGCAAGCGCCTCCTCGATACCGACTCCTGCCGGTCTCTCCCGTTAACGGCGGGACCCAGACCCACCATCAGCGCCGTCGCCCCCACCAGTATGCACACCTACTGTCGGAGTTCCCTGAGGTATTTAAGCCCGAGCCGCCAAGTCCCGGGGCCCCAGCCAAGCACGGCATATACCACCATATAGTGACTAAAGGGCCCCGACACATGCGCGGTTCCGCAGGCTTCCCCCCTCAGCGCCTTCAGGAGGCGAAAAAAGCATTCATTGAGATGGAACAGATGGGCATCTGCAGGAAAGCCTCCAGTCCATGGGCCTCCCCCTCCACATGGTGCAGAAACCGGACGGCTCCTGGAGACCCTCTGGCGACTACAGGCGGCTCAACATTGCAACAGAGCCCGACCCACTACCCTCTACCCAACATGCAAGACCTCACGCCCTCCTTTCACGGGGCCAAAATATTCACTAAATTGGACCTTCTTAAATCTTATTTCCAGGTACCTGTTGCGCCAGAGGACATACCAAAGACAGCCATCATCACGCCCTTCGGGGTCCTATGTGTTCGCCTTCTCCACCTTCGGGCTGAGGAACGCCGGGGCCACCTTCCAGCGGCTCATGGACAGCATCCTGGGGACCTAAAATTCTGCGTCTGCTCGTTGACGACATTCTCATATTTTCCAGGTCTCACAGCGAACACCAGAGACACATCAAAGCAGTCCTCCAGCGCCTCCAAGAGAACGGCCTCGTCGTCCGTTTCGACAAGTGTACCTTCGGCGTCCAGAAAGCAGAATTCCTGGGTCACGAGGTGTCTCCGACAGGCGTCCGCCCTCTTACATCGAAAGTGGCAGCCGTAGCCAAGTTCCCGACACACACCTCCATCAAGGCCGTCCAGGAGTTCCTTGGGGTGGTAAACTTCTACAGGCGGTTCATCCCGGGATCGCACACACCACAGCCCCTGACGGAAGTCCTAAAAGGTCAACCAAGTCCCTGTCTTGGGGACCCAGCCAGCAGCAGGCCTTTTCCCTGACGAAGGCCGCCCTCACCGAGGCAACCGCCTTGGCACACCAGGATCCCAAGGCTCCCCTCCAGCTGACGACAGACGCCAGTAACGTCTCCTGCGGTGCTGTTCTGGAGCAAATCATCAACGGCGCCCCCCAGCCCGTCGCCTTCTTCAGCAAGAAGTTCAGTCCCGCAGAGACCCGCTACAGCACCTTCGACAGGGAACTCTGCGCGATGTACCGCGCAGTTCGGCACTTCAAGTTCCTCCTGGAGGGGACGCCCTTCACAATCTTCACAGACCACCAGCCACTGGTTCACGCCTTCACGAAGCAGGGGGACGCATGGTCTTCCAGACAGCAGCGCCACCTCTCAGCCATAACCGAATTTACCTGTTCCGTCAGGTACCTCCCGGCAAGAAAAATCCGTAGCAGACGCCCTCTCCAGAGTCGAGTTGAACGCAGTGCAGCTTGGTGTAGATTACCAGGACCTTGCCAGAGAACAGGCCGCTGACCCAGAAACCCCAGCATACCGCACCGCCATCACATCCCTCAAGTGGCGGGGCGTGACCCTCGCCCCAAGGCCCCAGCCTGCTCTGTGACATCAGCACAGGCCAGCCCGCGCCCTTTGGTTCCAGCCTCACGCCGCCGCCAGGTATTCGACATCATTCACGGCCTCTCACACCCCTCCGGCAGGACCACGGCCAAACTGCTTTCAAAAAGTTCGTCTGGCACGGGGTGCAAAAAGACGCCCGGCCTGGGCAAAACAGTGCCTGCAGTGCCAGACCAGTAAAGTGGGTCGTCACACGAGTCGGGGTAGGCGAGTTCCCACAGCCAGGGCGCCGCCGCCACATCCACATCGACGTCGTCGGGCCCTTCCCCATCAGGCGGATCCAGATACCTCCTGACGGTGGTAGACCGTTCGACGAGGTGGCCCAAGCCACACCCATGCAAGAAGCCACCGCCAGCGCCGTGCGCCGAGGCCCTGCTCTCCAGTTGGGTTAGCCGCTTGGCCCCGGACCACATCACAACCGACAGGGCCCCGCTTTCCTCTCCGAGTTGTGGTCTGCCCTGGCTCAACTGCTGGGAACCACGCACCACACCACCACAGCGTACAACCCAGCGGCCAACGGCCTGGTCGAACAGTTCCACAGGTCCCTAAAGTCATCCCCTCATGGCCCGCTGCACTGCCGAGGACTGGAAACATCAGCTGCCGTGGGTCCTCCTCGGGTTGAGGACCGCCCCCAGAGCCGACGGCACCCCATCGCAGCTGAACAAACCTGGGGAACCCTCGTGGTGCCGGGAGAGCTCGTGATGGATGAACGCCACTCCCCATCACTGCAGAGGCTCCGCGACGTGGCGGCAAGTTCGCCCTTGCAGGCGCTCATACATCGACAAAGCAACCACCTTCATGCCGCCACAGCTGTCATCCGCCACCCACGTCTTCGTCAGAGTCGACGCCGTCCATCCACCACTGACTAAGCCCTACAGGGGACCCTTCCGCGTGCTGGAACGGAACAGCAAGGCGTTCAACTGGCACTCCCAGTCAAGGACGACTGGGTTTCCATAGACCGGTTAAAGCCCGCCTTCCTGTCGGAGAGTCCCGGCAGCGACGCAGCACCCCTTCCGCCCAACCGCACTCCAGCACGCCCACCCCCCAGGCGCAGCCGCCCCAGGAAGGACCGCCCAACCAGCAGCCTCACAGGCGGGAGGCCCCTCCGTTATCTTCAAGGAGCCGCGGCACCCTTCAGCGTCCCAGCAGATACAGGGGATTAGTCAGACGTCCCTCGTCTTGGGGAGTATTTGTAAAAAGTCACCACATCGGCGCCAGGATAGTGTTTCGCGGCGCCATTAATTAAGTCTCCGCTGAGCTTGTTTTCTTTGGTGACTTCCCATTTTCTTCAAGCTCAATTAGTCACGCCTAAAACGTGCCAGGTCACGCATTTTAATCATTTTTACTTTATGCGTATTTATACAAATGTCACACATTGTGTATCACATGTTTCTTCATTCACAGGCATCAAGACTGTATCCATATTGTAGCTCTGTATGTTTTGTATTGTAATTTGTACTCGTTCACTCTATATTATTGTTTATTGTTTCGACCTCAGGTCACAGTCAATTCCATTGTCTCTCGGGCCAAGTCAGTCGGCCGCTATATAAGCTGCCTGGATCTGTAATAAAGTAGCAGTAACTTTTACCTGCTCGTTTCTTTGACACCTTACAATCTCTTCGCTCCCTACATTGATCGGGACGTAAGAGTTCGCTTCCCTTCTTGGGCTTCTGCCCTCCATGCACAAGGGCATGACTACTTCCTTCCTACATGTGCTGAGTGTTGTTTTCGATGCCTGCGTTTAGAGAGTTGCTGGGCGGGTGGGAGGTTGCGGACATCGTCTGTAAGTTACGCTTCCACGGCGCCCTTGGTGGCCTCCCCTCCGTCCTTTTCTCTCCCCGCAGGTTCTTCCTTTCTCTTCTTTGGTAGAGATTTCTCCCCTTCGCTCGCTTGTCGGGCGAAGACCGCGGGGGTGGTGGGGGCGGCGTTGGGCGAATTCTTCTTGGGTACCTCCTCTCGCTGCGTAGGGCAATTCCCTTCATAGCGAGAGGAGTTTCCCTCTTTAATCATCTTTGCTTTTTCTTTCAGGTTGACAGTGAGCATCGCAGACACAGCAGTAGTTGGCTGGATATCTCGCATGGAGTCCCGACATTCATTAGTGTTGCTTCGGGATCGACTACAATACCTGGTTGGATGACTAATTCCATGTTGGGATCGTTCCGACTCTGTTCCCGCCGATGTGGATCAATCACTGTCATTGCTGGCCTTCATGTATGCTGTGGCAATGCCTCTGGCATATCTGTGGTCCATCAGCTCCTGTGTTGTTCCCTGTGTTATGCTCCTGTTAACTCGATGACAGTCTCTGGGCGGCTCTTCCTGGTCTCTTGCCGCAGCCGTCCTGATCATTCCTTTAGCTGCTGGTGACTTTCATGTGACGTTCCTGGTCGTTGCAGTAGCTCCTGCCTTCCGAACCGCTTCCGTAGCTCCTGAATCGGCTGTCCTGATCATGCCTGCTGCTTCTCCTGGTGGTCGTGCCCAGGGCTGCTTCCATTGTGTTCCTGCCAGCTGCCCTGGAGGTTACGATGTCCGCCATCCTATAAAAGATGTCGGCGTAAAGGTGAAGGAAGTCGCCTTGTGGAAGTGACGTTCCTGGCCGTTGTAATAGCCCCTGCCTCCGAACCACTGCGGTAGCTCCTGCATCAGCTGTCTTGATCATGCCTGCCACGTCTCCTGGCAGTCGTGCCCGGGGCCGCCTCCTTTGTGTTCCTGCCAGCTGCCCCAGAGGTCATGATGTCCGCGATCCTGTAGAAGATTTCGGCGTGAAAGTGAACGAGGTCGCCCTGTGGAAAGTGACGTTCCTGGCCGTTGCAGTAGCTCCTGCCTTCCGAACCGCTGCTGTAGCTCCTGCATCAGCTGTCCTGATCATGCCTGCTGCTTCTCCTGGTGGTGGTGTCCTGGGCCTCTTCCGTTGTGTTCCTGCCTGACTGCCCTGGAGGTTACTATGCTTCGTGTCCACCTTCCTATAGAAGATCTTGGAGTGGAGGTGAAGGAAGCTGCCCTGTGGAAGTAGCCGCTGTCTTCTTCACCTTATCTTCGATTTCGTCTTCCCTTCCCCTCCCAAGGTCCAAGGGGGTCCCGGGAATCGGACAGACCTCCGTCGGCCAAAGGAGAGGAAGACTGCTTCTTCCCCTTGATGCCCTTGGACATCTAGGGACTACCTCCTTCCGAGGAGGCAGTGGGTCTCTCGTTGGCTTTTCCCAACCTTCAGGTTAGGAAACCGATTCTCATAGCCCTGGATTTTGTGTTTTGGGAGCCGCAGGTGCGCAGACTTCGGTCTGTGATCCCATTCCCAGTCCTAGAGGTTCCGCCTCTAAGATGGGGGCTGCTTCGGGTGCTCGTTTGCAAGCCGCTCCCAGTGCTCGAGATTCTATGGAATATCGAGTATCCCGATCTGGTCTGGAGAATATTTCCTCGGCCCAGTTCGGGAGCAGTGCGAGAGAAAGGGCCAAGGCACCCAGGTGTCTCAGCCCTTCCCACCAGCACCACAAGCACTCCGAGTGCTTGCCAGTGCTGAGTCAGATTCCCAGCCTGGTGTCTCGATTCTAGCGGTTCGAACACCAGAAGAAGCAGGGAAGAGATTCCCGTCGGGAGTCCTGCGGGACTTCTAAGGGACTGACTCTCTTCCGGGAGACAAGTTTCTCTTGTTGGCTTTTCCCGCCCTTGGGCGGGAACCGATTCGCATTCTCCTGTGGGGTCTGGCGTTTTGGGGGCCGAGAGAGCGTGGCCTCGAGAGGCCATGCCCTCGTTGCCAGTCTTGGAAGTCTGCATCTAAAACTGGTTCTGTGCCTAGCTCTTTCAATCTCTTAGGAACTGAAAGCAGCCGATCCCGATTTTTGGGAATCTCATGGGTAGCTTGAATTCTGTAAATCACGAGCGCTCTCCTGACGAGAGGCACAGGACGAGAGAAAGTGCCGAGACACCCAGGTGTCTGGGTGCTGAGACGCCAGGTGTCTAGGTGCCGAGATGCCAGGTGTCTCGATACTGCCCGCCAGCTGCTTTGGTTGCTCGGCCAGGTTTCATTCTTGTGTCTTGAACCTTAGGATGTGAGCATGCAGGATAGCAGACACAGAATTCTCCTTTGAACCTTCTTCTCGAGGGGCCTCGGCCTCGAAGTTTAGAGTTCGGGGAACTAGCAATAGTTCACGGCAGACGAGTTCCGCCCTGTCCAGTTCCGACTGTGTTCACGCAATCGATTCGGCTCGGCTCGGCTCAGCCCCTGGTCATGCTTACGAGACTGGCTGAACTCGGCTCACTTGGCTTGCTCGCCCCGCCTAGCCCTTGGTCGCGCTTGGGAGACTGGCTCAGCTCGGCTCAGCTCGCCCGCCTGCCTCCCGTCCACCGCATACCTCTCAGTCTGGATTGCGTTCACGCAATTGGCTCGGCTCGGCCCCATTCTGTTTTTTTCAAATTGGATTCTCGGCTATGTTCGAGTGAACTTTTTTGCTCTTCCCAGGAAAGCTCTTTGCCATGGCACAAGCGCTCTTCTTCCCTCGTGTAGCAGTAATCTCCTTCGGTTGATTATCACTCACGGTCTGCCTGTCCTGCTGGTTTTACTGGCAGGACAGGTAAGGGTGCTCTTTCTCCTCACCTATTCTCTTTTCCTCTCGGTTGCTCCGAGAGGCACAAGATGGACAGAGAGAGCTCTTGAGTTCGGCTTCCTGGTGTGCTTTGGGTGTCAGTCCCCGATTGTTTCTTAGTACAACCAGGTAGCCGAGGAGGGTTTCATGGGATCTGGCAAGGCTCCCTCCAAGGGCAGAGGTACAGGAGTTCCACGCTTCGGAAGCAGCGAGGGTCTTTCAAGTTGCGATTGCCCTCGTTTTTCGGGGAACTTCGCGCCGATCCGTCAGCGCAAGGATCCCCGGGACAGGACCGCAACTCCCCCAATGGATAATCTTCATCACTCACAACCCTTGCAGTTCCCGAGGGGCCGAGAGTGTCGAGGACCGCAGCGGTCCTTGCTTCCAAGAGCGTTCTCGACCGGATGAACTCTTTTCTTCGGTAAGTGAGTTCATTCAGGTCGAGACACCAAGCTTCTCCCCTGCCGTGACAGAATACGAGTTCTCCTTGCCTCAAAGGGTCTGGCTGACAGCAGTTCTATGGACAATTCTGGTGCTAAGAAGGACTTTGTCCCAATTCGGATCTCCGGTTTCATAAGTCCTGAGTTGGCTCAACCCTTAGGAACAACCTTTACTTGGTTCTGCCTTTCTCTTGCAGAGATTTGCCAGATACCCTGGTAATCAAGGTTCGTACCAGGGCACTGCCTTATCTTTTGGACAGTGGCCAAGACCTTGGGATCTTAGTCATCTCGACTCGACCTCAAGTTCAAGCCAGTCCCCCCTCAACTCCTAAGAAGTCCCAGGCTTCGACAGAAGATTGTGGAACATAGCCTCTCCTACCCTTCTAGGAAAGTGCACATAACTGTGTCTCTTTCCACCCTCTTTCCCATAAGGGAGGAGGGAAGAGAGAAAGAAGTATCAACCAGGAAGAAGTTCTCCTACTGCAGATTCCTGGATGAAATGATACTTATCATTGCCGAGACCTGGGAATGGTTTCCTTCAGGAGAAGCATCTATTTCCCTTAGGTCTCGGCAATTCTTTTCATCCCACTTCCTCTCCCGTGTTCCCGATTCAGGAAATGCCAGCCCGGCTAGAGCTAATTGTCTCGGTATCCTGTCATCTTGCAGAAGCTTCCCCATGGCGGAGAATGGAAGTCTGCTTCCATTCCTCCGTCCTTCTTTCCTCTTCGAAGTATGAGGAAGGAGTTAGGCTAATGCTTGACTGAAGGAACCTTCGAATATGCTTGCATATTTTCTCACATCATGTGTCTACTTACAGATTCACCGATGGAAGAATAGGCACACACCTGTAAGACTTTGTCTTGAAGATGTGGGACCGAGACAATTAGTACCTTCTCATTACCATCCTGGGCTCAAGGCAGCCTTCTGGCCTTCTGAGATTTCAGGATGAGTTTTGAGAGGGAATCGTGTTTTCCTCCTGTTCCATCTGTCGACAGTTGCAGGTACTCAAGTGTTCTATAGCTCACTTGACATCTCAATTGACCAGATGCATCCCCGGTGGGGATGTATTGGCAGGCGAGCTTGGCCTGGGTTTGAGTGATCGGGACAGAACGTGCTGCTCGCACGAAGATTCATAAAGAGATTGCTCGACTGAGAAATCCCTACTGTCTTTCTGTTGCCTCCCTGCACAAGTTGGTAGTTTTTTCTTGCTCATTCATACTAGACTCAGGGGCCGCTACAGCGGGGCATGCAGTCTTTCTGGGAAACTTGATATCTACTTTTTTCCCTCTGTATTTGTCTGTTTCGCTATGGGTTCTCAAGCATTGCTCACCCCGAGTTACAGACAATGGCGGAAGACTTCGCCTCTCGCCCAACCTGATAGCCGAGGCATCGAGAAGAGTTCTGCTTGACCCAACCTCCTGTAGCAGCTACACAAGAAGCGGTTCTTCAGGCAGTACATCCTGGTGTGTTTGGGACTGGGAGACCTTCCAGCTTCCCTTGCAAGCATAGGCTTTCTCGCCGAGCGGCAGCGGCTATAGCTGGATATCTCTTGAAGTCCTCTGCAACACTCCCAGGGACTGGAGCCGTCTTCGCTGGTGGGTGTCGTTGCGGTACTCCTTCTTGGGTCAGAGTGTCTCTTCAAGTCTGGACTTCCTTGTCTTCTCTGCCGAGGGTTGCTTCTTTCCCTTTCATTTGTGAAGAACGTAGGCCCTTGTGACCTATTCTTCTATCTGAAGTAGCCTTCTCTTCAGTCAAGATTTAGCTACGGATGAGAAGCTTCTTCGGTCTTGCTGTCCCAGGGAACTGTTCCCTGGGTGGCATGTGACTCTCGTTTAGGGTTCCTGTCCCATGCTGCACGTGCCCTTACGAGAGTCGTTGGATAGAGATGTGCCCTCGTAGGACCATCTCTCATATTGCTCCGGCCTTGGCGTAGAAGATGGAAGAATAGGTGAAGGGGATCAATACCCCTGGAAGAATAGGTGAAGGGGATCAATACCTCGACTCTTCGGATGTCGTAGGTGGACTCTGAATCCTTCGGCATCTATTGTCGGTTTCGAGTTGTCCTTGTTCCCCTACTCCCTGGACTTTGTATCGATGATCCAGAGCATTCGTTACTTTGTCCTTTAGGGAGCTGTGGTACTTTCCGAAAAGGCTCGACACTCCTAACCTGTATGTCGTCGACATTTTCGCTAGTACTCTCTCTCCCAAGGAAGAAGTGCCTAAGGACACATCTTCCTCCTGACCTCGTGAAGTGATCAAAGGAGGTACTCAGCAGCTGACGACGACGATACCAGTACCTTCCACCCGAGAGCTCACGAAGCCGATGGCTTGGTCCATCCCTCGCATTCCGGAAGTTTCTGTCGGGCTGGAAGCAAGACGTGGTCTCATAGACCACACTCTTGTCTTCCTATGGTCTTGCCCGCAGGCCCTTGGAACCTTTTTTCCTTGGCCCTGTGGTGGCTGCTCAACAAGTTGTGTTTTCTTACCCGGCTCCTTCAAGAGGACGAGTAGCATCTCGCCTAAGGTGTTGGTTCTGGAAGTGAGAAGGATACCGAGAGTGACTGGCCTCTCTTCCTCCTTTTCCGTCCTTCTACAGTAGGCCTACTTCTCCTTCTTCGGGATGAGAATAGGACTCGAACCAAAATGTGCTAGACCTGGCGCTGATGCGATAAGACTACCCATCGAGCACCTGTTCTGTTTTTCTCCCAGAATCATAGAAGCAATTCTGCTCCTTCCTCTAGCAAGGGGAGGAAGGAGAGTCTGGCAAAGAAACCCTATCTCAGCTTTACCTTACTACCTCCGACTCTAAGATTCTTCCAGCCTATTTCGTATAAGTCACGTTTCCTCACTCATGCGAAAAGGTCTAGTAGGTATCTGATCTTGCAGTTCCTACACTCCGATCAATATGTCAGAGGCTCAGGTACTCCTCCTCGCTCTTTCGACCGGGAGGAGTAGCCCAGGTGTGCAGAACTTCAGTCAGTTCAGGAGAATCACTCAGATTCCTCCCTCCCACCAGTGAGTCTTCCTAAAGTAAAGGACCGAGGGTTTGTATATCGTGTCGAAACAAATCACAATTTTTGAAAGTAAATTGTATTTTTCCTAACTGTACAAACCTGAGGTCCTTTACATTATATATTATGCCCACCTCATGCCACCCCTCAATCTGAACCTGGACCGAAAGGCAAACTGGAATGTTTACATCCGGGAAGGCGGGTATTCCGGCCTACCTGGCGGTAGTTACTGCCTAACCACCTTGCTCAAGAGTTTAACGGTCGTTTCCAGCCTATGCTAAAAGTAATTCCTAATGTAAAGGACCTCAGGTTTGTATAGTTAGGAAAAATACAATTTACCTACAAAAATTGTGATTTTAAATAAAATTGAATCACTTAAAGGGAAGCAGTTAAAAGAAATGATAAATAACCGGGAGAGAAAAATATGACAGAGACAAATGAATGACAAGGCAACCTTAAAAATAAAGAGAAAATATAAGGAAAACATTGGAGAAGAAACCTGGTATGGTAACACTGAAAAAGCAACGCTGATCAGTAGTTAGGTACACTAGAATTAATCGATAAGGAATAGGTTAAAAGGGGAAGATACAAAATGTTTGTGCTGTGAAGAAATAAATGAAAACTTGGAACATTCCTTACTTTACTGCCCAGCATACAGTGGCATTAGCAATATGGATTTGTGCATCAGCCACATCAAGAAAATAAAGAGGAATTGATGCCTAATATCCTATTTGCAGCTCTATCGAAAGAAGTTGAAAATAGGAAGGAATTTATAAAAGATCTATAGTATTACAGAGACAATAAACGTAACCAAACACAAAGGAGGAAATAGAAGGAGCAAGGGAGCCGTTGCAAAGCTATACCCTGCCTACTATTACTGCTACTGCTTGTCCGAAAAAAGTGAGATGGCCTGTGACTTTGGAAAACCTATTGCTTGATTACTTGTCATTTCATGAATCAAACGACTAATGTTAATGGAAAGGAAAGTTAAGATCTCGGTCCCGTAATAAAATGTTTCTTTGTTCTTAGTAATAAGACCTGTCTACCTACTACAGTACACTATTTGCCTGTATCTCGTAAAACAAAGTTTTCGGTTCACTCCCACCATACTTGCTATTACAGTGATCACCGACGACCATTAACCTCGGATATCTTAATCTTTAGCAAGCGGACGCGCACTGACATCAGCGGGAACCTTTATATATATATATATAGAAGGTAGGCCTGAGTATGGTAAATATATGCAATACCATCATTCAATGTTCAGCTGGTGAAACATGCATTTCAGCCTATGGTAGCTTTTGATGATTCTAATTGGCCCACCCTAAGTGTAATACAGTGTACTAGTTATTAGTGTTCTAGTGATTAGACTACATGGGATTACCGGTTGATAACCAAAGTTTTGTGCATGGGGAAAGAATAAAGAACCGACTGCCAATACATGGGCTAACCACCCATTCTTCCCTAACCAAGTTTAGAATGGGTAGCCTAAAACTACAAGGTAACTGTGAACGGACTGTTAGCTTGGAAATTGATTTTTCCTGTACATTCGGTGTTGCCGATGAAGGGGGTGGTGGAGTTTATTGTCGGTCAATTATTATTAACCTCATATCTCTGTCCAACATGGTTGGGGACCTTTTGGGAACACAGGCTTTTGGATGGGGGAAATCTTTGGAAGAAAGACCGAATTGCCATGTTGTTGTAATGGAATGGTTTTGCGCATGCGCAAGTCATTAGGGATAGGGAGCCGTATGTTTAAGAAGGGATTAGCCAAGGAAACCTCTCATAAAAGGAATTATGCTAACGTAACATACCCTGACCTAACCTAACCTAGGAGGCCATGTTACTTATCTGGGCCAGAGCCCCAGTGAAGGAAACTCCACTTTGGTAATTCTAAGCCCGCTGTCCGCGGTGAGGTAGCCTATGGCAGTTGACGTTTTTCTATAGAACTTGACCTGCTGAACAAGAATTTCAAGTAAAATCTTGTCGGTCGGCTGTAACTAAAGCGTAATAGACCCCAAGACTGCACACCGGTACCGTGGGGTCCCCTGCACTGGCACATACAGCTCAAGGGTAAATTACAGTTTAGCTGCAGCCGACGGGCAAAATATTACCTAAACTCATGCAAAGCAAGCAAAGCAACACTGAAAAACGTCAACTGCCACAGGCTACCTCAACTACACACTAACCGTTGCTTGCCATCAGGGCAAAGAAACGTAAACAGTAAACAAATCCGCCATCTTGGGTTACGTAACCACTAGGGAGCCATATGTTCAGCAGGGGAAGGAGAGGTACTGCACAAAAGGTACAAGTTGGTAAAGTGACGTGGACTGTTATGTAGAAACATGGCGTTAAATGACAGTTACCCAAAAATAATAACGCTCCTACATGAAAAGCACTAAAACCTAATAACACCAAAACACAGGTGACCTAACTACCTACTAATAAAGAAGATAGTTTAGGAACCTTACCTTAAAGGGGGTGGAGGGTACAATTCAGCCGCCTTTTTACAAACGCCATTGGAGCCTCGTCTTCGGGTCATCAAAGTGGATTTTAAAATGGGCTACTGCCAAGTACCGAAGTTGTACCCCTACGGCCGTACCTAGGCGTGCGTCTCACGTTCCCTCCACCTCCTCTCAATAGTATTTGTATGCGCACCAGTTACTGGGTCCACAAAGTTCATGGAGTGATTGACGGTTAAGTGCACGTAGCCTTCGTCCTTCAGGCAGTCATAAGCTCTCCAGCAATCAGATACAATAGTTGTCCCTGGTACAATGTAGTCCTTATAACTAAGGTAGCAATTGACACAGGTAAGAGGCAAATTGCACTTGGTTACAGGCTCAGAGGAGCGGGAGGTTCCAGGACTGTTACAGTCCGTCATCATGCTGGGTTGAAGAGTGAGTGAACTGTGCCGGTGAACTGCACCGGAACAGGGTAGGAAGGATAAAGTTGGGGGTGCTAAAGTGTATTTCTGCTTTCAGTTTTTGGGGTAGCAGAACGGCGCTGCGCGCCTTATCCGCATTTTTAAAATAATCTGGCAGGCTCGTATGCTCTGGCAAGCGGTAATATTGCGCTGCGCGCGCCAACCACAGGGCTTACAAAATATGTAAAAAAAGGTTTCTGTTAACGTCACTGAGAGAAAGTGGTAGCGAAACGTCCTGCAAGACCCTTCTCCTCCTACCCCATATACATGCTTCAGGTGTCTGCCGACAAATGTAAAGTAATTTTGTAAGTTATTTATGGTAAAATCATGTTGCAAAGAGACGTCAATATATTTGTGAACGGAAAAGTACTGGAAGAACGTTGTAGGCACAAGCTACAACGAATAGGAAACGGTTATAAAACAGTTGAGCAAAAGGAATACATGTAACTGAGTTTATGTATCCCCCAAATTCTCCACCTGGGTGAAACGTAATGTTGGGGTAACGTTGCAACGTGATTGGTTGGGTACAGCCACCCGCCAAAAAATCCACCAACTACTCTCAGTTGGAGGCATTGGATGAACCGAAAGCTCCCTGTAAGACCGCGCATGCGTGACGGGCCTGGAATCAGCAGTAGTAGTGGTATGTGAAAAGTGCCTTTGTAACGGCTCGCACTGTCCATTTATTCCCCTTATTTTTACGCTTGTTTTTCGTGTTCCAAATGACATATATAACTGGAAATACAACAATAAATTGCCCAAACCTTTTCCCAAGTTATTTACCCCACCCAGAACCCCGGATTCCCAACGGGTCCCCTCACCGTGAGCTATTCTCGAAAGTGTTTTTACCCATCCAGGACCCAGATTCCCAACCACCCTCCCCTCAGATACCGTTCCCCTTACCTCACAGTTCTAAGGTAATTTACAGCTTAATTACAGCTGACCGACAAAATATTACTTTAAATTCTTGTTCAGCAAGTAAAGTTCTATAGAAAAATGTCAACTGCCATAACCTAGCCCACCGCGGACAGCCGGCTTAGATCTACCTCCACTTTTTACCAAAAGCTCCAATATCTGTAACACAAATCTTAATGCTCGATAGCATTCCAGGATGGCCAGCATACAAAAACATCAGTTCTGATGTTAATTACAGTCGATCGACAAAAAATAATGGTAATTTGTTAAAAAGCAACCAAAATACGGTATTATTTTACAACAGTTCCAACTTATTGTATAATACATTCCTAGTATCTTAGATGAATTTGGCATAAAAAATAAGCTTAGTCTGAACATTTTTTGGGGGAAATTCACCATATCCGAGATATGAATGTATATACTGTAATCACCTTATTCAAAAATTTCTAGGTGTTTTCATTTACTTTAACACTGATAGTCTGTGCTCTGATGTGAGTTTGTTTTCCCTTAAAATTGCATTGCGGTTCTGATGTGAGTTTGTTTTTCTTTAAAATTGCATTGTGGTTACTAAGGGATTCAGAGCTGATGAAACACTGTTTTTATATAAGCTACTTACCAAGTAATTACATAGCTAATAGTTTCTATTATCTGGCAGCTAGAATTTTGAAATTTGTGGTAGCGCTACTTTTGTTTTGGATAGGCAAGTGACCCCGCCCACTTTCGGGGTAAGAGAGGAACCAGCTTAGCAAACGAGCTCAATATTTGTTCCGACACAATATACAAACCCTCTGTCCTTTACATTAGGGGATTACACTTAGGCGTAGGCTGGAAATGGCCGTTGAACTTCAAACAAGGTGGTTAGGCAGTTAACTACTGTCCGGGAGGCGGGAGTACCGCCTGCCCGGATGTAAACATTCCAATTTGTTCATGAGACTTACCTGTCAGATATATATATAGCTGTATTCTCTGATAGTCCGACAGAATTTCAAAACGTATGACACACGCAGTGGGAGATCAGGTGGTTAGTACCCATTCCCGCTGCTGGGAGGCGGGTATCAGGAACCATTCCCATTTTCTATTCAGATTTTCTCTGTCTCCGGTACTGTCAACACCTGTTTTCAGTACCTCCGTCTTTGGATTTCGTAAACTTGGTTGTCACTTAAGTATTTGTTTGACTTTTGGTTTTTTGACTTGGACTTGTGGCTAGGCATACGCTATTGTGGACTGTTTTGGATTTTGCTTTGTTTTTTGCTTGGATTAAGATGTCTGAATCTAGTTCTGCTAGTTATAGAGTTTGCGGTGTGCAAGACTGTAAGGTGAGGCTACCGAAAGTTTAGGTAGATCCTTACACTGTATGCTCGAGGTGTAGGGGGCATGTTTGTTTGTTTAATGATCGATGCAAGGAGTGTGAGTCTTTGCCTGATGCTAGTTGGAGGACTTATGATTCCTATGTGAGGAAGTTAGAGCATGATAGGATCAGGAGGTCTTCCTCCAGGAGTGTATCAGTGAGTAGGAGTCAGGGTAGTGTTTTTTCACCTGCTAACCCTCCCATAGATGTAGGTATTCCTAACCCTGTGGTGTTGCCCTCGGGCCCCGAGGTTGTGTCTGCGGAAGGAGATGCCCTGTCTGTTATTATGTCTTCCATTCGTAACCTGGAAGTTAAAATGCTTGCTCTTCAAAGTGCTGTGAAGTGCAGTGATAGTGTTTGTGCCCCTAGTGTTGTGGAGGGGGCGTCAGATCGGCCGTATAATGCCTCTAGGCCTGGACCTCTGCCGGACTCCCAGGACTCAGGGAGTGGGCAAGTCAAAAGCCGCAAGAGGGTTACACGGACCTCCCACCGATCTGGCGTCCCTTCGGCAGGTCCTGTTGACGCTTCCCAGGATGCCAAGGATCGTGCACGGCCACAAATCCTTAAGGATTGCTTCTCGTCTCCCGAATCTTCCTCCCCGCGTCAGGGGTGGAGCTCTCGGAAGGTCTCTCGACCTTTGAAGAGAAGCTTCAGAGAAGGGGACGCTTCACGTCCCTTTTTGACGCTTTTGAGTGTCCCAGTCGCTCCAGGGAGAGAGCTGTTGCTTCCCCTTTGAGAAGGAAGAAGGCGTCCCCTCGCCCCTCGTCTTCTCACAGAATCAGCCCTTCTCCTGAGAAGGAGACTTCTCCTACTCGGAAGCTTCTGCTAGACATGCAGCGGCAGTTGGCTTCGTTAATGGCCCAGAAGGAGACAGATCTGTGTCGTCGTCGGAAGGATTCCCGACTGCCGATCAAGAGGTCCAAACCGTCCCCTTCTCCTTCTCCGCGTTCGTCTTCTTCTCATGCTTCGCCGCCCTCTAGAAGTCCTTTGGCTCAGCGCTTTACTGGTCTCAGCAGGGATCGCCAATTCCCTCTTGCTGACGCTTTCCATGCTGCTAGGCTTGACGCCCCTCATTCTGGCGCTCTGCTTTTTTCTCGCCATGACGCTTCTCATGCTGCTAAGCATGACGCTCCTCATGCTGCTCGGCAAGACGCTCCCCTTGCTGCTCGACCTCGTCAGGACGCTCGTCAAGACGCTTCTTGCCGAGATTTTCGCGACCCCTCTCGGACTTCTTCCAAGCAGAAGTCCCTTTTGCGAGTTGGACTGCAAGGGCTTAGACCTCCCGGAGTTTCTCCAATCTCTTCGGTTGCTCCCGTTGAAGAAGGAGAGCTGTCAAGTGCATCGGAACCTGCAGTTGAGGAACAGTCCTCGACTTCATCAGCTTCTTCCGATTACCAGGTCTTGACATGTTTGCTGAAGGACTTGTTTGGGGACAAGTTTCAACCCTCCTTCGCAGTTAACCTCATCAAAGTCACAGAAGACTTCAGGTTTCTCTCTCTACGAAGAGGGCCTTTAAGAAAGTTCAGGAGTGGATGGACTCCAGGAAGGCCCAGTACAAGACTTCTTTTGCCCTGCCTCCGTCAAGATTGAGTGGGAAAACGGGGATTTGGTACGAGACGGGAGAGGATGTTGGTTGGAGAGTTCCTTCCTCTTCCCAAGGGGACTTCGCCAGCCTTGTGGATGCTCCTAGGAGGTCTCTCCTTTCGTCAGCGAAGGTGTCCTGGACGTTGTCTGAAACTGATCACCATCTGAAAGGTCTCTTCAGAACAATGGAAGTTTTCAACTTTCTGGACTGGTGCCTGGGAGTCCTGGACTCACAGGCTCGAAGCCCTGACTCCATTAGTCTGGGAGACTTATTCAGCGTCCTAGTTTGCATGGACAAGGCTGTCAGGGATGGCTCCGAAGAGCTGGCTGCCCACTTCTGTACGGGGCTTTTAAAGAAGAGAGCCTTATACTGCAACTTCACTGCGAAGTTGGTCTCTCCTTCACAGAGGGCAGAGTTGCTGTTCGCCCCTATGTCTAGCCATCTTTTTCCCCAGTCCTTAGTCAAGGATACTGCCGCCACTTTGCAAGAGAAGGCTACTCAAGACCTCCTGGCCCAGTCTTCTAGACGTCCAGCAGTCCCTTCGACTTCTTCCCTTGGGCAGGCTTCCAAAATATAGAAGCCCTTTCGTGGAGGAGCTTCTTTGAGATCGTCCTCTCGAGGAAGAGGTCTCTCCAGAGGTAGAGCCCCTTCCAAACCTAGGGGCAAGAAATGACTCTGTGGACCTCCAGACACCTGTTGGAGCCAGGCTTCTTTCCTTTGCAAGAGCCTGGAGAGAGAGGGGACGGATAACTGGTCCCTCAAGTCATCGAAAAGGGATACAAGATCCCATTCCTCGTCTTACCTCCGTTGTGCACGAAGCCCAAGGATCTGTCGCCCTCCTATCAGCAGGAGAAGCAGCAGATTCTTTTCGACCTGCTCGAGCAGATGCTCGAGAAGAGAGCTGTGGAACAGGTCTCAGATTTACAATCCCCGGGCTTCTACAACAGGTTGTTCCTGGTCCCGAAGCAGTCAGGAGGATGGAGACCAGTCCTGGACGTCAGCAGGTTGAACCATTTCGTTCTGAAAGAGAAGTTCAAAATGGAGACGTCCCAGTCGGTTATAGGAGCCTTAAGACCAGACGACTGGATGGTTTCTCTGGATCTCCAGGACGCCTACTTTCACGTCCCTATACATCCTCTATCAAGGAAGTACCTGAGGTTTGTCTTGCGGGGACAGGTATCTCAATTCAGGGCTCTCTGCTTTGGGCTAAGCACAGCCCCTATGGTCTTCACGTTGTTAATGAGGAATGTGGCGAGATGGCTTCACCTTGCAGGGATAAGAGTCTCGCTTTATTTGGACGATTGGCTCATTCGAGCCTCGTCTATGTCGAGGTGTCTGGAGGACCTTCACACGACGTTGGATTTGACGAAGTCCCTAGGACTTCTGGTGAATTTCGAAAAGTCCCATCTGACCCCGACTCAGTCCATCGTTTATCTGGGGATTCAGATGGATTCAGTGGCTTTTCGAGCTTTTCCGTCACAAGAAAGACAGCAACAGTGCTTAGACAAAGTTTCAGCCTTCCTGCGGAAAGAAACATGCTCGGTGAGGGAATGGATGAGTCTGCTGGGGACCATTTCATCGCTGGAGAAGTTTGTTTCCCTGGGGAGACTACATCTCAGACCACTTCAGTTCTTCCTTGCAGAGAACTGGCAGGACAAGGAGGATCTGGAAGTTTCTCTGAAGATCTCGCCAAAGGTGAAGGATCACCTAAGGTGGTGGCTTGATCCCTCAAAGTTGGCAGAAGGCATTTCTCTCAACCTTCAGAACCCCGACCTAGTGTTGTTTTCCGACGCGTCCACATCGGGATGGGGAGCAACACTAGGGGGGGAAGAAGTGTTGGGCACCTGGAGAGGAGAACAAGTGTCCTGGCACATAAATCACAAAGAATTGGGGGCGATTCAGATGGCCCTACTTTTCTTCGAGGGACGAGTCACAAACCGAGTAGTCCAGATCAACTCGGACAACACCACGGCCCTGGCATACCTAAAGAAACAGGGAGGAACTCACTCTCGGTCCCTGTTCGCTTTAGCAAAGGACATCCTGCTGTGGGCACAGGCCCGGAATATTACGATCCTCACGAGGTTCGTTGCAGGTGTGGAGAACGTCCGTGCGGATCTTCTAAGTCGGCAACAACAACTGCTGCCGACCGAGTGGACCCTGCACCAAGAGGTTTGTCAGGGACTGTGGAGGCTATGGGGACGTCCCTTGGTGGATCTCTTCGCGACTTCCAAGACGAAGAGGCTTCCTCTTTACTGCTCCCCTGTACTCGATCCAGGAGCGATCTCAGTAGATGCTCTTCTCTGGGATTGGACGGGGATGGACGTTTATGCCTTTCCCCCGTTCAAAATCCTCGGAGAAGTCATCAGGAAGTTTGCGTCGTCGGAAGGGGCAAGGATGACGTTGATCGCCCCGTTTTGGCCTTCGAGGGAGTGGTTCACAGAGGTCTTGTCCTTCCTAGTGGACTTCCCGAGAACACTGCCCATGAGAGTCGATCTACTCAGACAGCCCCACTTTGAGAGGTACCACAAAAACCTCCCGCTCTGAGTCAGACTGCATTCAGACTATCGAGAAGCTGGCCAGAGCGAGAGGTTTTTCAAGATCAGTGGCGAGCTATTGCCAGAGCCAGAAGATTCTCTTCCTGTAATTTGTACCAATCGAAGTGGACCGTGTTCAGGAGATGGTGTAGGAAGAAGGGCATTTCCTCTACCACGACCTCTGTGAGTCAGATAGCCGACTTCCTCTTGTTTCTGAGGTGAAAGTCAAACTAGCGGTCCCGACTATCAAGGGATATAGGAGTATGCTATCAGCCGTTTTTAGGCATAGAAACCTGGACCTGACTAACAACAAAGACCTTCACGATCTATTAAAGTCATTCGAAACCACGAAGGTGCCTCAGCAAAGGACTCCTTCTTGGAACTTAGATGTGGTGTTACGGTTCCTGATGTCCAGTCCTTTCGAGCCTCTCCATTCTGCGACATTGAGGAACATTACCAGAAAGGCTATTTTCCTAACCGCTCTGGCGACTGCGAAGAGGGTTAGCAAACTTCAAGCCTTCAGTAAGCATATAGGCTGTAAAGGGCATAACACAGTTTGTACTTTAAGTCCTACTTTTTTGGCAAAAAACGAGAACCCGTCTAACCCTTGGCCCAAGAGCTTTGAAATTAAGGGTATGGCTGAGATTCTGGGTCAAGAGCCAGAGAGAGTCCTGTGCCCTGTCAGGGCTCTCAAGGTCTACTTGGACAAAACGAAGGAAAGTCGAGGCCCCTCGGACAATCTATGGTGTTCAGTGAAGAGACCAGACTTACCTATGTCGAAGAATGCACTGGCATTCTTCCTGAGGAACACGATTAGAGAAGCCCATTTATGCTGTCAAGACACTGATTTTAAAGTTCTGAAAGTCAATGCTCACGAGGTGAGGGCGGTTGCAACTTCAGTGGCTTTTCAGAAGAATATGACACTCAGTAACATTCTGGGTGCCACATTTTGGCGTAGCAACTCTGTGTTCGCTTCACACTACCTGGGAGATGTGAAGACGACATACGAGAACTGCTGCTCGCTAGGACCATACGTTTCCGCAGATACAATCCTGGGGGCAGGGAGTGACACACATCCTATCCTATAGAAAATGGTTAGGAAGTGTTTTTTATGGTTGTTGGGTCGACCACCAGAGGCGGACTTCCCACTCTTTAGCTTTAGTTTTGCTATCCTAACTTAGTTAGGCTTGGTCAGGTGGTTGTTTTTACTTCGTTTGCCCTCATTGTATGGTCAATATGGTCTAGTCACATCGTGGTCACGCCCCCGTTGACAGATCATCTAGAACTCACCAGCTATACAGGTCACTACCTTGCTGGAGACTCTAGTAAAGCAGAAGCGGACTTGGGTGACAGTAATCACGAAGTCAGCTATGCTAACAGGTAAGGAACCAAGGTGTCAATCACCTACATGTATTGTGTTTCCTAAATCCTATTCTGTCTGTACCCACCTCCAATGGTGGTATTCAGCTATATATATACTGTATCTGACAGGTAAGTCTCATGAACAAAATGATATTTTAATGATAAAATAAAGTTTGTTCATACTTACCTGGCAGATATATATATTCATAGTGCCCGCCCACCTCCCCTCAGGAGACAGTGGCACTAGAAAATCTGAATAGAAAATGGGAATGGTTCCTGATACCCGGCTCCCAGCGGCGGGAGTGGGTACTAACCACCTGATCTCCCACTGTGTGTGTCGTAAGTTTTGAAATTCTGTCGGACTATCAGAGAATACAGCTATATATATATCTGCCAGGTAAGTATGAACAAACTTTATTTTATCATTAAAATATCATTTTGCTTTCGGCCGTCGTAGCGCTCGGACGTTGTTCTTCGTCGCTCTCTGCCTGACAGCTATACTTCTACTTTTTGGTGGGAAATTCTTTCTTTTTTTCATTAGCAATGGAGAAATCATCTAAACCCTCCTATCCCCAGTGTGTGTGTCCCGGGTTAGGGGGTAAGAAATGCAATTCCTTTAGATCTTGAGTCGACGTGGACCCACACGCCCCCTGTACATCTTGCAGGGGACGTGTGTGTTCACTGCCGACGATCCCTGTAGTGAGTGTTGTTCGTGGTCCTCCGAGCAATGGGGCAAGTTCGAAGGAGGAGATGTTACCGTTGTAAGCCTACCAAGGAGTCGTCCGAGGAAATCGCCCCGACGACTCCATTGGTGGCGAATGTGTCGGGCTTGTTTCTCCCTCCCGGCGAACTTCCCCTGCTTACTCCCTCTCCCCTTCCTCTTACGTTTCATCGTTTGTGGAAGGGCGCGGGGGAGAGTTGGACGCGACATCCTCTCTGAAGTCTCTTCCGTTCGGAGGGGAGTTTTTCCTCCGGGCGGTAGAGGCTTCGTGTACTGACCCGACTTTTGCTTCAGGTCCCGGACTGGATAGCCAGACACCGATATCAAGTTCATCCTGGCTGCACCTGGGCCTACCTGGCTCGTCACTGGAGGGATTGGCTCCCTTGCCCCCCACTCCAGTCACGACACATTCGGCAACGACAGTCACTACTACATCCGTCACCTTTTCGAGGTTTGCCCAGATGCTGGTGTCAGTTGCATTGCATCTGGACACCCAAGTGTCGGCGTCACCTGCGGTGCAACACGCTGTTCCGCTGCCTCACGGCTTCCTGGCTCCTTTCTCGCGTGTGCTGGCCCCACCTACATGGTGACGTCATCATACCCTTATGTGACTGTCGCTGACCCTGGCCTGTCTACGACTGCTGTTCCTCGTCTGACTTTCCAGCCCGGCCCTTCGTCTGTTCCTGTTCCCATCCCGTCGACCCTGGCGCGGCCCGACTTGAATCTCCACGCGGGAGGGGCGGCGCCTCCATTCCCGGCCCCGCCCACTTTTGTTCCTGGCCGACGCGCGGCTCTCTCTATCCAGGCAAATGCTGGCTCGAGCTCCGTGGTCTCTGCCCGGGATGTGCCTTCTGCTGCAGCCCCTCCTGCTGTTCCTGAGTTTGCGGCCTCGCTTTCCTGGCTTCGGGACTTGACGGCGTTCCTGAAGCAGATGGTGAAGAAGAGGAAGAAGAAGAAGAGGTCTAGGAAGGTGTCGTCGTCTTCATCTTCATCTTCGTCATCATCGTCGTCTTCGTCTGCTGCTTCTTCTGCTTCTCCTTCCGAGGCTTCGAAGCCGAAGAAGAAGAAGTCTGCCTCTCCCCCCCTAAGAAATCTCGCACCGAGACTTCTAAGGGTCTGCCTCCTTCCACAGGGAAGGCAGTGGGATCTCTCGTCGGCTCTTCCCGATCCTCGGATCAGGGAACCGCTGCCCCTGCCTCCGGGCCAGGGGCACCGGGAGCCAAGGGCGTGCAGGCCAAGGTCAGCACTCCCCCCGCTGCGCCTAAGAAACTTCCTGCGGAAAATTCACCTGTTCGCAGCATTTTTCATATAGAAATATTCACAAATTAGTGTATTTTCACATCAATTTTGTGACTAAATGCACTTTTTGTGATAAAACTATTAAAATATTCATGTACGAACATTTTTAGAGTTTTTTTTGGTGCTTTGAACTATCAAAATAGGCAGTTATATGCATTTTTAGAGGGGTTTTAAGTATTCAGAGATTTGAGCCATTCACGCTGGGTAGTGGTACGCATCCCCCACGAATACTGGGGGTCGGCTGTACCATTTAGCCTTATGCTCATTCAAGAAAAGTCTAAAAGCCTTTTCGATGACTTGAAGGCTAAGGCTGGCGAGAATGCTAAAGATGAAACATTTGCTGCAAGTCATGGAAGGTTTCATTGCTTCAAAAATGAGCCAACTTGCATCATGTGTCCATAAGTGGTGAGTCAGCGAGCAACGACAAAGCAGCAGCTGAAAAATTTCCCAAGACGCTCAAGGAAATAATCGATATGGAAGGTTATACACCTCAGCAAATTTTTAATGTAGACGAGACAGGCCTGTTCTAGAAAAAAATGCCAGAAAAAACGTACACAGCCCTAAAGAGAAGACGATGCCAGGATTTAAGGCGGTGAAGGATAGGCTAACATTACCACTGGGTACCAATTGTTCTGGAGACGTGAAGCTAAAACCTCTCCTCATCTAACGTGCAGGAAATCCACAGACACTGAAAAATATCACAAAAATTTTCTACCCATAATCTGGACGCCCAACAAGAAAGCCTGGGTGACTCTTGTTGTATTTGAGGACTGGTTTTTTCATCACTTTATCCCCAATGTCAAGCTGCACTGCAGAGAGAATAACATTTCTTTCAAGATTCTCTTAATTTTGGGTAATGCCCCTGGTCACCCACCGCATTTGGATGATTTTCATCCGGATGTTCAAATTGTTTATTTACCCCCTAACACAACTTCACTAATTCAGGCAATGGATCAGGGCATAATAGCAAATTTCAAAAAATGCTGCACTTGCCGTATGTATAGGCAAGCATTAAAGGAGATAAATGATGCAAATGTGACCTTACATAACTTCTGGAAGTGTTACAACATTTACAATTGTGTAAAAAATATTGACACTGCTTGGCGTGAAGTGAGCGACATCAACATGAGTGGAATAGGGAAGGCCTTACGCCCACACTTTATAAATGACTTCAGAGGGTTTAATCAAGATGAGGAGGAAAAGGGAATCCTTACCAGTCTCGCTGACATGAGTGAAAAGTTACAGCTTGACTTACGGGAAGAGGACTTTCAAGAGCTGTTTGGCAGTCAATCAGAGTAGTTGACGAATGAGGATTTGATGGAACTGGAAAAAATGCAAAACCCAGAACAACATGAAAAAGAAGAACTTGTTCCCTTAAAGAAGCTCGAAACAAAATGGATGGCCGACGGATTTTCTCTTCTAGAAAGTGTTGATTATTTTTGAGAATCAGAACCCAAATGTATGCTTTCCAGTGTTATCGTATCATATGTGATGAAAAGAAAAGAAAAACAATACAAACTTCCATAGACAAATTCTTTAAACCAGTGCCTTCAACCTCAAGATCCTCTCCACCTCCAATGACTGCTTCCTCCCCAAATGAAGAGGAAAGTGATGAAGAAATCCTTGCCAAAGAAATTGAAGAAAATGAAGACGACGTTGACGACCCGCCACCATTTTAATTCCACACCACCCTCCCCCTTTCATCATCCATCATGACAAGCCTGTGAGAGAGGTGCGGAATAATGAGCAGGAAGACAAGTACTGCTGGTTTATTGATGAAAACAAGCAGAGACCGCTGGCACAAAGATTTACAGGTGACCTGAGGTCAAACTAATTTCTTATAAAAACAGGACAGGTTCATACAGAGAACATAGTGATAAACAATGTCTGACACATAACGTAAATAACTCGTTACTTGTACATAAAACATGATTGTTTAGAAAGACAACATATATACATTTACAATTATGATGATAAATATATATTCCGATCGACCTTAGGTCGACGAGAAGGCACTGCAGAAAACGGGATGTTCTCTACAGAGAACGAGTTGAGCGGGGACTTTACATGCCTATGACGCCAGTTTCAAAGGTAAGAAAACTGTAAAGTAAACCCCCCGTATTTGCGTTCTCATGATTTGCGGACTCACGCATTCGCGGGTTTCTCTGTGGAACATATCTAGCCATTATTCACGGAAAATTCGCCCATTCGCTGTATTTTTCACTGAGAAATATTCACTAATTACTGTATTTTCTTATAATTTTCATGAATAAATGCACTTTTTGTGATAAAACTATTAAAATACTCAGGTATAAGCATTTTTACAGGGTCTTTCTGGTGTTTAAACTATCAAAATGGGCAGTTCTAAGTGTTTTTAGAAGGTTTTTAAGTATTCGCAGATTTTAGCTATTTGGCGGGGGGGGGGTGTGGTAAGCATCCCCCACGAATACGGAGGGGTTCACTGTACATGTACTTTGCTGTATTATTATCATAATTTATTTAATGTTAGGTTTTATATCTCATTTGTATTAATAAAATGCTCTATAAAATACAGTAACAGTACTAGTATTGGGTTTTAGTATGAAAAAACATGACTAGTACTGTACGTACCCGTATTGACTTTGCGTATACCAAGCTGAACTTACGAACAGCTGTTCAGAACATAACTCGTTCATAAGTGTAGGAGAGTCTAACTGTCAAGACATAACTGAGGAAATCTTAGCATCCTTTTAGCAAAATTCAGAATATCTGGAAGTCCTATAAATAAGCAACTACACATACCAGATGGTTTGCAGTGTTGTGCATAATTTTTTTATGGGTATGTGGCATAACTATGACAGCTTTAACATTGAAGAAATGGATAAAGACGATGACTGTTTTTGCCTCTTGATCAGGCACCCAACATAGATCCATTAGTCAAGGTAAAATAGTTTGAAACAGTATTTTACCTAACTAACTTTTAATGAGGAAACAAAAGTTTGATTTCTAATTTGATGAAAATTTATGCTAAGCATTGTATATCTACAGTATAAGAAAGAATGCAGTTGATGCAACATCTTTAAAAGGTGGCAAGGTTTCTTTTTTTTTGGGGAGGCATGGCTGATTGTCACTGTTTTGCTATAATATTATTACTAGGCAACCAATCTTAGAGCTCTGGCATACAAGATGTGACTCCCTTTGCTCTTCCTCTTAATAGGGAAAAGGGCATTGGTAACTATATTCTGAACCCGTTAATTGTATCAGCCAGATATAACTGTACTCCAACTTGTATAACCCTCATTGGAGTTATACAAGGTTTTCCAAATTCCCTGCTTTAGAAAGACTCTAAACATCGTTGCTCAAGTATAGCCAAAACACGCTTTCACGATATATATACAACGATATATCAGAGTTTCTCTTATAGTGGTGTAGGTTCGAACGCTTTTATCTGTTATCTCAGTGAGGTACTGTACCTGCTAAAAGTAGTTCTGTGAAGAAAACCTCATATAATCTGATACAAGTTCTCTGATAATGATAATGGGGAACTTTATTACAAAAACTATTCAGTTCAGTAGTTAAGTACTAAAATTAACCAACCTGGTTTACTTAGTACCAAGATTTGGAAATTGAGCACTGTCAAATGCCGGTTACGGCTATACGAGTCATGTGACACCGCCATTGGCGGTAGTGCACAAATGGTTCGGCTACTTCTTAATCAAAATAAAATTGAAGTAGCCTAGCATATCTACTAAGTAGTCCATGGTATACTAGTGATCTTCAGGAACAACATTGCTTTTTAAAATTTATTACTTTAATATAATTAAACATTGTTTGTTGGCTAACTAAAAGTGTACCATTACACTCAAAGCAAACCTAATTCTCGCCTTGTGGAAGACCAGATGTTGCTAATGTTGCTGGCTTCCAGCTTTCATGAATTAAGCTGCCAGCTAATAAATTTCTTAAAACTGAACTTTTCACTGAGTCTCAAACTATGCACTTAACTTTCTTCTGGGTGTGGTACTTCCATGATGACCAAAACTAGGAGCTTGTAGTCTGTAACAACTGTAACAAAGTGTATTCGACCAGAGTGTAATGGGTATTTCAGTATTTGGTCTCGTGCAGGGTGTGTGGTTGCCAAGATAGTGGATGACATACAATGCACTGTTGCCACGTTTGCAGGTTGAGAATAGGAATTGAACCTGGGTAGTCGCTGTAGACAAGAGAAAGAGCCCTCTTGCCTTGAGTCCTGTACTCTTATTAGTGTCAATGTGCACTATACTGGCCGAGACCAACTAAAAGAGAATCTTTGAAATTAGTTGGTCTATCTTATGGAGCCTCTGTGGACCCATGAGTAACTCCTTGGAGGATGAACAGTGGCTACGTGATAAAAAAACTAGATTATTTAAAGAAAAGAAACTAAATAATCAAATACTGCAGAAGAAAAGGAAAGAATATAGACAATCAAAAGAAATAACTGCACAGTCATTAAGCCTCCGTCAACTCCAAAGTACTTGCCTTTTACATTTTGCATAACTAAACAAAAACATAAAATTATTAAAAGAAGAAAGTAAGTAATGGAAGAGAAATTGATAACAAATGATTATAAATGGAGCCATCTACCTTCCCAGACTCCATCTTTGCCACTCAACACAGGAGTCCATGTATCATTTGTAATGTAATACTGTGTACACACAAGTACTGTAAACAAAACTTGAAATGATTTAAAGAGAAGACATTTTCAAAGTGAAATTGAAATAAAAAGATAAACTGGACAGAAACTTAGGAAACAAATTCATCGAATCCCAGCTGACTCCAAAATGTGTGCAATAAGTACTGTACCATATTGTACCATACCTTGCACCTAATTATGTAAAGCATATAGTAGTTTTGCATGGGGAAATCGTATTAAGAAATGAAAAAGGCAGGGAATAGATATGAAAAGAAAAGAAAAGAAAATGAACTGAAACAGAAAAAATGATTACACACTAACGTGACCACCAACAATAGAATATACTCATGTATACTCTCAATAATTATGTACCATATAGGTATCCATAGTAATTTAAAACAAAGTATGTTGAAAGAGATGTGTGAAGTCACCACATCGGCGCCAGCGTAGTGTTTCGGCGGCGCCATTAATTAAGTCTCCGTTGAGCATGTTTTCTTTGGTGACTTCCCATTTTCTTCAAACTCAATTAGTCACGCCTAAAACGTGCCAGGTCACGCATTTTTAACCATTTTTACTTTATGCGTATTTATACAAATGTCACACATTGTGTATCACATGTTTCTTCATTCACAGGCATCAAGACTGTATCCATATTGTAGTTCTGTATGTTTTGTATTGTAATTTGTACTCGTTCACTGCATATTATTGTTTATTGCTTCGACCTCAGGTCACAGTCAATTCCATTGTCTCTCGCGGGCGGCGTCAGTCGGCCGCTATATAAACTGCCTGGATCTGTAATAAAGTAGCAGTAACTTTTACCTGCTCGTTTCTTTGACACCTTACAGTGGTGACCCCCGGAGTATCCCGGAGCCATTAACGGACCAACACGGCGACTTAGTCTTGGCTCCAGGATTTCTCCAAAACGCTCTTAGCGGCCTAAACACGGCGCTGTAACCAGCGTTTGAGCGTGCTGACTCTCGTTGGCGTACCCCACCAGCGTCACTAAGCGGAACCACACGGCGCACGAAAGTGCGTACTGACGCGAAAGTACCCCACTCCAGTAAGGGGTCAAAGGAGCGACCATGGATGCGGATATCCCCCCTCCTTCATGCAGTTAAACGGACCCGCGGACTCGGAGGTTTACCTACCTCCCATCACACCCGCGCCCGCCCCTGCATCGAGGCCCTCCCGCAACTCCACACCAGCGCCCGAACACATGACGGCCGGGCAACACAATCGCGGGCTGCCCTCACCGTAAAACTGCCGCCCGTTTATGCAGGGGAACCCATCGATGTGGCTGCGCAGGGTGGAGAGCCACTTCAGAATCGCGGACCTGACGGACCCGAAATCCTACAGGCCGACACAGTGCTCAACGCCCTTCCGGAGGACGTGTACAGAAAACTCATCTCGCGAGTACCTGAAACACACACCCTCACATACAGCACCACAAAAAGTTCCTGCTCGAAGCTTGCTCCCTGCCCATCGCCGGCGGGCCGCCCGTGCTATCGACCTTGCCATAAACCCACGCCACGACCTCAATTCAAGAGACGCTTGGAGCATGGTCGTGGATCTCCTGTCACTACCAGACTTGGGTGGCACAAAGAAGCGGCAGGAGATAAGCTTCGCACGGGAAATCTACCTTCACCAACTCCTCCCGGAGGTAAGCAACCAGATCGCTCACCCCTACACCATGCCTATCGAGGACCTCATAGAGACGGCGCAACATCTCACAGACTCCGTCAAGGCTTCACAGCGGCTAAAACCGGCCACACAGCCGGTCAGCTCCGTCCAGCCTGAAGAGGACGTGAGCAGCCCGTCAACGCCATCGCCAACAGACGTCCACCGAACCACAGCAGATGGAGGTCCCGGGCTTCTGTCGCTACCACAAGTGGTTCGGAAAGGACGCCCGAAACTGCCTGCCGCCCTGCTCGTTCGCCCGTTCAAAAACGGGGGTGGCGGCGCCAGCAGGACAGGCCGCCATGGCAGCCGAAGAACCCAGGGTCTCAAAAACAGTAGGTTTTTACGTCCGCGACACCGTCTCCGGCAGGATGATGCTGGTCGACACAGGGGCCTTTAAATCGGTCTTCCCAGCATCCAGAGAGGACCGCAACCAGACACCAGACCCGGCCGCTTTCTGGCGGCCGCCAACGGAACCCCATCCTCTCCTACGGCACCAGGCCCCTGTCGATCTCCATCCTTGGCCAGAGTTACTCCTGGGACTTCATCGTCGCGGACGAGGAACCCCACTCCTGGGGGCCAATTTTCTGGCGCACTTCGGCCTGCTAGTCGACGTGGCAAGCGCCTCCTCGATACCGACTCCTGCCGGTCTCTCCCGTTAACAGCGGGACCCAGACCCACCATCAGCGCCGTCGCCCCCCACCAGTATGCACACCTACTGTCGGAGTTCCCTGAGGTATTTAAGCCCGAGCTTCGCCAAGTCCCCGGGCCCCAGCCAAGCACGGCATATACCACCATATAACAACTAAAGGCCCCGACACATGCAGTTCCGCAGGCTTCCCCCTCAGCGCCTTCAGGAGGCGAAAAAGCATTCGCGGAGATGGAGCGGATGGGCATCTGCAGGAAAGCCTCCAGTCCATGGGCCTCCCCCCTCCACATGGTGCAGAAACCGGACGGCTCCTGGAGACCCTGCGGCGACTACAGGCGGCTCAACATTGCAACAGAGCCCGACCACTACCCTCTACCCAACATGCAGGACCTCACGGCCTCCTTTCACGGGGCCAAAATATTCTCTAAATTGGACCTTCTTAAATCTTATTTCCAGGTACCTGTTGCGCCAGAGGACATACCAAAGACAGCCATCATCACGCCCTTCAGGTCCTATGTGTTCGCCTTCTCCACCTTCGGGCTGAGGAATGCCGGGCCACCTTCCAGCGGCTCATGGACAGCATCCTGGGGACCTAAAGTTCTGCGTCTGCTCATGTCGACGACATTCTCATATTTTCCAGGTCTCTGGCGAACACCAGAGACACATCAGGGCAGTCCTCCAGCGCCTCCAAGAGAACGGCCTCGTCGTCCGCTTTGACAAGTGTACCTTCGGCGTCCAGAAAGCAGATTTCCTGGGTCACAAGGTGTCTCTGACAGGTGTCCGCCCTCTTACATCGAAAGTAGCAGCCGTAGCCAGGTTCCCGACACCCACCTCCATCAAGGCCGTCCAGGAGTTCCTTGGGATGGTAAACTTCTACAGGCGGTTCATCCCGGGATCGCGCACACCACGGCCCCCTGACGGAAGTCCTAAAGGCCAACCGAAGTCCCTGTCTTGGGGACCCAGCCAGCAGCAGGCCTTTTCCCTGACGAAGGCCGCCCTCGCCAAGGCAACCGCCTTGGCACACCAGATCCCAAGGCCCCCTCCAGCTGACGACAGACGCCAGTAACGCGTCGCCTGCGGTGCTGTTCTGGAGCAAATCATCAACGGCGCCCCCCAGCCCATCGCCTTCTTCAGCAAGAAGTTCAATCCCGCAGAGACCTGCTACAGCACTTTCGACAGGGAACTCTGCGCGATGTACCGCTCAGTTCGGCACTTCAAGTTCCTCCTGGAGGGAACGCCCCTCACAATCTTCACAGACCATCAGCCACTGGTTCACGCCTTTATGAAGCAGGGGACGATGGTCTTCAGACAACAGCGCCACCTCTCAGCCATAGCCGAATTTACCTGTTCCGTCAGGTACCTCCCGGCAAGAAAAATCCGTAGCAGATGCCCTCTCCAGAGTCGAGTTGAACGCAGTGCAGCTTGGTGTAGATTACCAGGACCTTGCCAGAGAACAGGCCGCTGACCCAGAAACCCCAGCATACCGCACTGCCATCACGTCCCTCAAGTGGCGGGACGTGACCCTCGCCCCGAAGGCCCCAGCCTGCTCTGCGACATCAGCACAGGTCAGCCCCGCCCTTTGGTTCCAGCCTCACGCCGCCACCAGGTATTCGACATAATTCACGGCCTCTCACACCCCTCCGGCAGGACCACGCCAAACTGCTTTCAAAAAAGTTCGTCTGGCACGGGTGCAAAAGGACGCCACGGCCTGGGCAAAACAGTGCCTGCAGTGCCAGACCAGTAAGGTGGGTCGTCACACGCAGTCGGGGTAGGCGAGTTCCCACAGCCAGGGCGCCGCCGCCACATCCACATCGACGTCGTCGGGCCCTTCCCCATCAGGCGGATCCAGATACCTCCTGACGGTGGTAGACCGTTTCGACGAGGTGGCCCGGCCCACACCCATGCAAGAAGCCACCGCCAGCGCGCGTGCGCCGAGGCCCTGCTCTCCAGTTGAGTTAGCCGCCAGGCGTCCCGGACCACATCACAACTCTCCGAGTTGTGGTCTGCCCTGGCTCAACTGCTGGGAACCATGCACCACACCACCACAGCGTACAACCCAGTGGCCAACGGCCTGGTCGAACGGTTCCACAGGTCCCTAAAGTCATCCCTCATGGCCCGCTGCACCGCCGAGGACTGGAAACATCAGCTGCCGTGGGTCCTCCTCGGGTTGAGAACCGCCCCCAGAGCTGACGGCACCCCATCTGCAGCCGAACAAACCTATGGGGAACCCCTCGTGGTGCCGGGAGAGCTCGTGACGGATGAACGCCACTCCCCATCACTGCAGAGGCTCCGCAAGTTCGCCCCTTGCAGGCGCTCATACATCGACAAAGCAACCACCTTCATGCCGCCACAGCTGTCATCCGCCACCCACGTCTTCGTCAGAGTCGACGCCGTCCGTCCACCACTAACCAAGCCCTACAGGGGACCCTTCCGCGTGCTGGAACGAAACAGCAAGGCGTTCCAGCTGGCACTCCCTGGCAAGGACGACTGGGTTTCAATAGACCGCTTAAAGCCCGCCTTTCTGTCGGAGAGTCCTGACAGCGACGCAGCACCCTTTCCGCCCAACCGCACTCCAGCACGCCCTCACCCCCGCAGGCGCGGCCGCCCCAGGAAGGGACCGCCCAACCAGCATCCTCACAGGCGGGAGACCCCTCTGTTATCTTCAAGGAGCCGCGGCACCCTTCAGCATCCCAGCAGATACAGGGATTAGTCAGACGTGTCCCTCGTCTTGGGGGGGGGAGTATTTGTAAAGTCACCACATCGGCGCCAGCGTAGTGTTTCGGCGGCGCCATTAATTAAGTCTCCGCTGAGCATGTTTTCTTTGGTGACTTCCCATTTTCTTCAAACTCAATTAGTTACGCCTAAAACGTGCCAGGTCATGCATTTTTAACCATTTTTACTTTATGCGTATTTATTCAAATGTCACACATTGTGTATCACATGTTTCTTCATTCACAGGCATCAAGACTGTATCCATATTGTAGTTCTGTATGTTTTGTATTGTAATTTGTACTCGTTCACTGCATATTATTGTTTATTGTTTCGACCTCAGGTCACAGGCAATTCCATTGTCTCTCGCGGGCCGGCGTCAGTCGGCCGCTATATAAACTGCCTGGATCTGTAATAAAGTAGTAGTAACTTTTACCTGCTCGTTTCTTTGACACCTTACAGATGCATATACTGTAAATTTTTGACAATAATAATGTACTGTATAGTTCATGTATATACAAATATCTTTAGCTTGGCATGCTAATGACACTACTGTCCTGTATAATTCAAAACTTTTAAAGAAAAGCTTACTGCAATTGCATAAGTAGTGGGAGGAGTTAATGTACATAGAATTTGGGTAGGGAAAACTGAATGTTATACTGTATTTAATTGACAGATCATTATTGTCGAATCCAGCAAGTGTCCTTGAGATTCATGCTACATTAATACATATCAATTTATATATTACACCTAAATAACCGCTCACTTTTCCATGAAAGCATCAAACATTTTTTACCTTCCATTTTCCATGAAACTCTCTTGCATAACATGGACTCAGTATAAAAAATAATTAACGTCAATACATTGTCCAGAGAAAATGAACACAAAGAACTTTGCATAATTAGGCTAGTTGCTCATGTTCGATTTCTTTGTAGCGATGTGATGGGAGTGGGTGGGGTTTAAGCATGTTTGAGTATGATCGGGGTGATTTTTGTCAGTTCTGATGTGATTAAGGGGGGATGGACAGAATTGGCTGAAGTCCAATGAACAATTACCGCTCCAACAAGACCATCAACCAAGTATGTCACAGATTTGTCTCATTCAGAACTGATAGTTTGTGCATGGGTTGTGTCATTGACGAAGCTTGAAGGACCAAAAATTTCTTTTATCAAAAGAGCTCATACAAGTACAGTACGATATGTGAATTTAGTGGATGGATGAATAATTCTGGAAAGAGGTCTTTAAGATGTATAAATTACAACCATGTTTTGGATTGTGAAAAACAAAGAGTATTCAGACAGGCACAAAAGAAATGTTGCTTATAAACACTATTTTAGAGGCTAAAGAGAATTGCCTTAACCCAACGAAAGAGATGGTTACTAAGAAGACAAACAACATACAAGCTTAATTTTGAAAGGAACTGTGAAAATCTGAGCCATTAAAAAATCAGGCAGTGGAGCAGATGTGTATCATCCCACTCTGTGGTACTTTGACCTCATGTTCCTTCAATATCCAACATCTTAGAGTGCATAAAACTTATATATACAGTAATGTCATTTTAGTGTTGCTATCCCTACAGTAAATAGTACAGTAATCATGCACGTATTATGAAAGACAGGAAAATTTTCCAATAAAATCAACAAATTCTGTTACAGATATAATAATTTTAACATATACATGCGTACTAAAAATAATTTAGTTCTTATTATAGCAAAACAGTGACAATCAGCCATGCCTCCCCCAAAAAAAAAGAAACCTTGCCACCTTTTAAAGATGTTGCATCAACTACATTCTTTCTTGCTGCAAAATTTATACTGTAGATATACAATGCTTAGCATAAATTTTCATCAAATTAGAAATCAAACTTTTGTTTCCTCATTAAAAGTTAGTTAGGTAAAATACTGTTTCAAACTATTTTATATTGATTAATGGATCTATGTTGGGTGCCTGATCAAGAGGCAAAAACAGTCATCGTCTTTATCCATTTCTTCAATGTTAAAGCTGTCATAGTTATGCCACATACCCATAAAAAAATTATGCACAACACTGCAAACCATCTGGTATGTGTAGTTGCTTATTTATAGGACTTCCAGATATTCTGAATTTTGCTAAAAGGATGCTAAGATTTCCTCAGTTATGTCTTGACAGTTAGACTCTCCTACACTTATGAACGAGTTATGTTCTGAACAGCTGTTAAGTAAGTTCAGCTTGGTATACGCAAAGTCAATACGGGTACGTACAGTACTAGTCATGTTTTTTCATACTAAAACCCAATACTAGTACTGTTACTGTATTTTATAGAGCATTTTATTAATACAAATGAGATATAAAACCTAACATTAAATAAATTATGATAATAATACAGCAAAGCACATGTACAGTGAACCCCCCCGTATTCGCGGGGGATGCTTACCACATACCCCCCCCCGGCAAATGGCTAAAATCTGCAAATACTTAAAACCCTTCTAAAAACACTTAGAACTGCCCATTTTGATAGTTTAAACACAAGAAAGACCCTGTAAACATGCTTATACCTGAGTATTTTAATAGTTTTATCACAAAAAGTGCATTTATTCATGAAAATTATATGAAAATACAGTAATTAGTGAATATTTCTCAGTGAAAAATACAGCGAATGGGCGAATTTTCCGTGAATAATGGCTAGATATGTTCCACAGAGAAACCCGCGAATGCGTGAGTCCGCAAATCATTAGAACGCAAATACGGGGGGTTTACTGTACAGTTTTCTTACCTTTGAAACTGGCGTCATAGGCATGTAAAGTCCCCGCTCAACTCACTCTCTGTAGAGAACATCCCGTTTTCTGCAGTGCCTTCTCGTCGACCTAAGGTCGATCGGAATATATATTTATCATCATAATTGTAAATGTATATATGTTGTCTTTCTAAACAATCATGTTTTATGTACAAGTAACGAGTTATTTACGTTATGTGTCAGACATTGTTTATCACTATGTTCTCTGTATGAACCTGTTCTGTTTTTATAAGAAATTAGTTTGACCTCAGGTCACTTGTAAATCTTTGTGCCAGCGGTCTCTGCTTGTTTTCATCAATAAACCAGCAGTACTTGTCTTCCTGCTCATTATTCCGCACCTCTCTCACAGGCTTGTCATGATGGATGATGAAAGGGGAGGGTGGTGTGGAATTAAAATGGTGGCGGGTCGTCAACGTCGTCTTCATTTTCTTCAATTTCTTTGGCAAGGATTTCTTCATCACTTTCCTCTTCATTTGGGGAGGAAGCAGTCATTGGAGGTGGGGAGGATCTTGAGGTTGAAGGCACTGGTTTAAAGAATTTGTCTATGGAAGTTTGTATTGTTTTCTTTTCTTTTCATCACATATGATACGATAACACTGGAAAGCATACATTTGGGTTCTGATTCTCAAAAATAATCAACACTTTCTAGAAGAGAAAATCCGTCGGCCATCCATTTTGTTTCGAGCTTCTTTAAGGGAACAAGTTCTTCTTTTTCATGTTGTTCTGGGTTTTGCATTTTTTCCAGTTCCATCAAATCCTCATTCGTCAGCTACTCTGATTGACTGCCAAACAGCTCTTGAAAGTCCTCTTCCCGTAAGTCAAGCTGTAACTTTTCACTCATGTCAGCGAGACTGGTAAGGATTCCCTTTTCCTCCTCATCTTGATTAAACCCTCTGAAGTCATTTATAAAGTGTGGGCGTAAGGGCTTCCCTACTCCACTCATGTTGATGTCGCTCACTTCACGCCAAGCAGTGTCAATATTTTTTACACAATTGTAAATGTTGTAACACTTCCAGAAGTTATGTAAGGTCACATTTGCATCCTTTATCTCCTTTAATGCTTGCCTATACATATGGCAAGTGCAGTATTTTTTGAAATTTGCTATTATGCCCTGATCCATTGCCTGAATTAGTGAAGTTGTGTTAGGGGGTAAATAAACAACTTGAACATCCGGATGAAAATCATCCAAATGCGGTGGGTGACCAAGGGCATTACCCAAAATTAAGAGAATCTTGAAAGAAATGTTATTCTCTCTGCAGTGCAGCTTGACATTGGGGATAAAGTGATGAAAAAACCAGTCCTCAAATACAACAAGAGTCACCCAGGCTTTCTTGTTGGGCGTCCAGATTATGGGTAGAAAATTTTTGTGATATTTTTCAGTGTCTGTGGATTTCCTGCACGTTAGATGAGGAGAGGTTTTAGCTTCACGTCTCCAGAACAATTGGTACCCAGTGGTAATGTTAGCCTATCCTTCACCGCCTTAAATCCTGGCATCGTCTTCTCTTTATGGCTGTGTACGTTTTTTCTGGCATTTTTTCCAGAACAGGCCTGTCTTGTCTACATTAAAAATTTGCTGAGGTGTATAACCTTCCATATCGATTATTTCCTTGAGCGTCTTGGGAAATTTTTCAGCTGCTGCTTTGTCGTTGCTCGCTGACTCACCACTTATGGACACATGATGCAAGTTAGCTCATTTTTTGAAGCAATGAAACCTTCCATGACTTGCAGCAAATGTTTCATCTTTAGCATTCTCGCCAGCCTTAGCCTTCAAGTCATCAAAAAGGCTTTTAGACTTTTCTTGAATGAGCATAAGGCTAAGTGGTACAGCCGACCCCCAGTATTCGTGGGGATGCGTACCACTACCCCGCGTGAATGGCTCAAATCTCTGAATACTTAAAACCCCTCTAAAAATGCTTATAACTGCCTATTTTGATAGTTCAAAGCACCAAAAAAACCTCTAAAAATGTTCGTACATGAATATTTTAATAGTTTTATCACAAAAAGTGCATTTAGTCACAAAATTGATGTGAAAATACACTAATTTGTGAATATTTCTATATGAAAAATGCTGCGAACAGGCGAATTTTCCGCAAATAATATGTGTATATGTTCCACAGAGAAATCCACGAATAGGTGAAGCCGCGAATCTGGAACCGCGAATAGGCAGGGGTCCACTGTACACATATGTCTCTCTGGTGTTCCATCCAGATACCCAAAAGTCTTATCATTTCTTCTACCACCCTCTCCCTTCTCTTATAGTTGTTGACTGCATTGGCACAGCACTTTTCACAAGTTCCGTAATTCTATCTTTGCTCTTCAAAGTTGTGCAGATAGTCGAGCAATTCATATTATAATGGCGCACTACGTCAACTATTTTTTCACCACTTTCTAACGTCTTTATTATTGTCACTTTAGTTTCCATTGAGATGGCTTACCACTTTTTAACACTACCACTTTCATCACTGGCCTTGCTCTTGCCATAAGCCATGATAGATAACTGAGCAGTAAATATTTAACGATAAAATCAGACGAATGAATCACTGCACAGGAGATAAAGTCTCGGCACTAGCATAGCTACAAAGAATCTGGGATGCTTAGCGGCGTCAGCTACAGTGCTGTTTGGAATTGATAGCAGCAGAAATTGTAGCTAAGTCGAGGCAGGCCCTCACAAGAAAATTTGCACTTGCAGGTCGCAGCCCGGAGCACTCCAAACAAAAATTGAGTTTGTGAGCACAGATGTTCATATCTCGGAAAGTTCTTAAGTTGAAAGTTCGTAAGTAGAGGAGCGCTTACACTGCTAACTTTAGACTGATTCATTTGTGCAGGCCAGACAGTCCCTTGAGTTAGCAGTCAATTTTTTGGAGGCTCCTTCCACTCTGATCACAATGTACATCTAGATTAAATGCCCATCCCTATGGAAGTTGAGTGTTTGAGGGCAGAGGCAAGGATGCTGGGATCGAGAGGCATCAAGCTGGTTGCTGGGCTGTTCCTGATACTGGAGCACTCTAAAGCATCAAGAAGTACTTATAACTTCACACAAGCTCAGAGGAGTGTTGTGGGAGAGCAAATATAGTGGAAAGATCAAAACAGTGCATGAGGCATACATAGCAACTAGTCTTTTCATAATAAAGCAGCCACTATTTATGGAAAATGTACCAAGTTACACAGTTGTGCACTCAAACTAAGGAAAAGGTTACATCTATACAACAAAACTCATGTATACAGTGAACCCCCCATAGTCGCGGGGGATGCGTCCCACACCCCCCCGCAAATAGCTAAAATCCGCAAATACTTAAAACCCCTCTAAAAACACTTGAAACTGCCCATTTTGATAGTTTAAACACAGAAAAACCCTGTAAAAATGCATATACCTGAGTATTTTAATAGTTTTATCACAAAAAGTGCATTTATTCATGAAAATTATATGAAAATACAGTAATTAGTGAATATTTCTCAGTGAAAAATACCACGAATGGGCGAATTTTCCGCGAATAATGGCTAGATATGTTCCACAGAGAAACCTGCGAATGCGTGAGTCTGCGAATCATGAGAATGCAAATATGGGGGGTTTACTGTACTGCTTTATTTTGTTTACTTTGTTCTAAAGCTATTTTCCAGGGTCTTTTTGCAACTAATATGGCTCCTAAAAGCATGTGTGAAATGAGCTGTATAATTTTATATAACACTAATGCAGATATTGTGACATATGTAAGATATTTACTGTACAACTAAGTAAAATTAGTTCATTTTTTCTATTTTCAGATGTAACAATGATTTCTCTGTCTGAAATAAAATGTCGCCCAACATTCTTGTCTGCAGACGTGAAAAATTTACTAGAGAAACCTGAGAAGTTTGTTGAAGACTTTTCAGACAACAGAGATTACTGGTTTACTTCTGGGTTGAAAATCAACTGGAAAAATGTTGAATATGCTTTGGATGGTATGAATTTCTTTGTGTTCAGATGGTGAACAAGCCTCTTCATATTTACCTATGCATATGACTCTCTATAAGGTTGGCTGATCAAGTGATAGGGAGCTTATGTCATTCTCCCTAGGAAATATCCTCCTGTCAGATTAGGGCCCTGTTTACTGCTTGATGAGTTGTCTTTTGCAACATATTTAATTTTATTTACTGGATAGTTTTCCTCTTAGTTGTTACCTATTACTGTATAATTTTTTTAACATACCTTTGTTTCAGGTACTTGTATTATGAAAAATTTCAAGTGTCCCTTCTAGAACCAGGTGCCACAACTAATTTTCAACATTTTACCTTTTACACAATCCAATTAAAGTAATTTCACAATCAGTATGATAGTTATTAAACCACAAGTCCCATTACTTTTACCTTTACTGTAGGGCACTTGATACTTTTCACTTTATATATTTCTTGTTATTGGTTAGTTTTACTCTTTCTAAATAATTTGGTTAAAAGATTTAAAAATTATTATTTGTCTCCATAAGGTAAAAGGGTTAAAAAGATATTTTGACTTTATAAAATAGTAATTTCTGAGCTCAGCCCCGTGTCAGCCGGTGAAATTCCATTCTAACTCGAATTTCTAGGTATAAATATTGCTAAATATACCAGAGAAAAAAGCTTTCAGGAATGCTGGAGTTACTACCCCCAGATCGAGCGTCTTCTAATGAAGACGTCAGTATAACCGAGGGTGAGTGAAAGAATCACAACCACAGAGCCACACTCGATAGACATCCCCATGTCAAGATCCCCGGGAAGAGCGAGGGGCCGTACCAGCGCCCACACTCACCCGCCTGCCATGCGGCGACTCCAGCGCCATCTGAACTCATTCCATTTCTAGCACTCGTTTTGATCGCTGTTTTGTTTGTGGCTTGTGTTTTTTTGGCGTGATTTGCCTTTGTTTCACCATGTCTTCAAGCACCTTTACTGTTTCCAAGTTAAGTACCATATTCTTGTGGGGTTTTTATGATAAGTTTGGCTGTTTTACACCGTATTTAGATATTATACGTGAATCTTGTTGGGACACTGCGGCGTCCCCTTGTCAGCCATGTCGACCACGAGGTTCGCTCGTCCAGCTTGTTCTGTTTGGGCTTCTCTTGGTCGGTTACATTATTTATCATTCCCCCCATAGGATTCATCCTGGTGGTCTTGCCTGGGTTGGGTCTTTGGGATATCCTCTAAAGTTAATTTCGTAGAACTTCCCATCATAGGAGTTCTTACATTTAGGGTTCCCGTAGTATTTTCTGCCTAGGTATCTCCCCAGGATGTTTTCCCCATTAATTATGGTCATTATAGATTTACTATTATGTTTGTGCTTGATGTCGTGTTTTATTATATTTAAATCTTATCATTATTACCGCGGGTGTCAGGTACAGTCCTATCTGTTTACTTCCTGTCGCTTTGTTGGTTAGGGTACGTGCCAAGCACAAGCCGATATCAATGTCTAGTGTATATGTTTAGTAATGGTTATTTAATTATTATTTCTGGTTAACATCCCTGTCCTAGCCCTGCCTAGTGCAAGGTTAGGCTTTCCTGGTAGCCTATTTGGCTTCCCTCTCTCCCTTGTACCTTGGGGTAGGTTAGGTGAGAGGAGGGGATCAGCAGTTCTGGAGAGGGAGGCTTCAACCTTCCGGACTCGCCACTGGTAGCTAACACAACCCTCCCCGAACCTCCCCCAAGAGGCGGCATGAGCCCCAAACCACGCCCCCTGGGCGGAGCTATCGGAGACGAGCGGGTTGACTCGGCAATAGTGGTCACATTTCTGAAGTTGACTTCGGCAGAGAAGGTTCTCCTCTTATCCCTCCCGCTGCTTACAACTTCGGTTTGCCGGTTCTCATTCCACTCCCAAATTATGGAGAGGCAAACTCTTACTTCCGTGGAGGTTCATCGGCTTAGCGAAGATTCCGAGGAGGAGGATGTAGGCAACAACAAAAAACGTCCACTATCGACGGCAGGAAGTGATATACCTTCTAATTCTGACATTGTTAATATGTTACTCCAACAGAATCAAACTCTCATGCAAATTATTCAGAAAGGGTAAGGTTTTAAATTTTGTTTACAACGAAAACGTCATATGGAAAGCAGCGGAATGGGACTCGTGACGTCATCAATGCAAATGGCGGCCCACATACGTAAGTTGTTGTTATTTTGAAAGGTTCGAGCAGCCATTTCCGAACATAGCGTAAGTAGCTTAAGCAATGCATGATTACAACTTTAAATTATAGGAGGAAACCAATTAAATGCTCTAGGGATAAAGAAACTTATTACTAGGTATACAAAACTAAGGGCTTGCCTGACACTCAAAAACCCGCAGCTTAATAGTAACTAGTAGTAGGCTAGACCACAGGTAAGTTAGGCCGTTTGGGTTCACAATTCCCACTTTCAACCTATCGACATTAGCCTAGGCACTGGGGGGCGATCTGCAAAGGACTACATATGAGGCAGGTCTAGATTATGTCAATAATAACAGAACTAAACCTAACATATTCACTTAAATAAGGTCCTGAATTAACCTAAGAGGGCTATTTGAGTCGTGAACCCCATTGCTTGACTTCAGCCTTCTAGGTCCGCTGCTGTCCATATTCATTAGACCTGTTGAACAAAAATTGAAATTGAATTATGGAAAATAAATCACTGATACAATAACACATTCATCTCGGCAGAAGTGGTTCACCTGCTAAGAAGAATGAGGGCCCCCCACCTACTAAGCGCTCGAGACGATCACCTGAGTTACCTGAAAGTGCAAATTTAAACCTCTTTTCCTTTTATAATAACGAAGATGAAAATGATTACGAGGATTTCAACCTTCTTACCTTCCATAAACCCATTCCTTCATATATTTCCACCAATTTCAAAGCTGAACCATCTTTTCACAGAGAAGGGAAAATTCTTTTGAACAACTCATTATTAGCTTTAACTTTCAGTGAAGGCCATAGTGATAATCTGGATAAATTCTTTGTTAGTAGTCAAAATAAGGAGTTCTCAGACTTTTTTAAATTGATCAATACTCCAAAGTTGAATTTCTGGCCTGAAGGTAAGATATTTGATGATAGCCACAAGAGGAAATTTTTCTATGACATAGAAAATATTAAGATGAGTATTTCCGCCTTTCAAGGGCATGCAGCACTGGCACACATAGTATATCCCTCTAAAGTAAATGACATTGAGTTCCTGTCCAAGATTATTATTGGTCCATTGAGAAGGAACATAGACTTAGTAAAAAATTTGATAAGGAATTTTAGAAGTAGAGCACTTCCTAGATACCTCAAGGAAGAGATGAGAGATCTCATAATCAAAGCAGACATTAGAGAAATTTGGAATATAACTGAAGACCAAAACTGCCATTGCTGCCTGCTTTCGTAAGGGTCCCCCTCAGAGGAGGGGCAGCAAACTTCAGGGGTAGGAGATTCAACTTTGGTGGCAGATTTCAGGGAAAAAGGTACAATTTCCCCAAAGGAGGGAAGTCCCAAAATAACTTTAGCTTTGGATTCAAGTCTCGGCCACTTAGAAGAGGTAATAGGCGAGGTGAGTTCAGGGGAGATTCCAAAATGGACAAGCGAATAATTCAGGAGCCAAAGAAAAGAAAGACAAATAAATTTTTCTCCATCCAAGAAATTGAGCCATGCTCAGCACCAGTTTTTAATGCACCAGTGCACAATAAGCAACTCGGCACCAGACCAAGATGTTTACTCAGCTCCAGACCATGAGTTTTACTCAGCACCAGACCATGAGTTTTACTCCGCACCAGTTGATAACGAGTTTCACTCCGCACCAGTTGTTAATGAGCTTTGCTCAGCACCAGATAATAACGAGCTTTGCTCAGCACCAGACCACCATGACATTGGGCCAAATGCTTTAAAAAAGGATGGAAGACAAGAGACCTTGCCGCCTGGGCCCTCAAACTCAATGTATAACTCCTCCCAGACCCCCCCAGAAAACAGGATAGGTAAGTCACTACAAATGAATATTAATAGTTGGAGAAAGCTTCCTAATGCCACTTTTGCTTGTAAAATTATCAGTGAAGGGGTGAGAATTCCATTTAATAATAAACTAAAAGCCCAGAGATCATTAAAAAGGGTAGGTAAAAATAGATTTTATTCAGCTAACAAGCGGCAAATTTTGGAAACAGAATGTGATAGACTGTTAAAACTAGGAGTCATAGAGCAGATCCCCAGAACTTCCTTTTACTACTCCAATCACATATTCTATAAATTAAAACCAGACGGAACAGTACGACTAATCTTTGACATGAATGTGCTTAACACCATGATAAGAAAACCTTCCTTTACCATGCTCAAGGCAATATTTCCCTATCTACATCTAAACTCTTGGGCCTGCAAACTAGACCTAAAAGATGCTTATTGGCACATTCCATTACATACAAGTAGCCAGAAATTTCTAACCTTTAAACTAGGTAAAAGGAAGTTCAAATGGACTGTGGTACCCTTCGGACTAAAGACAGCGCCTTATATTTTTCAAAGATAATGTACACGGTGATCAAGTACATTAGAACTACACATAACATCCTAATATTCAACTATCTTGATGACATTCTTATATTAGCAAAAGATTATCTCACATGTAAAAATCACATTCAGCTGGTCATTAGGATCTTATCAGACTTAGGATGGAATATCTCTTTTAGAAATCCACAATTGAACCAACTCAAAGAATTGAATTTTTAGGGGTGCATTACAATCTGGTTAAGAAAACCATGAAACCCATTCAGAAAAACATAGAGAAGTGTATCAAATTGGCCAAAGCTTTCTCCAACTCTGTTAAATCTGACCTTCATTCATATCAGATGTTAATTGGAGCATTAAATTTCAGTGCTTCCTATACAAGCTGGGGAAGGTTCCATCTTAAATATCTCCACAGATACCACAGTTATTTTAATTCAGGATACAAAATCATTCCACACTCCTTCAAAAAATACCTAAAGCCCTGGGAACAGAGACAACTGTACAGAGAGATTAACATTCCAAAAACAGAAATAGATGCAGAACTTTTCACAGATGCTTCCAACCAGGGTTGGGGAGGAGCATTAGTAATAGCAGGTAAAATATACTCAATAAATGGAACTTGGACACATGAAGAATCCTCCCTTCATATTAATGTAAAAGAGTTATTAGCTTGCTTTTATTCTATGGAACACTTCAGTACAAGGTTATACAATAAAGTAGTTTTAATACATGTTGATTCAAAGGTTACTAATAGTTGGCTAAGGAAGCAGGGTAGTATCAGAAACAAGTTAGCTCATGAACTCTTAAGGAAAATACTAGGCATTATAAAGGTTTACAACATACAGATAAATTCCATATGGATCAGGGAGTAAGTAACACCATTGCAGACTCACTTTCCAGAGACCTGGGATCCATTCACACAGAAACTTGCCTCAGTGACAGTTTATTCACCTTAATATGTTCAGACTTCATTTTCACCCCGGAAATAGATCTATTTTCAAATGGCTTCAACACAAAGTGCAAAAAGTTTTGTTCATCTCTTCCCAATCAAGAAGCCATCAGCAATAATGCACTTGCGATTAGCTGGAAGGGATCAACACCTCTCTATGCCTTTCCTCCAGGATTCTTACTACACAAAGTAGCCTTTAAAATCTATAAGGAATGCAATAATAACATGCTTTTATGTACCATATCGCAGGGGACAGAACCATGGATTCCATTAGTGAGGTCAGTCTCGAAGCAGCACAAACGATATACTGTGAAGATCGAAGACTACCAGATAGTTCTCAGGGATTGTATCTCACCCTCAGCAAAGCTCCAATCAACTTTGATCGCCTTCAAAATTTAAAGGACCAGCTCCCAAATGTCTTTCCTCCCGAGGTTTGCTCCAAAATTACTATCAGCTTGAGGGACAGCTCCATGCACAAGTATGAAAACCTATATAATATTTTTAAAAGCTTCATTCACAAAAAGTATGGAAGGGACAACAAATTTCCCCTGTTAGCAATTATTCTATTTGTTCATGAGACTTACCTGCCAGATATATATATAGCTGTATTCTCCGAAGGTCCGACAGAATTTCAAATTTCGCGGCACACGCAGTGGCCGGTCAGGTGGTTAGTACCCATTCCGCCGCTGGGAGGCGGGTATCAGGAACCATTCCCATTTTCTATTCAGATTTTCTCTGTCGCCGGACTGTCAACACCTGTTGTCAGTTCCTCCGCCTTTGGATTTCGAAATTTGTTGTCACTTAAGTATTTTGGTTGTTTTTGGTATTCGACTGGATCTGTGACTTGCATACGCTCTTTGTGGACCGTTTTTGATTTTGCTTTTGACTTTTCTTATAATTAAGATGTCTTACCTCTAGCTATCGAGTCTGTAGCTTGGGTGAATGTAAGGTGAGGCTATCGAAGACTTTGATAGTTCCTCACTCTTTATGTATGATATGTAAGGGTGTTCAATGCTCTATGATAATCGGTAATGAATGTGTGGGATTGTCTGAGGGTGAGTGGAAGAATATGAAGCCTATATGCTTAAATTGGAGCGTGATAGGCTGAGGAATCTTCCTCCTAGAGTGCATCCTTAGTTGGACAGTCAGGGTTTTCTCCTACTAGTAACCCTGTAGTAATTTATTATTAACCCTGTAGTTTGTTGCTGCAGAAGGTAATTCCCTGGCTCTCGTGTGGAGTCAATGCGTGCTCTTGAAACTAAAGTGAATGCAATTCAAACGCATAGTGTTTGTGCTAGTGCCCCTAGTGTTGTGGAGGGGGCGTCAGATCGGCCCTATAATGCCTCTAGGCCTGGACCTCTGTCGAACTCCCAGGACCAGGGAGGGGGCATGTCGAAAGCCGCATGAGGGTTACGGGGGCTTCCCACCGATCTGGCGTCCCTTCGGCAGGTCCTGATGACGCTACCCAGGCTGCCATGGATCGTGCTCAGGCACGCATCCTGAAGGATTGCTTCTCGTCCTCCGACACGTCCTCCCCGCCACGGGGTTGGAGCTCTCGGTTGGACTCTCGCCCTCTTAAGAGAAGCTTAGAGGAGAGGACGCTTCACGTCCTCTTCCTCTAGACGTTTGTACTCTTCCCCGAAAGTTGCGTGGATATTCCTCTACAGAAGAGAATAAAGTGTTTTTCGAATGATCACTCTACTCGACCCCTGTCGCGCTAAGGCAAGGGCTAGAGCTTCTTCCCTGTGGAAGGAAGTATACGTCTCTCGCCCCCTTTCCTTCTCTCAGGTTCAGCCCTTCTCCCGAGAGAGTGGCTTCTCCAACGCGTAAGATTTTGTTGGGTTTGCAACAACAGCTGGATGCTCTCATGAACCTTTCAAGATTCGTATCTGCCTGTTAAGAGGTACAGACTTTCACCTTCGTCTCCCGCTTCGGGAACGATACAGAGCGTCTGTCGTCTAGAGAGTGTTTAGTGGCTTCCTATTCGTCTTCCCCGAGTTGAGGTGTTGGCCTTTTCTCTTGTCTCGCGCCAGGAGCGCGTCTTGCTCTTCGTGCGCTTCTCACGCTTCACGCGCTCCTCACCTTGACGCTCGGCGCGCGCCTAGCCATGACGCTTCGGGCGCGCCACGCTGTGACTCTCTTCTAGTACTTGCCACGGAGCCTCTCGCGCGTCACGTCATGACGCCCCGCGCTCGCTTCGCCATATAGCTTCAAGTCTTGTGTTGACACCGCTCCAGTTGTTCATCATGTCGCACAACTACCCGCTTCAACATCTGATGTCCTTCTTAATTTAGCCAGTACTTGCTTCGGCAGTACATATACTAATTGGAACGATACAGAGAAGATTAGCATGGCTCTTGCGCAAGGATGACACGCTAATCGTGAAGCGTTCCACATTTTTTATGTTTACTATACGTACTCTAGTTGACGACTTCTTCGTTCGCGGTAGTTCCCGCTTACGTATCGGCGAATCGGAACTACTTTCACCACTCACTCAAGACCCTCCAGCTGCGGAAGAACATCCTCTTTCGTCACAGCCTTTGTATGAAGAGAAACTTCTTTCGTCTTCTTCTTCCTCTGATTATCAGACTCTGGCTTTTTTCTTAAGGATCTGTTTCCTGAGACTTTTCAACCGTCGGCTCCTCTCTCTCCACCTTCGCAGTTGTCTTTGTCTTAAGGGGAGCGTTTGACGAAAAAATCGGAAATGAAATTTTCTGGGATATTTTATATATGGCATCATACATATCCTGACTTCTTCTCAGAAAGTTTTATTTAAAAGTTCGCCACAGTTAGAAGTTATAAACAAAACAGTATCCTATCATAGTCAAATTACATTTTTCATAATATGAAAAATGTAATTATATAATTATATTATAATTGTATTATATTATGATTGTAATAATATTATATAATTGTAGTTATATTATATTATAATTATATTATAATGTAATGATATTGTCAGTATATCGGTGGTAATTTCCTTTTAGCTATGAAATAATATCTAATGCGATCTATGGCAACCCTGTGGACATAGTACGCATCAGCGAAAGACAGGAATGCCGCAGGGCAGTCAGTAGCAGCTCAGTAGAGCTTGACTTGACTAGTAAAACGTCACGCTGGCCAACCTCAGCCGTGTTTTGACACTCGCTTCATTTAGCGAAGTTATATTACTTTGCAGGTCTATTTTTTGGCTTTTCATTATGTCATAAAAACATCAAACTGTGTAACGGCAAGCAAATAAATACACAGAGAAGCAAAAAATATCGTTTTTCTCAAAACTAAAGTTATCGACATTCATACTGCATCTCCTTCATAACGCTTGCACCGATCTCAGATACAAAAAGTAAACGAAAGCTAAATGTTTGCATAACAAAGGGGCTTCCATGGGAAGCAACACGAGACCCGCACCACGAGAAAGAGTTTTTTTCCCGAAGGAATGTCACTTCCAAGAGAGGTAGCAAGTGACTCCCTTCATCTCCAGACTCCCTTTGCAACCAGGCTTCATTTTGCACAAGCCTGGAAAGAGTGAGGGGCAGACGTTTGGTCCCTCCTACTGTTTGAGAGAGGTTACTTGATTCCCTTCCTGTCTCCTCTTTTGTTTTTGTTTCCCAACTGCCTTCCTGTCAAACAGAAAATTGTTTGACCTGCTCGAACAGATGTTCGAGCGGAGAGCAGTGGAACAGATATTGGACTCGGTGTTCCCCGGGATTTTACTACAGATTGTTTCTAGTCCCGAAACTTTCAGTAGGCTGGAGACCCGTCTTGGACGTCAACAGGTCGAACAACTTGGTCCGGAAGGAAAAGTTCAAGATGGAGACCTCGCAGTCAATACTAGGAGCCCTTCATCCCGGGGATTGGATGGTATCTTTGGATCTCCAAGATACTTATCTTCACGCCCCAATTCATCCACGTTCGGTGAAGTATCTCAGGTTGTCTTGGGGGACTAGACGTACCAGTTCAGGGCTCTCTGCTTTGGACTCTGCACAACGGCCATACCACGTTGAAAACACCGCTTCTCGTCCGATCAGCGAAGTTAAGCAACGTTGGGTCTGGTCAGTACTTGGATGGTTGACCGCCTGGGAACACCATATGCTGTTGGCGTCACATTTTGCTCCGAGGGTGTTTACACGTCTCATGAAAAACGTTGCGATGCAGTTGCATCTGTCGCACGTCAGGATCTCACTCTACTTGGACGACTGGTTGATTCGAGCGTCGTCGAAGCGAAGGTATCTGGAGGACCTTCAGTTGACTCTGCAACTCGTGAAGTCCCTGGGACTTCTGGTCTGTGGAGAAGTCGCAGCTGATCCCCTCACTGTCCATTGTGTCTGGGAATTCAGATCTATTCAGCGGCTTTTATAGCGTCTCCGTCGCAAGAACGGCAACTTCTATGTACGAAAAAGTTTCGGCCTTCTTGGAAAAGGAAACATGCTAGGTGAAGGAAGGAATGAGTCTGCTGGGGACCATTTCCTCGCTGGAGAAGTTTGTTTTCTGGGGAGTCTGCATCTCAGGCCTCTTCAGTTCTTTTTGTTGGAGAACTGACAAAGCAAGGAAGACTTGAAAGAGGAATTGAGAATTCTTCCTTATATAAAGAGGATCTGTGGTGGTGGCTCGATCCAACGGAATTGCAGAAAGGGATCTCCCTCAAGCTTCTGAACCCCAACCTAGTGTTGTTTTTTCCGACGGGTCGTCAACAGGTTGGGGGGCAACACTAGAGGGAGAGAAAGTGTTAGGAACCTGGAGAGAGGAACAGGTGTCCTGGCACATCGACTTCAAAGATTTGGCGGCTATCTTTTAGCTCGCCAATTCTTCGAGGTCCAAGTTTGCAATCGTGTAGTTCTAGCAAACTCGGACAATACTTGTTCCCTGTTCAGCCTTGCAAGAGAGATTATTCTTTGAGCCTATGCTCGCAACATTTCGATTCTCACAAGTTTTGTGGCAGAGGTCGAAAATGTTCGAGCAGACCTGCTCTGTTGGCACCATCAACTCCTGCCGAAGGAATGGACCCTTCATCAGGAGGTTTGCCAAGATTTTTGGAAATTTTGGGGTCGCCATCTTGTGGATATTTTCACGACCTCAAGAACAGCGAGGCTCCCTCTGTAAAGCTCATCTGTACTCGACCTTGGGGCAGCTGCGATAGTTGCTCTTCCTGGGATTGGACGGGAATAGATGTTTACGCCTTTTCCCCGTTCTAAATTCTGGGAGAAGTCATACGCAAGTTCGCGGCCTCACAAGGGACGAGGATGACTCTCATCCCCATGTTTTGGCCTTCAGAACCACTGGTTCTCGGAGTTTCTCTTCTGGTTGGTAGACGTTCCGAGGACCCTTCCTATGAGAGCAGACCTGCTCATACAAACCCACTTCACGAGATATCTTTGAATCTCCCCGCTCTGAACCTGACTGCTTTCAGACTATCGAAACTTGGTCAGAGCGAAGGGGTTTTTTTCTGGCCAGGTGGCACGGGCCATCGCTAGAGCCAGAAGTTCTTCATCTAAAGGATATATCTAGCGAAGTGAGCAACCTTCAAGGGTTGGTGTAGAAAGAAGGGCTTTTCCTCTTCCTCTATCACTGTGAGCCAGGTTGCGGATTTTCTCCTTTACTTAAGAGAAAAACTCGATATAGCAGTTCCGACTATCAAGTGTTATCGGAGCATGCTTTCGATTGTATTCAGACACAGAGGATTAGCTTTGTCTGACAATAAGGACCTCCACGATCTTACGAGCTCTTTCAAGACGTCCAAGGTTCCTCAGCTGATTTCCCCTGCTTGGAACTTGGACGTAATGCTCAAGTTTTTGATGTTTAGTCCTTTTGAGCCTCTCCACTCTGCATCTCTTAAGGATGTTACTCGAAACGGCATTCCTCGCGGCGAAGAGAGTGAGAGAAGTTCGAGGCCGTCATGTGGGCTTCAAGGAACACAATGCTGTCTATTCTTTAAGCCCTAAGTTCTTGGCTAAGAATGATAGGTCTTCTAACCCTTGGCCTAGACACTTTGAAATTAAAGGTTTAGCAGACCTTATTGGACAGGAACCTGAGGGAGTTCTATGTCCAGTTAGAGCTCTCAAGTACTACCTTAAAAGAACACAGGACACTCGTGGTCCATTGGATGTTTTATGGTGTTCTGTGAGGCAACCAGTTAAACCTATGTCGAAGAATGCACTGGCTTTCTTCATTAGGGACGTCATTAAGGACGCACACTCTAGTTGTGACGACTCCAACTTCAAGTTGTTGAGAGTTAACGCTCACGAGGTGAGGGCAGTTGCTACCTCCATGGCGTTCAAGAAAAATATGGTACTCAGTGACATTTTTAGTGCCACATTTTGGCGAAGTCAATTCGGTGTTTGCCTCACACTCTTGGCAAGATGTTTAGGTAGCATACGAAATTGCTTTTTCGCTGGGACCATACATTGCTGCTTCAGCAACCTTGGGGACAAGGGTAACTCTGATCCTACCCCCTTTTTAATTGTGTTTTTTGTGGTTGTTGGGTCGACTACTGGAGGCAGTCTTCCCAATCCTTTGCAAACTAACGCTTTAGGTGTTGGTTAGGTGGTTAGTAATGCTCTTTTGTCCTCTTTGTATGGGCTATGATCTAGTCACATTGTGGTCACGCCCCCGTTGACAGATCATCTAGAAGTCGCCAGCTATATAGGTCACTACCTCGCTGGGGTCTCTAGTAAAGCAGAAGCAGACTAGAGTGACAGTAACCACTCAGTCAGCTACGCTATCAGATAAGGAACCAAAATAATTTTACCAATAATTGGTTTTTCCCTATTTCTTGGCTGTCTCTACCCCCTCCAAAGGTGGTATTCAGCTATATATATATCTGGCAGGTAAGTCTCATGAACAAAATGATATTTTAATGATAAAATAAAGTTTGTTCATACTTACCTGGCAGATATATATTTTATATTGCCCTCCCTCCTCCCCTCAGGAGACAGTGGCGTTAGAAAATCTGAATAGAAAATGGGAATGGTTCCTGATACCCGCCTCCCAGCGGCGGGAATGGGTACTAACCACCTGACCGGCCACTGCGTGTGCCGCGAAATTTGAAATTCTGTCGGACCTTCGGAGAATACAGCTATATATATATCTGCCAGGTAAGTATGAACAAACTTTATTTTATCATTAAAATATCATTTTTTCAATCACCTTATAGACAAGGACTGTCTTACAACACCCTGAAGAGCTACAGAGCAGCTTTAGGTCCTATCTTGTCAGGATATTTCCCAGGTTACTGCCTTGCAGAAGACAAATATGTCAAAGCAATGATATCGGGGTTAATAGAAGGAAGCCTAGCAACACTCACCAGTTCCCTGGCTGGGACCTAGACAAAGTAATCTCCTTCCTCAACACTACAAGGGATGACTCTGTCCTACTACTGACACAGAAAACCTTATTTTTAGTAGCCTTAGCTTGCCCTCTAAGAGCAAATCAATTTAACAATCTCTGCATTTCCAGGAGCACCTTCACCCCAGAACACATTGTCTTACGGAACCACCCTTCCTTCATGGCCAAAAACCAAAAGAACAACTATACGCCAATAGAGATCAGCTTTAGGAAGCTTCCTAACAGACCAAAAATATGTCTAGTCAGACAATTGAACTTTTATCTGGTATACACAAACAAAGTCTGTATGGAAAGAAACATAGACAGAAAAGACCACATATGGCTAGATGAACACTTCAAGATCATGACTTTACAAAAGATGAGACAACTTTTTAGGGAGTGCATTTTCAAAGCCGACCCAAATGCAACGAAACAGTCTACTAATTTCCACTCAATAAGGGGTCAAGCTTCATCAAGACTGCTATATCAGGGTATATCTATGCAAGAAATTATGTCCAGAATGAATTGGAGAAGCGACTCAGTCTTCAGCTCGTACTATGCTCTCCTCGGCTTGCAGGGGGCTTTTGATGCAGTAGTCGCTGGACTTCATCTTCAAGCCCCCTGAAGCATCTGTCTAGCTACCAGTGGCGAGTCCGGAAGGTTGAAGCCTCCCTCTCCAGAACGGTAAGTTTACTTGTGAACGGAGGTTCTGGAGTGGGAGGCGAGACCTTCCGGACTCAAAGTCTGGGTCACCCTCCAACCCTACCCCCGTGAGCCGAGGAGACCACGTACCAGGAGGTTATATATACAAGAATATATACATACAATCACTACTTTTCCACAGAAAACAAACTAACTGCAGAATTTTCAATGTATATATCAACCGAAACAGCACAAGAAGATTGACCTTACTAGTAAAAAGACCTTTTTGATCAACAAATTTGCACCTTCACAGTAATTCCTTCATATCTTGAACAGCCTAAGGTAAGCTCAACCACTTCTGCGTTATTTTTGTTCTATTACAACTTCAAAAATGTGACCACTATTGCCGAGGGGGCGTGGTTTGGGGCTCATGCCGCCTCTGGGGGGTGTTCGGGGAGGGTTGTGTTAGCTACCAGTGGCGAGTCCGGAAGGTCTCGCCTCCCACTCCAGAACCTCCGTTCACAAGTAAACTTACCGATGGAGGGAGTTTCTGTTGTTGTTCCGTCCACCAACCGTTGTTTGGGTGGTGGAGTGAGACCCCATTGTCCTCCCCCTTCCTTTCGGAGGGGTAGAGGTTTTTCCCTTGGGTGTGTCTCCTCCACGCTATTTTAGCATTCCCTTACCTTACGGTTCTGGCTGGCCTTCGACACAGGAATTTCTCTCCCTGTTGGTTCTACATCCCTCCCTTTCATTCTCCCCTTCGTTTTTTATAGACTGCGTCTATTACAAGGTGTCAGCGTGGGGGTCGTAGGCTACTTCCTTTTCCCTTCCTGTTAAGGGCAGGCCTAGAGCTCTCCCTACTTGGGTATTACCTTACCTAGTACGGCTTGCGATTTCAGTTGAGATGGGTACATGTCTTCCCTAGTCTCCTGTTTTCCTCTTCTCTGGTCTAAGCCCTTCCTTACTTAGCTTTTCTCCCTTCCCTAGCCTACCCTAAGTCAACTCCTTGTCATCTATCATGGTGTGACATCGGTCCCCGATGTTCACCCCGAGTGCTTGGGTCCTCCCTGGTGGAGGGATTCGCTCCCTCCCAGGGATGGTTCCTGGTGACAACCGTCTTGACTTTATGTTTCGTTTACCCACTCTCCTCGGATTGAGTGGGTTTTCGAACATTTTCAGGGTTGCCCTTCCCCCTCCCATCATCTCCGGTCCTCCCTTTGCCTCCCGCATTCGCCTCGGCGTCTGGGTCATTCTAGTCGGAATTGATTGGCGCGTACACCTGCCCATGTGGGTCCAGTTGTGTTTTGCCTCTTCCTTCTTGTGTACTCTAGCGGTAGAGGCTTGGGATCTCCGGTAGTGATGGTACCGGACTTCGGGGGACTCTACCTCATATGTGGCGTTGTTAACTGGTTTCTTTACCACCCTCTATGTGTATACACTTGTTACTGGTCCCCGGTGGCTTAACCCTGCCGTCGGGTTGATATGTTTGCTTTAATCTTATATCAGAGTCCGGTGATCCTTCCCTTGGGTTCCGCCGGTTTTATTACTGGCGGTCCTTGTGGTGAGGGTCCTGTCGATTCAACTCTCTCGTTCCGCCAGAGTATTCTGGCAGTCGGGAGGTTTTCTGTTTACCATATGTTTGTTGCTGGTCCCCGACGGCTTAACCCCGCCGTCGGGTTGATATATGTTTGTTGCTGGTCCCCGGCGGCTTAACCCCGCCGTCGGGTTGATATATATTTGCTTTTCTTTAATATTATATCGGAGTCCGGTGATCCTTCCCTTAGGTTCCGCCGTTTTTATTACTGGCGTTCCTGGTGGTGAGAGTCCCGTTGATTCATCTCTCTCGTTCCGCCGGAAAATTCCGGCAGTCGGGAGGCGGTGCTTACCATATGTTTGTTACTGGCCCCCGGCGGCTTAACCCCGCCGTCGGGTTGATTTGTTTACTTTAAGTTTCTTTGCTTAGTAGGTCCGTCTCTGACGGCGTTTTTCATTCCACCGGAGCTCCGGTTGCATGGTATGAAAATACTTATCCCTACATAGTTTAAGTTTCTTAGAGTGGTAGATTCATGTACTTTTCACACTTACAGACTGTTCATTGTGAGGAGCCCGGATGTGCCGCCATCCTCCACCAACCCTACGGGCATGTGGTGTGTCGGACTCATGCTGGCTGTGCAGTCCGGCTTGATGACTTGATCGTCTGGCATCCGGACGGCTGTGAGGTTTGCTTCGCATCGTATGGATGTATCCAGGACGTGTCGGTAAGCTATTTACTTCCGCTTTACCACATTAGTCACAGTTTATTATTTGGTCACATTTGGCTCTTATATAAACACTGTATTAGCCCTTCTTTGACACTCTGCTCCCTTTCAGGTTGACGAGTCCTTCAAGAAAGAGGCCTTGGGGTCTGTCCGCGCCTGGGTAGCTGGGTTCGGGAGGAATGTCCCGTCGGGGAAACCCTATATCCTCGATGAAAAGCTGAGGGACCTGCTTTACCCCAGCGCCCGGATCACTGCGGCCGTACCATCTGATGTGGCCGCACCTATCATCGAGCAGATCCGGGCCGCGACCCAGCCCCTGCAAGGGGACCCCCTACACTCGGGGGATTACGGAGTCGTCGCTGCGCTCGACCTGGACCTCGAGCCGATGGTCACCGAGCAGGACCAGGGGGTAGGTATTGAGGTAAGTGAGGCAGTGGGGGCGGGCGCCCTCCTTGATCCCCCTCCTTCATCATCCTCTTCCTTTCAGGCCTTCACTAAACCTTCTATCTTGAGGGACAGAGTTCAGTCTACTGTCCCCAAGTTGAAGTCGTCGTTGAAGGCGAAGGGCTACAAGTCCTCGTCTTCACGAAAAGCCTCTCCTTTCCCCCCGTCGAAGCCAAAGGGTGCTGACCCTTTGCCTTCCGGGAGCAAACCAAGTACCCCGGGCAAAGGAGCGAGTAGATGGGCGGCCAAGTCCAGCCCTCCTCGCCAGCCTGCCTTTGACCCGGAGGCGTTTGCGGGGATGTTGTTGCAGAGGTTCTCCACGGAGGTAGACACTAAACTAAATAAGCTTACTGAGAAGCTTCAGGATCATGAGAAGCTGATCGCTGATATGTCGCGCTCCGGTGGGGCCGGGGTGCACTATCAGTTCCCCGACACCGCTGCCCTCCCTCCTTTTGTTGTAAGGAACCCATGGCGGGTTGCTCTTCGTGCTGTCCAGCATGAAGACACCTTGACCATTGAAGGCCTAGGTACCAGGCGTCTAGAAGAACTGGAGTTCTTCCCGGCTGATCTCTTGCCCCCCTACCCAGGTTTTGTTAGGCTGACGGAGGAAGCCTGGGTACGCTCAATTGAGGTCCCTAAGGAGACGGTGATTTTCCCTAGGGATCAGGCGCAATCTGTTCTCCCGCGCACTTTTACCGGGTGGCAGGCGGAGGACACGGAGTTGACCCCCTTCAAGGGCAACTTCAATATGTTTTCTCTTGGTGGTAGGCTGCCCACTCCCTGCCTGAACAAAGTTGCTATCGCAACCGCTCAGGCTTGCTTGGAAGGCAAACCCTTGCCTCAGCTTCGGGAATTAGACCCTACATCTCTAATCTTCCCCGGGGGTGACGAGTTCTGGAGGGACGCTCCGTCCACATTTACTGTCGGTAAATTGGACGCAGATTGCGCGTCAAACCAGTTCAGAGAGCAGCTTCCTAAGCTTACGGAAGCTCTCCTGAAGGCTGAGTTCGAAGCACGGTGTCGGTTGAGCCGGTCTTTGAACTCGCTGTGCCTGTCAGAAGCGACCGCCATCTCCTTTGCAGAAGAACCATTGTTTCAGGTTCTGACTAAATCCCTGTTAGCAGGGTTTCAGTCGGACCTGTTCGACTTCATGGTAGCAAAGATGAACTTCCGTAAGTTCATCTTCGCTGATGCCACTATTCGTCATGAGCCTAACAGGCTCATGAGGAGTTCTTTCTGGGGAACCAACCTTTTCCCAGACGATGAAGTCTCCGGTGTCCTGGGCGAAGCAACCAGGGCCAACCAGAGTCTGCGCTCCCGGTGGGGTATCTCCGCTCTTAAGCGGGAGACCTCTGAGTTTAGCGGTTCCCAGAATAGGCCTGGGAAACGTTACAGGAAGCGCAGGAGACCCCAACATCAGAAGGTTGTTCAGGCAGTCCCGCTCTCAACGGTGAGCCAACCATCCACCTCCAAGGCCCAACCCCAACAGTATGTGCTGGTTCAACCAGCTCAATCCCTTGCTGCACCTACGTATGTCTCTTCGCCGGCATACAACCCTACCTATGAGGGCCGTGGGGTTTTTCACGGCCTTAATAGGAGCGCAAGGGTGGGTAGAGGTCGAGCCCCTTCAGAGGCAAGGCTGAGCCTGTCTTCCGGAGGAAAAGTGGCCACGGTAGAGGAAACAAACCTGCTTCCTCTCACTGAGACCAGTTAGGTGGGTGGACACCTTTACTGGTTCAGAGACCAGTGGTCCTTCAGTCCCTGGACACACAGTATCGTGTCCAAAGGTCTGGGTTGGAACTGGATCAGGGGCCCCCCTCCCATGACCAGGTTTTACCATCCTTCCTCCAAAGCCCTACAGGTCTTGGTGACGGAACTACTCAATAAATGAGCTATAAAGGAAGTGAGGCACCTCAAGTTTCAAGGCAGGCTGTTCACTGTCCCCAAGAAAGTTTCCGGCCAGCAAATAGTGATTCTAGATGACCGAGTTCCTGGGGTCGTTCGGCTTACAATTGAACAAGGAGAAGTCCCACCTGACTCTGGAGTCTCGGTTTCAGTGGCTGGGTCTCAAGTGGGACCTAACCTCGTACAGGTTATCTCTTCCGCCGGCCAAGCGGAAGGAAATCTGATACTACCAGAAAGTTTCTGAAAGTAGCCTTAAACCCGCAGGACTCAAGAGAGGTTTCTCGGCTCTCTTAAGTTTGCTTCAGTGACAGACCTGCTCTTAAAAGCGAGATTAAAGACATCAGATTCAGAGACAGAGTCCCTCATCCCCTCAAATCCTGGAGAGAAGGCTTCGCCCGTGGTCCACATCCAGGGTCTCTCGAAGCCTGTTCCACTTCAGTTCCCCCTTCCGGCTCTGGTAATCCACTCAGACGCTTCTTTAAGCGGCTGGGGAGGATATTCACCAAAACAAAAAAGTTCAAGGGATATGGTCTACAATGTTCTAACAGTTTCATATAAACACCTTGGAAGCTGTGGCAGTGTTTCTAATTCTCAAGAAACTCCGCCCCGCTGGCCAGTTTCACATCAGGCTGGTGTTGGGCAGCGCAGTGGTGGTTCATTGCTTCAACAGGGGCAGCTCCAAATCAGGTCGCATTAACCAGGTGGTGGTAGCTATCTTCTCCCTGGCGAACAAGCACGGCTGGCATTTGTCAGCCACCCACCTATCGGGGGTGCGGAACATAGTGGCGGTCTCCCTGTCCAGGACTACTCCGTTGGAGGCGGAGTGGTCTCTGGGCGGGGAATCGTTCAATTGAATTTGCCGCCGGGTTCCAGGACTCCAAGTGGATCTGTTCGCTGCAAAGAACAATTACAAGCTTCCCTGTTACGTGGCTTCCAACCCGGACCCCCAGACCTTTGCCACAGATGCGATGTCCATAGTTTGGAACTGTTGGGAGAAGGTGTACTTGTTTCCCCCAATAAACATGTTGTTGAAAGTACTGCACAAACTCAGGTCATTCAAGGGCCATCTAGCTCTGGTAGCCCCTTATTGGCCGAAGAGCAACTGGTTCCCTCTGCTCCAGGAACTCAAGTTGCGGTGTCATCACATACCCAAATCCAGACTGACCCAAGTAGTACAAACAAAGGCTATGTCTGCTTCCTTAAGAATTCAGAATGCCCTGGCTTTACGGACTTTATAAAGTTTGCCGCAAAAAAGGGAGCAAACATTGACCCCGTCAACACTCTGTTTCTAGAATCTGATAAGGGAGATTCTACTCTCAGAAAGTATGATTCAGCAGTCAAAGAACTAACATCCCTCTTGAAGGCATCTGAAGCTCAAACTGTGGCTACTAACCTAGCGGTTACTTTCTTTAGATCTTTGTTTGAAAAATGCCTCGCCCCGGCCACTATTGATGTAGCTAAATCAGCCTTAAAGTAGGTATTTCTGATTAGCTTGGCTTCAGGTGCCAGAATTTCAAAGCTATCGGCTCTCGCTAGAGGTGATGATCATGTTGATTTCCTTAATATCCCGTCCGGAGAAGTCCTCCTTTCCCCTGATCATAGGTTCCTAGCTAAAATTGAAGACCCTCAGGACAGGTGGTCCCCCTGGAAGGTGGTGTCTCTCCCTCAGGACCAATCGTTATGTCCAATATATACCTTAAAGTCTTATCTACAAAGAACTCCACAGTATAAGTTGGGTCCTCTTTTTATCAGGGAAAAGGGTGGAACTCTTTCGTTGAGTGCCATAAGACAGCAAATTCTGTATTTTATTAAAGAAGCCATCCCGGATTCAGTCCCAAAGGTTCATGATATCCGTGCAGTGGCTACCTCTACTATCTGTTTTCATAATATGAATTTTGCTTAACTTACCGAGTATATGGGATGGAAATCACCCCTAGCGTTTAAACCACTATTTAAAATCACTCGAAGCCCTGAAATTTTCTGCGGTGGCTGTGGGGAGTGTCATCTCCTCACCTTAATTATCCTTATCCTTTTCCTTTCCCCCCCCCGCCCGCCTGCCTCATTTATTTCTCTGCCTGCCTTTCTGGTTCAATCATGCCTCACTGCCTTGCTCCTCATAATCGATGCTAGTATTCCCTGGTTATTATCTGTCTTGTTGGTCGGATTTTGATATGCTGTGAGTTTAGATTAAGGTAGAAGTACTGGAGTGGTTTTTATTTTGTTTCATGTACCTCAATTCCTGGTTTTGTATATATCTCATTGTTCTTAGATTTAAGTTTGTATTTCATGTTTATACTATTATGTTGAGGGGGTCTGTTATTCCACCCCTAATTACATTGTAATTTTATCATTCCACTTTGTTCTTAGACTTAAGTTTACATATTCATGGTGTCTTTATACAATTGGGTGTGTGTTGATCCACCTGTACTTACCTCTTATTAAATCTAATTTTCCTTGATGAGATATCGTAATTAAATCTATTTTTTCATAGCATGTGTTTTTGTTCTGATCACCTTTCGTTTTCTGTTGTAGCTTTGCAGTCTTGGCATGATTCTCTGTCTTGATTTCACCGGCTGACACGGGGCTGAGCTCAGAAAAAGGGATTTTGACAAAGGAAAAATCTATTTCTGAGGGAGGCCCCGTGTCACCCGGTGACCCTCCCAGGAGCAGGTTTGCCCCCCCCCCCCCCTACTTGCTCATGCCAAGCCTGGGGTGGTGCTAGTCTGGAATGAGTTCAGATGGCCCAGCGTGGCGGGCGGGTGAGCGTGGGCGCTGGTACGGCCCCTCGCTCTTCCCGGGGATCTTGACATGGGGATGTCTATCGAGTGTGGCTCTGTGGTTGTGATTCTTTCACTCACCCTCGGTTATACCGACGTCTTCATTAGAAGACGCTCGATCTGGGGGTAGTAACTCCAGCATTCCTGAAAGCTTTTTTCTCTGGTATATTTAGCAATATTTATACCTAGAAATTCGAGTTAGAATGGAATTTCACCGGGTGACACGGGGCCTCCCTCAGAAATAGATTTTTCCTTTGTCAAAAGCCCTTTTTTGAATGTCTTATTTACAAGCTCTGTACACACCAAGGGGCTTAGGAGCTAGCAGATAAAATGTGCCTGTGTGCATTTTTTTTATGAACTCTGTTTGGAAGGCAATCAGGCCATTTTTAACATTGGGTAAATTACATCCAGCAGGCTAACAGAAAGTCGTCTCATGCTGGCTTTTGAATATGGACTTAAATATAATTGACTAGGCAACCCAGTGAAATGTCATTATCTTGACAAAAATCATATGACCTGGACACACAACCTGATAGCTGAGGTTGGTCCTTGTAGTATAGCCAATCATGGACAACTGGAACTGCTAAGTCTTAGGATCATCTGTTGGTGGCCTTCATTTTCACAAATAAAAAGCAGAATATTGGGTGAATGTCTTGTGGTTGTGGACGAGACAGTTCTTTAAAAATAATGGTGTTATACCAAAAAGGTACCAAATCCTTAGGGTGATGTACTCTTTAGACTTTTTGAACATCAAGTGAGATAAAAGATGGGCTGAGGAGCTATGAGGGTTCTGGGCTCCACGACTGAGTCCTTTTGAGAATTAATCTAAGGCCCCATGCCTCACCAAAGTGTTTTTTCTGAGCTTCGAAATCAACAGTAAGTTGTACTGGCCACTTGGTTGCCATGAGACTGAGCCCACATGCCTCAGTCTTGAGGGAAGATTATATCATAAAGGATACATAGGAGAATGTCATAGTAATATGAGAAAGACAAAAATTGAGATCAAGAGGGGCAGATTATGTGGCCAATATAGGTGATTTACCAAATCCTCTCTCCAAGGAAAGATTTGTTATAAATTAGCATATTGCCAATTTAATATTAAATTAGTTCTAATATCAGTAACAACAGTAAAATCTAAATTAATTGATACAAATATCAGTATGTAAATTAATGTTTCAGGATATCCTTAATTCACAGAGTTCTAAGTCATCTTCAGACATTAGAATTAGCATTCACACATTTAACTAACCTGTAACTACTCATTCTTAACATTTTGAATGTGACTTAAGATCAAGGTAACTTCTTGTGGTTGAAATTTAGTAAGCAATACCAAGTAATCAAATAGAATGGACAAAAAATATAATTGAAAATAGAATGGACAAAAAATATAATTGTTCATATGCAGAACAAACCTAGGTCATAACTTTAGGATAAATCTTCTAGCACCAGCTGGAAACTGGTAAAAAACAAAAATTGTAGGACAAGGTATTGGTGGCAATGGGGTTTGGATACTTTGGTGATATAAGAGGAAACAACCGACCTACCTTCACTCGAACGCCGTGACGTATCAGTTTCTTCCTTACCACCTTACTAGAAAGACATGTTACTGCTCATCCTTCCAGAAGCCAGTTGTCTTTCCTGCCCATTTCTCTTCTTTAGTTGCCTTTTGTGTTATGAAATAGTGCTATTCTGTGCAATTGTGCATTAGTGCATTTGTTGTGTGTTTTTGTATTGCATTTGATCATACAGATCCATAACTCATCTCAGCCTCCTGTGCCTAAGCCTCAGAGAAAATGTTGTGGTGTTGGTAGCTTCCCTTGGTCAGGTTTTTTTACTTCATTTAAGACTGACCCCCATTCTTCTTGCAGCAGATGCAGAGCTAATGTGTGTACTTTACTAATCCATGTTCTGAATGTCGTTCTTGGCTTCCTGAGCAGTGGAGGATTTTTGCCAAGAAGAAGCATCTGAGGAGGAAGGAGGCACCATCTTGGAAGGGGTTTTCTCCTCCTTTGATGGCAACTTCTCAGTCTCCTTTGGGTTCCTCTTCTATGCTCAATCTTTCTCCAGTTGATTCTTCTTCCTTGGAAGATTATACCCCTTCCCATTCTTCCATAGCTTCAACTTTGGAAGTTTTGGAAGTGTGGTCAGGAAATATTATTTCTCTGGCTGCCCTTGCTCTCTCATGGGTTGGGGAGGTTCCCTCCCATGAAGGAAGAGGCAGCTCCATCTTGTTCTATTTCAGGTTCGGAGGCTCAGAAGTTGGCTGGAATCTGAGCTTCTCCAGGCCTTCCAGGAGTACCAACCTTCGATGGCCCATTGTCCCATTTCCTGTCGTCTCAAGTTTCCGTGTCATGTGCCTTGACAGTTGCCAGCCCTGCTGTTCTCCCCAGTTTCTGGTTCAGCGGCTCTCCTTGCACCTCTACATGGACCTACGGTTCCGGATCTGTTGGCAGTGTATCCCTCTCAGAGCTTTGGACCCCTTCCGTGGTGGTAGCTTCTACTCCTACTCCGTCAGTAGTGTATTCCTCTCAGAGCTTTGGACCCCCTCCCACAGTGGTGGAGTCTACTCCTGCTCCGTCAGTGGTGTTTCCTTCTCAGAGCTTTGGACCTCCTACCTCGGCCGTGACTTCTTCTCCTGCTCTGTCTTCTGATGCTCTCATGAAAGCAATGGTTAACAGAGTCAACATCATTTTTCGAGAGAAGTTTGCCCGTGTTGTGAAGAAGAAGTGTCATAGGTCTCTGTCTCCATCTTCTCCTTCATCATCTTCCTCCCATGGTTCTCCACTCCAGCTCACGGCCGTCTCACTGATGAGGGTGTGTCATGTCCAGCCACTTCTCGTAGGAAGGATGACAAGGCTCCTGTTAAGAAATCCCAAATAGTGAAGGCTTTGGAAGTTCAGCTATTTCCATCTGGGTCCCGCATTCGTGTGACAGATGTGAGAGATTCTGCACAGCCGCGGACATGTTTCCAGCCTAGGCCGATGTCACCTTGTTGCTCTCACAGCCGTGACATTAGTCTCAGTCATTCCAGAACTCCTCCCTGGTCACTCTCTCCCTGTCCGTAGTGATGCTGTCTGACACTCTGAAACAGCTGATCCAACTGGAGAGGAGGGCCTCTGCGCATGACACTGTTGATGCCTCCTCCATGGGGGTTGCCTCGGGCCAGTGGGTGGAGAGGTCTATGATTGTCAGGAGGTATCTGGTTCCTCCTGACTGTGGAAGGGGCCCGACGACGTTGATGTGGATGTGGCTGAAACGCTGACGAGGCTGGGATAAGTCGCTGACCCTGGACTCTGTGTGCCGGGACATTTTGCTCGCCTGGCACGGGATGCAGCTCCTTGCCCACTGGTGAACGTTCTTGTTGATGCCATGCTAGACGAACTTGTTGGTCATGAGGCGCGCCGTTGTGCACCCAGATGGATGGGAGAGACCGTGGACCTATTAAAAACCAAAGTTTATTATAATTATTTATCATTATCACACTTACCATCACCGCAATTACTACTGCTAGTATTATAATCAATATCTACGTTGTTATTATCGATATTTTCATTAAAATGTGTTATTCATTATCGTCGTCTACAGCGCATCGCCGCATTCCACATTTACAGACTTACAGTACGTGTGCTGCCACCTATTGGTGATTATCTCGAGAGCTTTACAGATAACAAGGCTTCGTTCAGTGGTAGTTGGCAATTCCTGCTAACATTCTCTTTACACATAACAACATGGCTTCGATCAATTGGTAGTTGACAATTCCTGCTACCATTCTCTTTAGGCATAATAACAAGGCTTCGTTGAGTTGATACTTCGTAACTCGTGCTAGCATTCTCTTTTAAGAATAATAACATGGCTTTGTTCAGTTGCTCACGAGACTCGAGCCGTTACATAGGAAACATTTTTATTTATTGGATTTTACCCCTGCAAATATGGATACGGGAAGCAAGAGGCAAAGTTACACTATTCGCTACAAACTTCAAGTTATAGAATATGCTAAAGAACTGTACATAACCAACGTCGTCTGCTCGCTTACAAACGATGGTGCTGCCACCTAACGGTATTCATATCAAGCCAAGAGGCAGCTTTCAGCTGCAGTGATGAAACGTAGTAAAATCCAGAGCTTGATTGCATACTTTTATAATATATAATGGATATATATAACATATATTACCGTAGGTAACATCTTTATTAATGTTTTTGTTGATTCTGCCAGTAAGAAACAATGTTTACAAATGAATGTGTTGCAAGCTATTGGTAAACCTATGAGGTAGCTTTCAGCAGCAGACGAAACATTTGATCTTAGTAAATGGCTGATTGTATAATACATATTTTGATAAATATAAATATGGTAAATAACTTCTTTATTAATGTTTTTGTTGATTCTGTTGGTAAGAAACAATATGCATATGATAACCTAATACTACAGTTTTTACTCACTAAAATCATATGAGCATAGGCTAGGAAACCTTATTTCTGAGCTCGTCCCTGTGTCACCCGGTGAAATTCCTTACTAGCACGAATTTGTAGGTATAAATATTGCTAAACATACCAGAGAAAAAAGCTATCAGGAATGCTGGGGTTACTACCCCCAGATCGAGCATCTATAATGAAAATAGACGTCGGTATGGGCAAGGGTGAGTGAAGTCATCACTACCACAGAACCACACTCTGAAGACATCCCAATGACAAAACCCCCGGAAGAGCGGAGAGCCGACCCAGCTCCCGCACTCACCCGCCCGCCAAACGGCGACCCCAGCGCCATCTGAACTCATTCCATTCTAGCGCGTGATCTCTGCGATTGTTGCTTTTTTCGCTTGTGCTTTTCCCAGCATTTATTTTGCTTTTTCATCATGGCATCGAGCAGCTTTACTGTCTCCAAGTTAAGTACCATCTTCTTGTGGGGTTTTTATGATAAGTTTGGCTGTTTAAGCCCGTATTTATAAATTATACGTGGTTTTTGTTTGGGCGCTGCGGCGTCCCTCTTGTCAGCCATGTCAACCTCGAGGTACACCCGTTCAGCTTGTTCTGTTTGGGGTTTCTTTTGGTCGTTTACACTATTTATCTTTAAATTCCCCGTCATGGGATCATCCTGGTGGCATTCTCTTAGGGTGTGTCTTTGGGTCTCCTTTAATATTATTCTTTGCGGGTTTCCTCTCATAGGGGTTCTTGCGATTGTTTAGGGTATCCGAAGTTTCGACTCGTTTAGTTTTCTCCCCAGGATGTCTCCCTTTTTGGACAGTGCGTTGAATTTTTCATTGTATGTGCTTGATGACGCGAAAATTCTTTTAATTATATCCGAGCGTGGCGTCAGGTATGGCCTGTTGGCTGTTTACATTCTGTCGCCTCGTTCGGTTAGGCTATACGCCTAGCACAAGCTTATGTTTTTATGTTTATTGATGGTTATTTATTTGCTCTTTGTAACATATTTATATCATTTAGCGGGGATGCTAGCCTAGTCCTATCACTAGTTGGTGGATTAGGCTACCTCTTTATTTAGCTGCTTTACCTAACCTCCTGCTCTCCCGTGTATCGCTTGAGAGGGTAGGATGGGGGGATAGACAGGTCGAGGGAGTTTCTGTTGTTGCTCCATCCGCCTACCGCTTGTTTGGGTTACTGAAGTTTCGAGACCCCATTTTCCCCCCCCCTCTATCACTAGTGAGGGAGGAGGATTTTATCTTGGAGAGTCTCCTTCACGCTTCCCACAACCCTTTCCCTTACTCTAGTCGGTTACGGTTGGCCTTCGACACAGGAATTTCTCTCCCTGTTTTTTCCTCTCCCTCCCCTTCTCTCCTCCTTGTTACCTAGGCTATGCCTTCTAGGAGGGTGAGAGTGTGGTGTGGTTTGGTATAGTGCTGTTCCCTATCCTTCCCCTGTACTTGTGGTGGGTCATGAGTCTTCCTGTACTTAGGTAACCGTCTGGATACCTTCTACCTTGCGGGGTTACAGTTGAGCGGAGGGTACAGTCCCCCCAGTCTCCTGTTCTTATTATTTCTCTTGACCCTCTCCTTCAAGTGCTGCCCTTTCCTTGCCTCCTTTCACCCCCCCCCTCCCCTGCCTGAGGTTCAAGTTGTTTGTCATCTCCCCGCCCGCGAGACGTCGGGCTTCCGATGGTCACCCCGAGGTAGACAGGCCTACCCTAGTAGAGGGGCACGCTCCCTCTTGGGGTCGGTTCTGATGGCAATTACTTGGCTAGTGTCTCGTTGATTCGCTCTCTCCGGATCGAGCCGATTTCCGACCACTCTCAGGGCTCATTCTCTCACTTTTCTCTGCTCCGCCATCCCCGGCCCTCCTGTTGCCCCCGCCTTGCTATCGCTTCAGCGTTTTGAGTCATAATGGATGGGTTTGATTTGGCTTTTCCACCTGACCATATTATGATCAGCTGTGATATACTGCCTCGCTTTTCCGCTGTGCTCTAGCTTCGGAGGCTCGGGATCCCGGAGGGGTTTGCGCCGGAACCCGGGGGCTTATGATGTATTATTCTTTAATGTGTTTTTAACCAAATATTTGTGCCATCGCTTTATCTATCATACTGGATTATCCCGGCGGCCTCATGTATTCCCGCCGCCGGATTCCAAAATTTTGATTAGTTTAATTATTTTGTACCACAAGTCCAGTGATCCTGTCTTTGGGTTCCGCCGTATTATCTCCGGCGTTCCTTGAGATAGAGTGTCTTGTCTGGCTCAGTAATTTTGTTCCGCCAGAGTATTCTGGCGGTACGGTGCAAAATTCTTAATACCTACTGTAGTTTAAGTTATCTTAGATTGGTAGGTTCATATTCTATGGTTGTTTCATCCCACCGGAGTGCTCCGGTAGTACGATATGAAATTACTTAGTACCTACTTTAGTTTAAGTTATCTTAGGTTAGTAGGTTCATATACTGTTCACACTTACAGACTGTTCGTTGTGAGGAGCCGGGGTGCACTGCTATCTTGCACCAGCCCTACGGGCACGTGGTGTGTCGTACCCACGCTGGCTGCGCGGTACGTCTGGACGACCTGATCGTGTGGCACCCGGATGGCTGTGAGGTTTGCTTCGCACTCTACGGGTGTATCCAGGACGAGTCGGTAAACCGATTGTTTTTGTTTCGCCTCTCCGGGGGCTCTCACATATAATGTTATGGTTTAAAATTTTGGTTTATAATGATCTTACCATAATAGTTCGGTCTTTGATACTCCCCCTCTTTTTCAGGCCGATGAATCCTCCCGCAAGGATGCTCTTGAGTCCCTCCGTGCCTGGGTGGCTGGGTTCGGCAGGAACGTTCCGTCAGGGAAACCTTATGATCACTGTCTCCTTAGGGACCTTGTCAGAGCGTACCCATGCTTCTTCTGTAAGCCTAGCGAAGCCTGGGTAGGGAGGCAGAAGATCTGGAGGGAAGAATTCTAATTCCTCCAGTCTACGAGTGCCTAAACCTTCAATGGTCAAGGTGTCTTCATGCCGGGGAACATGAAGGGCTAAACGCCACGGGTTCCCTTTGTCAAATGAAGGGAGGGCGGAGGCGTCCGGCATGGGATAGTGCACCGCAGTCCCCCCGGAACGCACGATATCGGAGAGCATAGTCTCCTGGCTCTGAAGCCTCTCCGTGAGCTTGCTCAACTTCGCCTCTACCTCTGTAGAGAACCTCTCAAGCAGCATCCCAGCAAACGCCTCAGGGTCAAAGGCAGGCTGGCGAGGAGGGCTAGGCTTGGCCGCTCTCTTACTCGCACCTCTGCCCGAGGTACTTGGTCTGCTCCCGGAGGCCACCGGACCAGCGTCCTGTGGCTTCAACGGGGGAAAGGGGGATGCCTTGCTGAAAGACGAAGACTTATAGCCTTTCGCCTTCCACGTCTTCTTCAGCTTGGGGACAGTAGACTGTGCTCTGTCCCTCAAGAGAGAAGATTTATGGAAGCCCTGAAAAGAAGAAACGGATGATGATGGGGAATCAAACAGGGCGCCCGCCCCCACTGTCTCACTTACCTCCCTACCTACCTCCTGGTCCTGTTCCGTGTTCATCGGTTCCAGGTCGAGATCTAAAGCAGCGACGTCCTCCGACACCTCCTCGTACAGTTGGTCATCCTGAATGGGCTGGGTCTCTACCCGGATTTGCTCGATGATGGGGGCGGCAACCTCAGCTGAAACAGCCGCAGCAGTCCGGGCGCCGGGGTACAAGATGTTCCTTAGGCTCTCATCGAGAACTTCCCTAGGGACCAGGCGCAATCGGCTCTGATGTGCACTTTTACAGAGTGGCAAGCGGAGAACACTAAGTTGACCCCCTTCAAGGGCAACTTCACCATGTTCTCCCTTGGGGATAAGCTCCCAACCCCCTGCTTGACCAAGGTAGCTCTCGCAACAGCTCAACATGTTCTGAGGGCAAACCTTTGCCTCAGCTCAGAGAGACAGACCCCACGTCTCTGATCTTCCCAGGGGGTGATGATTTCTGGAAGGACGCTCCGGCCACGTTTATGGCTGGTAAACTGGACGCAGAATACGCATCCAACCAGTTCAGTGAGCAGCTTCCCAAACTGCCAGAAGCTCTCCTGAAGACTGAGTTTGAGGCACGGTGTTGTTTGAGCCGGTCTCTGAACTCGCTGTGCCTGGCGGAGGCAACCGCCGTCTCTTTTTCCGAGGAGCCGCTATTTCAGGTCTTGACGAAATCCTTGTTAGCAGGGTTTCAGTCGGACCTATTTGACTTCATGGTAGCGCGGCTGAATTGCCGCAAATTCATCTTCGCCGACGCTACCATTCGACATGAGCCCAACAAGCTCATGAAGAGTTCCTTCTGGGGAGCCAATTTGTTCCCGGAAGAAGAAGTCACCAGTGTTCTGGCTGAGGCAACCAGGGCTAACCAAAGTCTGCGCTCTCGGTGGGGTATTCTGGCCTTTAAACGGAAGACCCCAGAGTCCGGCGGCTCCCAGTATAGGCCGGGAAAAAGGTACAGGAGGCATAGAAGACAGCAGCATCAGTCTGTTGTCCAGGCGGTACCTGTCTCGGCGGTGAGCCAACCTTCCACCTCCAAGGCTCAACCTCAACAGTTTGTGCTGGTTCAACCAGCTCAACACTCCCTTGCCACTCCTTCTTATGTGTCGTCACCGGCATATAACCCTTCTTATGAGGGTCGTGGGGCCTTTCATGGCCTTAACAGGAGTGCAAGGGGGGGTAGAGCTAGAGCCTCCTATAGAGGTAAGGCTGCCCTACGGTCCCTCTCCCGGGGAAGAGGAGGCCGCGGTAGAGGTAACAAACCCGCTTCCTCCCAGTGAGACCAGCCAGGTAGGCGGAAGACTATACTGGTTCAGAGACCAGTGGACCTTCAGTCCATGGGCACACAGCATAGTGTCCAAAGGTTTAGGTTGGAGCTGGATCAAGGGCCCTCCTCCCTTGACCAGGTTTCATCAACCCTCCTCCAAAGCCCTACAGGACTTTGTGACGGAACTGCTCAGGAAGAGAGCAATAAAGAAAGTGAGACACCTCAAATTCCAAGGCAGGCTGTTTACTGTTCCCAAAAAAGACTCCAGTCAACAAAGGGTAATCCTGGATCTATCGCGTCTAAATCCTTACATACAATGCGGCAAATTTCGCATGCTTACAGTGGCACAGGTACGGACTCTACTTCCGCGTGGAGCCGTCACCACCTCTATTGATCTTTCAGACGCATACTATCACGTCCCGATTGCGCGGAACTTCTCTCCCTTCCTGGGTTTCAGACTGGGGAAACAGTCCTACTCCTTCAGGGTCATGCCTTTCGGGCTCAATATAGCACCCAGAATATTCAGAAAACTGGCGGAAACAGTAGTTCAGCAGTTGCAGTCCCGGGGGATATCATTAGCGCCGTACCTGGACGATTGGATAATTTGGGCTTCAACCGTCGAGGAGTGCCGGTGAGCTGCGGCCATGGTGATCGAATTTCTGGAATCCTTAGGCTTCCAATTGAACAGGGAGAAGTCCCGCCTAACTCCGGAAGCTCGGTTTCAGTGGCTGGGTATCCAGTGGGATCTAACCTCGTACAGGCTATCTCTTCCACCGGCCAAGCGGAAGGAAATAGCCACAGCTACCAGAAAATTTCTGAATTACAGGAAAGCCTCCCGCCGGACACAAGAAAGAATTTTAGGTTCTCTTCAGTTTGCCTCTGTAACAGACCTGCTCCTAAAAGCGAGATTAAAAGACATAAACAGAGTGTGGCGGAGACGAGCCAATGTCAGTCTCAGGGACAGGGTCTCATCAATTCCAAGAAATCTTAAAGAAAAGACTCGCCCATGGTCCACAGTCAAGGGCCTCTCAAAGTCAGTCCCTCTTCAGTTTCCCCCTCCAGTTCTGGTAATCCACACAGACGCTTCATTAAGCGGCTGGGGAGGATACTCACCAAAACAAAAGGTACAAGGGACATGGTCTACAATGTTTCAACTGTTCCATATAAACGCTTTGGAAGCAATGGCAGTGTTTTTAACCCTGAAAAAGCTTAGTCCCACCAACCAGATTCACATCAGGCTGGTGTTGGACAGCGCCGTAGTAGTACATTGCATAAACAGGGGCGGTTCCAAATCGAGTCGGATAAACCAGGTGATGTTAGCCATCTTCTCCCTGGCGGACAAACACAGCTGGCATTTGTCAGCTACCCATCTAGCGGGAGTGCGGAACGTAGTGGCGGATTCTCTATCCAGATCGAGTCGGAATGGTCCCTAGACAAGGACTCCTTCAACTGGGTCTGCCATCATGTTCCGGGACTTCAGGTAGATCTGTTTGCCACGGAGAGCAATCACAAACTCCCTTGTTATGTGGCTCCCAATCTAGATCCTCAAGCTTACGCCACAGATGCAATGTCCATAGATTGGAACAGTTGGGGGAGAATCTATCTGTTTCCCCCAATAAACATGCTGATGAAAGTCTTGCACAAACTCAGGTCATTCAAGGGTCAAGTAGCCCTAGTAGCCCCAATTGGCCGAAGAGCAACTGGTTCCCTCTTCTCCTGGAACTCAAGTTGCGGTGTCGTCAGATACCCAGACCCAGGCTGACTCAGATAGTACAAACGAGACTGTGTCAGCTTCCTCAAAAATTCTGAATGCCCTGGCTTTATGGACTTTATGAAGTTTGCCGCCAAAAGGGGGGCAAATATTGACCCTGTTAATACTCTGTTTATTGAATCTGATAAGAGAGATTCTACTCTCAGACAGTATGACTCAGCAGTCAAAAAATAGGCATCTTTTCTGAAGGCATCTGAAGCTCAAACTATGACCACTAATTTAGCGATAACCTTCTTTAGATCATTGTTTGAAAAAGGCCTAGCCCCGGCCACTATTACAACAGCAAAATCAGCTTTGAGAAAGGTGTTTTTGCATGGCTTCAAGATTGACCTAACAGACTCATACTTTTCTTCCATCCCTAGAGCATGTGCTCGTTTGAGGCCGGTAACACGCCCACATTCGGTTACCTGGTTCCTTAATGACGTTCTAAAATTAGCCTCAGATATTAATAATGCCCAATGCTCTTATCTAGATCTGTTAAGGAAGACTTTATTCCTGATTAGTTTAGCTTCAGGTGCCAGAATCTCAGAACTGTCTGCTCTCTCTAGAGGTGTCGATCACATAGATTTCCTCCCGTCAGGAGAAGTTCTGCTTTCCCCAGATCATAGATTCCTAGCGAAAAATGAAGACCCTCAAGATAGGTGGTCCCCTTGGAAGGTGGTTCCTCTTCCACAAGACCTGTCTTTGTTCCCAGTCGCTACCTTGAGGGCTTACTTGCAAAGAACTTTTCAGTGTTTGTCTGGTCCTCTTTTTATCAGGGAAAAAGGTGGAACACTTTCTTTAAAGGCTATAAGGCAGCAAATCCCATACTTCATTAAACAGGCTAATCCGGATTCAGTTCCCAAGGTTCATGATATCCGAGCAGTAGCTACCTCTACCAATTATTTTCATAATATGGATTTTGCCGAGTTGACAAAATACACGGGGTGGAAATCTCCATTAGTGTTTAAACGCCACTACCTGAAAACACTTGAAGCTCTGAAATTTCCTACGGTGGCTGTCGGGAGTGTCATCCCCCCACCTTAAAATTATCCTTTAACCTTATCCTTTCCCCCCCGCCCGCCTGCCTCATTTATTTACCCTGCCAATTTTCCTGGGCCAATCATACCTCACTGACTGGCTCCTCAATTTATATGATACTTGGAATTGTTGGCCTTAAGATTATGTTTATTGGAATTATGTTTTTGATGTGTGCTATTTTGTAGATTTAAGTCCTGAGGTACTTCTGTATTTTTGTATTCACTATTTTTGTACCTCCTTTCATGTTTTTTGCTGTACGTTTATATTTTCATGTCAATTTGTATGATTACATAGGCTTTGCCTAACTATTATTCTGATTTCCTCTGTTGTGAAATTCTGAATTGGTCATGGGAAATAATTAGACTTATTTTCTTATAATTGTTTTCTTACATCTTCACAGTCTTGGTATGGTTCTCTGTTACGATTTCACCGGGTGACACAGGGACGAGCTCAGAAAAGGGATTTTGACAAAGGAAAAATCTATTTCTGAGGGAGGCCCTGTGTCACCCGGTGATCCTCCCAGGTCCTAGTTTCCCCTGCACGGGCATACCAAGCCTGGGGATGGTGCTAGCCTGGAATGAGTTCAGATGGCGCTGGGGTCGCCGTTTGGCGGGCGGGTGAGTGCGGGAGCTGGGTCGGCTCTCTGCTCTTCCGGGGGTTTTGTCATTGGGATGTCTTCAGAGTGTGGTTCTGTGGTAGTGATGACTTCACTCACCCTTGCCCATACCGATGTCTATTTTCATTATAGATGCTCGATCTGGGGGTAGTAACCCCAGCATTCCTGATAGCTTTTTTCTCTGGTATGTTTAGCAATATTTAATACCTAGAAATTCGTGCTGGTAAGGAATTTCACCGGGTGATACAGGGCCTCCCTCAGAAATAGATTTTTCCTTTGTCAAAATCCCTTTTTTTTTCCCTCAATGTCCTGCTGAAATTGGGGTGCGTCCTATGCAGACATGCGTCTTTTAAGCCATCAAATACGGTATGTTGAACACCTGCTTTCTCCTTGAAGCGGGCACTAGGGGGCGTGGGGGGCCTGTGCTGGTGTTGCAGAGAAGAGTTGTGTTCGAGCTTGCTAAGGACATGTCTTCCCACTTAAGAGCCTTCACTGCCGTCCTTAGTCTGCCGTCTCTGGGTCCGCTGCTTGTTCTCTTGCCAGGTCTTTGTAGTCGATGCCGAGGTGAAGGGACTTGATTTCTACCCTTGACAGGACGTCGGCCACCGGGTTCTTCCTGCCAGGGACGTAGTTGATGGTGTACCTGAATTTGGAGATGGAGGTCAGGTGCCGCTGTTGCTTTGTAGACCACGCATTCCTGGCTTTGCAAATGCATGTACCAAGGGTTTGTGATCTGTCAGGATTGTGAATTCAGTCCCCTCCAGCAGGTACTTGAAGTGTCTCACGGCTTGGTAGATAGCCAGCAGTTCTCTGTCGAAGGCACTGTAGCGGGTCTCTGCTGGCGAAAACTTGTGGCTGAAGAAGGCCAAGGGATGGGGGGTGCCATTCACAAGCTGCTCGAGTACTGCACCACAGGCGATGCTGCTGGCATCCGTTGTCAACCTGAGGACAGCAGTGGGGTTGTGGTAAGTTAAGGTAGTGACACTGGAGAGGGCTCTCTTTGTTGCAATGAATTCCTGCTGCTGCGAAGCCTCCCATGTCAGTGTTTTTGGTTTGCCCTTCAGGATTGACGTCAGGGGGTACATAGTGCGGGCAACGTCTGGGATGAAACGTTGGTAGTAGTTTATCATCCCGAGAAATTCCTGAAGGGCCTTGATGGTTTGTGGTTTCGGGAACTTCTTTATAGCTTTTAATTTAGAGGCCGTGGGGTGCACTCCTGCTGGGGAAATCTCATGGCTGAGGAAGTCTACTTTTTCTTTCCCGAAAATGTACTTGTTGAACCTGACGACTAGTCCTCTGTCCTGCAGACGTTTCAGGACAGCATGGACGTGGCGAAGGTGTTCCTCTGGGGACCTGGAGAAGATGAGAATGTCGTCAACGTAGCAGATGCTGAAAGGCAGATCCCCCAGATGGTGTCCATTGGGAGCTGAATGTGGCACCTGCATTCCTGAGACTGAAGGTGGAATAGGAAAATGTGTAGCTCCTGAAGGGCGTGACGATGGCAGTCTTTGGGACATCGTCAGGATGTACAGTACAGGGACTTGGAAGTATGACTTTGGCGGGTCCATCTTGGAGAAAATCTTTGCTCTGCGGAGGGCACCCGTCAGGTCTTGCATGTTAGGGAGGGGGTAGTGGTCTGGTGTTGTTAGTAAATTCAAACGCTGATAGTCCCCGTAGGGCCTCCTTGAACCATCAGATTTCTTTATCACGTGGAGGGGAGAAGCCCACGGGCTTGATGCTTTTTTACAGACGCCCATCCGTTCCATCTCTGCGAAGGCCCGTTTGGCGTCTTGTAATTTCTGTGGGGACAGCTGTTGGAACTTGGCATGGGTTGGTGGGCCCGTCGTGGTGATGTGATGGAAGATGCTGTGCTTTGCTGAAGCCCCAGGTGACTGGCGTAGCTCTGGTTTGAATATGTCCGGGAACTCCTGTAGGAGGGATGTGTAGCCGTTGGGGGCTGTGGAGCAGATGATGGGCATTCCAGGTCCGGTGGAGAGCTGACGGGAGTGGCAGGTTCCTGTGTTGAGGAGGCATTGTCTTGCGATGTCGACTAGAAGTCTGTGGTGTCCTAGGAAATCTGCGCCCAGCAGGGGGAACTTTACATCCTCGATGACGAAAGGCCAGTGGTATCTGCTTCCCAGAATTGAGATAGTCCGAGTCGTCGTGCCATACGCACAGATGGGAGTTCCGTTTGCTGCTATGAGGGCGGGTGTTGAGTCAGGTATTCTTTCTCAACCTTCCTTGGATGGCGGGAAAACTGACCGCATTGCCCCCGTATCTACTAGCAGGCACCGTTCGGAAATTTCGTCTCTGATGAAGAAACCTGCTGGGCCCGGGGAGTTGGATTTCGTGGTCACAGATGTTACTTGTGGCCGCTTTTGTCGTTTTTTGTGAAGGAACAGGGAGGCCTGCAGTTTCTGGCGTTGGTTCCAAACTTTGTGGAAGAAACACCACGCTGGGTTTGACCATGTCTTGTGTTCCTTGAGTGTGTCTTCTTTCTGTAAACAGCATTGATGTCTCCATTGTCATCGTCGTCGTTCTCCTCCGTTAGGCTGCAGGCTCCCAGGGCGGCAGCTGCGAGGACGGTGGCATTTTTCGAGGCCTTGGTGGCCTTGTATAGTTTCTGGGCGCTGTCGACTAAGGCATCCATGTCAAAGGTGTCTGCATCCATTATCTGGCGCCTAACTTCCTGCTGGAGGCGCTGAAGGAAGATTGCTTTTGTTAAATCTACCGTTCTTCTCCTCCCATTTTTGTCCCAGCCTGGCAGTGTTACCAACCCCCGTAGTTCGTCCCAGGCTTCCCTGGGTGATGCTTCTCTGAGGGGCTGGGATAACAGGTCGAGTGCGTGCTGCGCTCTCTTGGTCACGGGCATGGAGTAAGATTGCATCAGTTTATCATTCAAGGCTGCGTATGTAACCTTGTCCGGTTGCGCGTCGAGCCAGGGGGAGATTCTGTTGAACACCTCTTCTGGGAGCGTCGTCATGGTGATGTTGGATTTGATAGCATCTTCTCAGATGCGCGCCATGCGAAAATGCACGTCTGCGCGCAGGAACTATGATGCCGTGTTTTGCCCCGAAAATGAGGGAAGTTTGACCGCGTCTGGCGTACAGACAGTGCTTGCGGGTTCGCATTGAGGTTCAGATTCTGACATCTTTGCTACTCATGTACCAAAATGCGGGAAAATGCGCCGTATTGGGCCCGTTAATGTTGCTGATTGTTCGAGTGGTCGAACGAAGTGCCAAAACATGCCCTTTTTGGGTACAGTACATCATATTTAGTCCGTTAATGGCACAGTTTCTGCCAGGAAGGGAGCTATCAGAGGCATAAACTTTGCGCCATAGTTAGTCTGCTAAAGGCTCTCTGATGGTAGGCTGCAGCCGTATTTAGTCCATTAATGGCTGGGCCAAAATCGTCCCTTTTCTGGGGTCACCAGTGTGGGGTTCAAAAAATGTCAGAAGTGAAAGACTGATCCTTTATTATTATTTTCAACAGGTGTTTATAATACAGAAAGCGGACGGAAAGGTAGCAGGCAACCTGAGGCCCCCGCTGCGTCCATAGGAAGGTTGTGTTTGTTAACAGGCATAAAAAGACATATATATAAGACAAGTATATATATATCAGTGGACAGGCCGTACAATGATGCATACAATGAGATACATAAAGAATCTGAAATCCTGTATCAGCAAGTAACATATATGATGTGATTAATGTACATATGAAGAGAGAAACACAAGAAAGGAGAGGCTATTTGACGCCCTTACACTACTCTTATCTCAGCCAGTTTAAATGCCTGTGAAGTGTTGTACGTAGCTGTTCTCTCTCTCTCTCTCTCTCTCTCTCTCTCTCTCTCTCTCTCTCTCTCTCTCTCTCTCTCTCTCTCTCTCTCTCTCTCTTGTATATCAGTATGTACTGTACATATCCTTTTAATGAAAATAATATCAATTACTGTACCATAAACATAAAAAAAAACACGAAAATGAACAAATCCAGGAATTTCAAAACTGATGATGGAGGTATTGTTGCCATATTTTTTTGTTTTGTCTAATTTATTGTAACATATTTCATTACAAGTTTAGTTGACTTATCTCTGTTGATGTTTCATCTCTAATCTCCATAAAAATATTTGAAAAACAAAATTTCATGTATGCAAAACTCAACATTCTACTCTCATTCCAGCCAGTTTAAGTGCCTGTGAAGTGTCCCCAGTTGTTCTCTCTCTCTCTCTCTCTCTCTCTCTCTCTCTCTCTCTCTCTCTCTCTCTCTCTCTCTCTCTCTCATTGACATAAGAGAGAGATTGATTTATTATATATGTATGTTTTATATGTTTTGTACAGTATAGTTTCATAGATAAATGTGATGTTACTTTGTCATTCATTTTTTCATATTTTCCATGCTATAGATGCAGACTGGAAAATTAAATGAAATTAATTAGCAAATATTTCAGATACTGTACAGTATGCTCTATCATCCAAAAACACTTTGCAGTACAGTAATATAATTTCAGATACATCTTACATTACCATTAAAAGAGAGAAAGAGAGAGAGAGAGAAAGAGAGAGAGAGAGAGAGAGAACTGAGGTTTTTATGTACATTGGTAAGCTGCTTTGTGATTTTGTGGGATTTTAATGTAGCATTTTACTATTGATATTTTCCTGTTTACATTAAAATTAATATTTGGAAATTAGTAAATCATTTTTTTATCATAAAAAATGTATTGAGTCATGAAAATGAAATGAAAATACAGTAATTAATGAATATTGCTCTATGAAGAAATTTGCGAATTAGTAAAATTTCCCCCTCAGACAAGTGAATAATGTTCCACAAAAATCCACAACAAAATGAAACAATGAAATGTGAAACGCATAAAAACGGAGGGGCTCTGCATAGTAGCCCAGTAGTTTGACTGTTTAATATCCTTTACTAGACTAGTCAGAGGCTAATTACGGCGTACCTTCTTAAGGTACGTTTTGGCGTTCTCGAACAGTTTGGCCCTGCCATTCAGAAGTCATTAACGGAACCACACAGAGTATATAGTTTTGACTTCTGATGAGCCCCAAACACCATTAACGGGCTGAATACGGCGCTTATTTCGTGTTTTGATGTGACTCAAAATGTCAGACACAGGTAGAAAGTCGTTCTGAGAACACAGATTTTCTGCATCCCCCTTTTGCCTTCGAAGGCAGCAATAACCCAGGCGATGAAACTGCCACTGTTCTCATGGCAAAATACCGCATCCTGGTTCCTGCAGGCAGACGTCCATTTCCACGTAGCTAAAATCAGGGATGAGGAAACCGAAGTGGACGTCACCATGACAACGCTGCCGGAGGAGGGCAAAGTCAAGTACAAAGACCTACAAAAGAAACTCACTGACACGTACTCCATGTCCGTCCCAGAGAGGGCCCAATGCGCCCGTGATCTGATGAACCAGCCCCTGGGAGATGCATCACCCACAGATGCCTGGGATGAACTACGAGGTCTCCTGATGCTGCTGGGCTTTGACTCAGACGGACAGAGGAGGGAGATCAGCTTGTCGCGGGAAATATTCCTGCGGCGCCTTCCGCAGGAGGTGAGGGCACAAATCATGGAAGCAGATGCGCTCTCGATGGACGAATTGGTGAGCCTCGCACACAAATTCCATAAGGCCACCAAGGCCTCCAAGCACACCGCAACACCTGCAGCTTGGTAGCAGAAGCAGCCAAAGAGGGGGACATGAATGTGGTATACAGGAAGAAGGCACCGCCGCAGCAGCAGAAGACGAGGACAAATCCAGCCGGGTGTTACTTCCATCGGAGGTTCAGAAAGGACGCCAAGAATTGCAGAGTCCCCTGTTCTTTCACAAAAAACTAGGAAGGCGGCCACCCATAGCTAGCAACAGTGGCTGCAAACCTTAGAGAATCCCAGCCAGTAGGATTCTTCATCCATGACACCATATCGGGATGATGGATGCTGATAGACACGGCGGCTATGCATTCGGTATTTCTGCCGTCGGGGGAAGACCGCGACCGCACATCCAGTGCCACAGCCGCACTAGTGGCTGCAAATGGAAACCCCATCCGCTGCTATGGAACTCGGACCCGCAGAATATCCATCCTGGGCCATAAATATGAATGACCCTTCATCATTGCGGATGTCAAGTTATCCTTACTAGGTGCTGATTTCCTCGCACGACATGGACTGCTGGTAGACGCCGGCCAAAAACACCTGCTGGATACCGGAACCTGCCACTCCCATCCGTTTTGTGCCAGATTGGGAATGCCTGCCTTATGCTCCATCTCACCGAACAAATACAACGCCCTCCTGCACGAATTCTCAGATGTCTTCAAGCCAGAACTGCATCAGGTGCCAGGTACCCAGGCCAAGCACGGCATCCATCACCACATCACCACCACAGGCCCGCCAACACATGCCAAGTTCCACTGCGTGCCGCCCAAGAAACTCCAGGATGCTAAACGAGCATTTGCCGAGATGGAAAGGATGGGTATCTGCAAAAAGGCATCGAGTCCATGGGTGTCCCCCCTCCAAATGGTGAAGAAACCAGGTGATTCCTGGAGGCCCTGTGGGGACTATCATCGGCTGAACCTAGTGACAACACTGGACCACTATCCCCTGACAAACATGTAGGACCTAACAGGAGCCCCTGCACGAGGCCAAGATGTTCACAAAAATGAATTTGCTCAAGTCCTATTTTCTGGTGCCAGTACATCCCGATGATGTTCCGAAGATAGCCATCATCACGCCGTTCGGGACATGTACCTTCTCCTACTCCACCTTTGGCCTCGGGAATGCCGGGGCCACATTCCAACATCTGATGGACAGCATCTTGGGTGACCTACCTTTCTGCACCTGCTACATGGACAACATCCTGATCTTCTCCAGGTCCCCGGAGGAACACCTGGGTCACGTCCGGGCTGTGCTGAAACGCCTTCAGGAGAACGGATTGGTTGTCAGATTCGACAAATGTACCTTCAGAGTGGAGATGGTAGACTTCCTGGGACATGTGGTCTCTCCAACAGGTGTCCGCCCCATGACCTCCAAGGTGGATGTAGTGAAGGATTTTCCAACACCAAAAACGATCGAAGTCCATGCAGGAGTTCCTTGGCATGGTCAACTACTATTGACGATTCTTGCTGGACATTGCCCGCATCATGTATCCCCTAACTGGAGTGCTGAAGGGGAAGCCAAAAGCACTGACTTGGGAAGTCCTGCAGCAAAAGGAGTTCGAAGAGACGAAGGCAGCCCTTGCCAAAGCCACCACCTTAACACATTAAGACCCCATCACCCCTCCTGAGACTTACCATCGACGCCAGTAACGTCTCTTGCGTATTTTAGCAGCAAGTTGAAGTCTCCGGAGACTTGCTACAGTGCATTCGACAGGGAACTGCTGGCAATCTACCAAGCCGTGTGGCACTTCAAGTACCTCTTGGACGGCAGCCCATTCATCATCCTGACAGACCAAAAGCCATTAGTACATGGGTTCACGAAGGCGGGAGACGCATGGTCGGCAAGACAGCAACAGCACCTGGGTTCTATCTCCAAGTTTGGATGCACCATCAGTTACGTCCCCGGCAAGATGAACCTGGTAGCTGATGCCTTATCAAGGATTGAAATAAATTCAGTCCACCTGGGCATAGACTACGAAGACTTGGCGAAGGAACAGGCCACAGACCCGGAAACGGCAGCTTACCGCACGGCACTTACCGTACTGAAGTGGGAAAACGTGTCAATAGGTGAAGCCTGATCAACACTTCTCTGCAACACCAGCACAGGCCTCCCACGCCACCTGATATCCGCATCACGAAGAAAGCAGGTTTTCAACATTGTCCATGGGCTGTCCCATCCATCAGGATGAACAACAACACACCTGATGACAGAGAAATTCGTGTGGCAAGGGATCAGGAAGGACGTACAAGAATGGGTGAAGAACTGCATACCGTGCCAGACAAGTAAGATCACAAGGCACACGGAATCAGGCATCAGAGACTTCCCTCAACCATGATGGTGTTTTGAGTACATCCACATAGATGTCGTAGGACCTCTGCTGCAATCAGGGGCCGCCAGATACCTTGTGACAGTCTTAGACCGTTCCACAAGATGGCCAGAAGCAACCCCAATGGTAGAAGCATCAACAGGCGCCTGTGCGGAAGCCCTACTATCAAGTTGGATAAGCCATTTTGGTGTGCTGGATGATATAACTACAGACAAGGGCCCAGCATTCTTGTCGGAACTCTGGGTCTTCCTGGCACGCTTGATGGGGACAACACTCCACAGTACGATGGCATACAACCCTGCGGCCAACTGTATAGTGGAAAGGACCGACCATTCATTGAAAGCAGCTCTGATGGCACATTGTAAAGACGAGAATTAGAAGGCGCAGCTGCCTGGGTCCTGCTGGGTCTCCGCACTGCACCAAGAAGAATCTCCCTCAGAAAAAGTCTATGGCGAAACATTGGCCGTACATGGAGAATTCTTCTCCATGGAGCCGGGCGACCCAGTACACCCCTTCCAAAACTAAGAGAAATTGCAAAGAAGTTCACACCCTGCCGGAAGACTTTCGCGGACAGGACCCATAACTTCAGCCCAGAAGGCCTGAAAACCTGTACACACGTCTTCATGAGGAACGACGCCCACCGCCCACCCTTGACCAGACCATACAGAGGACCATACCAAGTCGTCAGTAGAACATCCAAGGCCTACCTCATCAACATCCATGGAAGACTGGATATCTGTCGAGAGGTTAAAGCCAGCCTTTCTAATGGACAGCGGAACCTGGGAGGAAAACGGCAGACATCCCAGAATTCCTCCACAAAACAAGACCTCGGATGAAGAGGTCAGCATCCGGAAATGAGGCCGAGGACGTCCCAAGGGCCGCACTAAGGATGTCATCTGCCCGGCAAAACCGCTGGACGACTCAGTAGTCAAATCCACCCCACAACCTCGATATCAAGAACTTGGGGTCGGCTCCTGCTCCCAAGAAGATACCATGATTAACATTCAACAGATCTTCCAATCATTATTTCATAATAATTGTGTTGGTGGGGGGGCGGGGGGGGGAAGTACTTGTAAAGACGTCTTCTCTAGCCATTAATTACGATCATGTATCGCATCTATCAGTGCAGCAAGGATCTCATGTATATATTTGTATGTAGAATTTCTTGGCCTTTTTGCCAATATATATTTTATCACTGTATGTACATTATGTCTCTTGTTATTGTTATTTGATTAACTGTTAACAAATTGCTCTCACTCAGCGTGCGGGTCACAGAGACCTGGGGTCAGGCACCATGATTCTGTCCACATGCTGCTATGTATACCTTATGCCCAGGTAATAAATCAATCAGTACCCAGTTCTGTCTTCTTTGACCTCACAACTTAACCAAGAAACAAGTCCAGGTGTGCTGAACCTCCAGTGGGTTCGAGACTTCCTTTCCTCCCACCAAAAGTGAGTCTATCCTAAACTTAAGACCTAGGTTTGTTCCACATATGAACAAAGGACAAATTTTCAATTAATTTGTATTTTTCATAGCAAACAAACCTATGGCGTTAACGTATATCACCCACCTTGCAACCCCTCAATGGATTCCCTGGGCTGGAAGAAACTGATATGTCTCGGTGTTCTTGGGTGAAGGTAGGTCGGTTGTTTCCTCCTGTCTCACTTGAGTACACAAACCCCGTTACCACCAGTGCCTTGTTCTACAATTTTTATGTTTTATACCGGTTTCCAGCTGGCGCTAGAAGATTTATCCTAATGTTAAGACCTAGGCTTGTTAGCTATGAAAAATGCAGTTTTATACATGAACTTACCTGTTGTTTACATATAGCTGTAATTCTCGATCTCGACAGAAAATTCAAAACTGGCGGTCCCGCTAATATATGGTGAGTGATACAACTACCGCCCTCTACCAAGTACCTGGATCCATTTCCATCAACAACTAATCATATTTTCTCTGTCGGGGCCGGCGACTAGTCGTCTGCTCCTCTTCAGGAAATTCATCGGTGCTTTTCGATATTTCTTTGGTGAAGTACCCACTTTTGTTGATGGTTCTGGCTTGTTTTTGGCTTTGGTTGAGATTTTTCTAGTTATGTCTGATTCAGGATCTCAAATTAGATATTGCGGGGGGGGGTTGTAAACTCGAATGTCTCGGTCTAACATAGACCCTCACTCTTCTTGCTCTAACTGTAGAGGGAAATTGTGCACGAATCTGGATAGATGTGATGAAAGTTCGTCTTTGTCTGTGCTTGATTGGCAAAAGTTGGCTAAGTATCAGGCAAAATTAAGTAAAGATAGGGCACATAAGGCTTCGCCAGAAGTTCCTCCCAGAGTAGGAGTAGTATTGCCTCTTGTTCTGTTCCTGTTACCCCTCCTGTTCCTATTCCTGCCCCGGAACCTGTTGTTTCCAACCCACTACCGTGTCAGACCTTCGGGCAGAATTTGATGGTAAGATTTCGGCTCTTTTCTCTGCGATAGAGAAGATTGGCCAGGATGTGAGTGCGATGTCTAGACATCGAAGTGTTGCAGTGATAATGTTGTGGAGGAGGTGACTGTTCGTCCCCTCGCGCTCCTAGGTCTAGGCCTCTGTCCGGCTCCCAGGGCTCAGGAGAAGACATGCCGAAAGCCGAAGGGAGGCGAGTGGGGTCTGCTCACGAGCAGTTGCTCCCTCTAACAGTCCTGTTGCGTCCCAGGCTGTTGCAGCTCGCCATAGTAAAGCGATCTTGGAAGTGTCTTCTTGTGCTTCTGTTTCGTCGAGGAGGAGTTGGAAGCAGTCAGAGTCTAGTAGGCCGCTGAAGACACGCAGAGCTTCCTCTCAAGTCAAGTTCCTATCAAGAAACTTTCGGCACGTTCTCCTCTTCCGTCTTGTAGCTTTTGGGATAGCCCAGAGATCTCTTCTTCTTCTTCAGGCAGTCCGGATGTACGTTCTACGGATCGTGCGCGGCGCGGATCCTCCTGTTAGCATGCAAGTAGCGGCTTCCTTCCCGTTGGATCCCAAGTCGGCTTTTATGCCTCCGGTTCCTGCCCCCCTTTCGCAAGAGGACAAATTGGACAAGATTTTGAGACTTTTCGAAGGTTTTAAAGCACCAGCACTTCAGGATCCTTCTGCAACTGAGGCTCCGGTCTCTGCTCCCGCTCACGCACCTGGCTCCGCTTCCGCTCGCGCGCCTGGCTCCGCTTCCGATCGCGCTCCTGGCGCCACTTCCGCCCGCACCGGCCGCACTCACGACGCTACTTTGGCGCTTGGCGCCTCTCCGCAACACGTTTCCAAGGCGCACAATGTTTGCGCTTCTGGCGCTACCGTGGTTTTGGCGCCTCTTTGGCTCTCGGATCTTCTAAGGCTCTGACTCCTCTCAAGCTCATGTTTCGGATACGCTTGGCGTGGGTCGGGCACTTGGCGCTTTCGGTGACGTTGGCGACACTGAAGAGGATAACGCGGTTTGGCTCCGGAGACGTTTCTATCCATGGTGCTCCAACTGCTTCAGAGATTCTCTCCCCAGTTTCCGATGTTTCGGAAGTAGATGATGTTCCGTCTGCTCCTACGTCCAACTTTAAGCATCTCTTACAACTTTTTGAAGAACATTTTCAAGAAGACTTTGCTCCAGCTTCCCCTTCGTCTCCAACTACGCAGTTTGCCAAGGATTTTAAACCTCCTTCCTCTAGATTTCTGAAGCTGGTCCTGTCTGTTTCGGCGAAAAGAGCTCTCCGAAGGCAAGAAGGATGGTTGAGCAAGAAAAGATCTCAGGGTAAAACATCTTTCTGTTTTCCCCCCTCTCAACTGTCTTTTAAGTCTCGTTCGTGGTATGAGACTGGGGAAGTCTTTTCCTTGGGAGACTCTGCCTCCTCTCAAGGGGATTTCTCCAGCCTTGTGGATTCTGCCCGTCGCTCAGCTTTTTCTTCGTCCAAAGTCGGCTTCTCGTCTTCGGAAATTGACCATCTGGTGAAGAGTTCCTATAGGATCTTGGAGATCTTTTCTTTTATTGACTGGTCTATAGGAGCCTTGAGCAGGAAAGTGAAAGTCTGTGATCTTCCCCCCAAGACTGCTATGGATCTTGATGCTATTTTGGCCTGCCTGGACAAGGCCATCACGGACGGAACGTCAGAAATTGCCTCAGTGACTGCTACTGGCATTTTGAAGAAGAGAGCACATTGGATTTCGTTTGTCGTGAGAGGAGTCTCCAGGAACCAGAAATCTGCTCTTCTTTTTGCTCCTTTGTTTAAGGAATCCCTTTTCCCGCCACGTTAGTTAGGGAAATTTCGGAGGCTCTCTCGTGAAGTCTACTCAAGACCTACTGGCTCACTCTTGAAAAGACCCAGGTTTTCGACTTCTCCAGTAGTACCCAAGCCTTCTTTCCCTGTATCCTCTAGGCCTTCTCGGGGTACTCCTTCTCGGCCCTTTTCCCCGTGCTAGAGGAAGAGGAAAATTCTCTTCTCATCCCCAGAAAGCTAGGGTACCAACCGATGAGTTCAAGGTCCTTCATGCGACGGTCGGAGCCAGACTAAAGTTGTTCTGGCAAGTTTGGGAGGCCAAGGAGCAGAACCCTGGGTGATCAACGTTCTGAGAGAGAAGGCTACACCATTCCCTTCTCAGAGAGTCCTCCTTTAAAGTCTTCGCCAGTAGACTTCAACGTATCATCCAGGGACTCAGAGAAACTTGTGGTGTTGGAGGAGGAAGTTACTTCCTCCTTCAAAAGGGGAGCCATAGAAGCAGTCCTCGAACCTTCATCTCCGGGTTCTACAACCGTCTGTTTCTGGTTCCAAAATCGTCAGGAGGATGGAGACCAGTCCTCGGCGTAAGCGCCCTGAACAAATTTGTGCTTCAAACACCATTCAAGATGGAAACCACACAGTCAGTTATCAATTCCCTGAAGGAAGGGGACTGGATGGTGTCCCTCGATCTCAGGACGCATACTTTCATGTACCTATCCATCCGAGATCAAGGAAATTCCCCTACGGTTTGTGTTCAGAGGCAGGACTTTTCAATTCAGGGCTCTTTGCTTGGCCTATCAACAGCCCCACAAGTTTTCACAAGGACGATGGCTCCAATTGCGAAATGGCTTCACTTAGAGGGAATTCACATTTCCTTTACCTCGACGACTGGCTGATCCGGTCTCCATCAAAAGGCCAATGCATGAAGGACCTACAAAGGACCCTTTCTCTTACCGACAATTGGGACTCATAGTAAATCTTCCAAAGTCACAACTCTCTCCATCTCAAGACTTGACTTATTTGGGAGATCGGATGAACTCAGTTCTTTTCAGGTTTTTCCGACGTCACAAAGGATCGAGAAATGCCTGCTGAAAGTGAGATACCTGATGGCAGCCAAGACTTGTTCTGCCAAGGAATGGATGAGCCTTTTAGGCACCCTCTCATCGCTAGAGATGTTCGTCAGTCTGGGGAGGCTACATGAGACCGCTTCAGTTCTTCCTACAGCAGACCTGGAACAGGAAGAAAGACACGGATTCGTTTGTTTTCCTCTATCCACTCGAGTAAAGCAAGACCTGTCATGGTGGAACGACAGAGCAAACTAGATCGAAGTTTGTCGCTGAGACAGAGGAACCCAGACCTGATGTTGTTCTCCGGCGCTTCAGACGAGGGTTGGGGAGCAACATTGGGGATCTTCAAGTGTCAGGCAATTGGTCTTCATCCCAACGGGACTGGCACATAAATGCGAAAAGAGTTGAAGGCAATACATCTAGCCTTGGAACATTTCATGCTTCTGGTGGAAAACAAAAGATAGTAGTGCACTCGGACAACTCCACAGCTCTGGCGTGCGTGAAGAAACAAGGAGGCACTCACTCCTTCTCTCTGTTCGAGATCGCAAAGACCTGCTTTTGTGGGCAGCAACCAAGAACATAGAGCTAGTAACTCGCTTCATCCCGGGAGCTCTCAACGTAAGAGCGGATATCCTCAGCAGGTCACTCCAGGTCATTCCGACGGAATGGACCCTCCACCAGAAAGTTTCCCAAGGCCTGTGGGAAGGTTTGGGGAACTCCCATGCTAGACCTGTTTGCAACGAGGAAAACCCGCAGACTACCTCTCTTTTGCTCTCCTGTTCCAGACTCAGAAGCATTAGCGGTGGATGCCATGCTCCTGGACTGGTCGGGTCTCTTCCTTTATGCATTCCCTCCCTTCAGGATGCTGGGAGAAGTCCTGAAAAAGTTTCGAGCACACAAAGGTGTGTCAATGATCCTAATAGCTCCATGGTGGCCAGGAAGATCATGGTTTCCAGAGCTACTGGAGAAAGTAGTGGATTGGCCAAGGAGGTTGCCATTCAGACCAGACCTTCTGTGCCAGTTGCACAGCAGAAAGTTCCACAGGAACCCGTCAGATCTAAATCTGACAGGGTTCAGACTCTCAAGCGACTCTACAGGAGGAGAGGCTTCTCTAGAAGAGTGGCGCAGGCAATGGCTAGATCAACCAGGCCCTCGTCTACAAAGGTCTATCAAGCGAAGTGGAAGCGCTTCAGGGAGTGGTGCTCCGAGTCTGGAGTGTCTTCCACTTCTACGACTCTAAGCCAGGTGGCGGATTTTCTTTTGTTTCTGCACAAGGAGAAGAAATTGGCTGTCAGCACGATTAAGGGGTATAGGAGTATGCTGGCGGCAGTTTTTCAGGAATAGAGGTATAGACCTTTCCTCGGACAAAGATATTGCAGAACTCCTTAAATCCTTTGCTACCACTAAAGGCAAATCTCTTTGTGTACCGCATTGGAATTTGGATGTGGTGCTAAAGTGGCTTACTTCCAAATCTTTTGAGCCTTTGAGTTCCTGCTCCGTTAGGAATCTAACTAAGAAAACTCTCTTTCTCTTGGCACTGGCCTCGGCAAAGAGAGTAAGTGAGATTCATGCTCTGGACAAAAGAGTTGGTTTTTGTGCGGATAAGGCTGTAGTTTCCTTCACCTTGGGTTTCCTAGCTAAGAACAAAACCCTAGTAATCCGTGGCCAAGGAATTTCCCATTGCTAGCCTTTCCTCCTTGGGTGGAAGGGAAACGGAGAGACTTCTCTGTCCGGTCAGAGCATTGAAATTCTATCTGGACAGGACCAGAAGTGTAAGAGGAACTCATGATTTTTTATGGTGCTCAACTAAGAACCCCAAGAACCCTCTATCTAAAAATGGGATTGCTTTCCTTTTGAAAGAACTGATACAGGAGGCACACAAGGAATTAAGGGATGTGGATTTCCCTTAGTTAAAGTGAGGCCTCATGAAATTAGGGCTATTGCAACTTCTTTAGCCTTCAAGAAGAACATGGCTTTAAAGGACATTCTAAGTTCAACTTATTGGAGATGTTCGTCTGTTTTTGCCTCGCATTATCTGAGACAGATCCAAACCACATATGAAGACTGCAGTACGTTGGGCCTTTATTGTCTAACACGGTGATGGGCAAGGAAACCAGAGGCTCTAGATCCTCTCCTTAGTTTCCTTGGGTGCAGAAGTTTCTTTTTGGTCGACTACTAGAGCCTTAGAGGTTAGATGGCCTAGTAGGTCTAATTTTAATAGGTTGGTGTGAGTTTTTTATGGTTGGGTGATATGATGGTGGATGCTTTGAGTACTGCGCCCTGAGCAGGGGCATTATATGCTTTGGTTAATTGTGTCGAAGACGGCTGGGCCAACAGACCTTTCTCCATATAGCAACCTGCGACTGAGCTACTAGGCCCCGCAGTTGCACTAAGGATAGCAGGTTACAGAGGCAGTAACCGAGAAAACAGCTTCCTTAGCAGGTAAGGATCCAAAGTAAAGACGTTTTTTCTTAGCCTGATGATTTCAGGTTTTCCATTTAACACTTACAGCTGTCCATGCCCACCTCCTCAATGTGGCAATCAGCTATATGTAAACAACAGGTAAGTTCATGTATAAAAATGACATTTTATAATAAAATAAGATTTTATATCATACTTACCTGTTGTTTACATATAAAACATTCCACCCGCCTCCCGCAAGGGACAAGGGGACATAGAAAATATGATTAGTTGTTGATGGAAATGGATCCAGGTACCCGGTAGAGGGCGGGGTAGTCGTATCACCTGACCATATATTAGCGGGACCGCCAGTTTTGAATTTTCTGTCGAGATCGAAATTACAGCTATATGTAAACAACAGGTAAGTATGATATAAAATCTTATTTTATTATAAAAATGTCATATTAATAAAAAATTTGTCATATCTTCATAATAAAATTTATTATTTGGATACTTACCCAATGTTAAAGTTAGCTGCTTATATCTCTACACCGATAGGCAAATTGGCATTCAAACAAAAGATCGAATGGCTACCCGGATGACTGTCTAGTACACCTGTTCTCCACCAGGTGTGTTTTGAATGTTTTAACTCTTGTGAGAATTCAACCTGACAGCCCACTAAGTTGTGGGGAGACTGGGTGGGTTCTACTTTAACAGTAGGTAAGTATCCAAATAATAAATTTTACTATGAAAATTTATATTATTTGGGATGAATCTTACCTACTGTTAAAGTTAGCTGATTCCCACATTGAAGAGGATGGTGGATAGTCCAGCTAGACAAAATCCGCTCAGCCACTTGAGCTAAAGGTTTCCTGCATGAAACCCAAAACATTCTTACCTGATCTGGAACCCTTTTTGGATCTTACTACCACCAGAAGTTGGATTCCATTCAGGGAGCAAGGCTCTTATACGTGTGCAGCGAAGACGAACCTTGCAGAGAAAACCACTTCAATTCAGCCAAAATGAAACGAGAGCAGCATGAGGGGACCCCTGTGCATGGGTCCAAAACCCTATAAAATGACAGTCACTTAAAATAAATACCTTTATGATATATATATATACAGGATATATATATACAATATATATATATCATGCTCTCGAAAATATTAAAACTCGGGATTTTAAACAAAGAGCCTAAAGGATTGCTCTTTCTTCGGTTCAGGAAAAGACTGCCCGCTACTAGTAGCGGACTAAGAGCTTTACTATTTTCGAACACGATTCTGCATACTTAAGGTAGTGAGTGGGCAAAGCCAATATGCACTTCTACAGCACCGCATTAAACCCATCCTCAAGTGACAATTGTCCTAACACTAAATAAAGTTGCAACAGCTCTCACATTATGAATGTTTACCGTCAATAAAGGTAAAAGGTATGGAGCTAGTTTTCATGCACTAGCCTAATCAAATACGTCACAGAGAACCTTGGTTCTTTGACAAAGACATTCTAGGTTTCTAAAACCACAAAACAAAAGGTTAACTTTGACTCTTCCAGGCTTAACCTTTGACAGAGATATTCTGGGTTTTCTAAAACCACAAAACAAAACGTTAACTTTGCCTCCTCAAGGCTTAACCATTGACAAAGACAACTATGTTTTTTAAAACCACAAAACAAAAGGTTAACTTTGCCTCTTCCAGGCTTAATCTTTGACAAAGACATCTAGATTTCTAAAACCACAAAACAAAAGGTTAACTTTGCCTCCTCCAGGCTTAACCTTTGACAAAGATGTTCTAGGTTTCTAAAATCACAAAACAAAAGGATAACTGCTTCTTCCAGGATTAACCTATCTAAGTAAGTTGTAATTGCCCCAACAGGACAGAGAAGTGTTTCTTCTTCTTCCTCACCAAAGAGGTGAAATTGGAATTCTTACAGTTCTCTGAAAAACTTAGCCGTAACATAATTGTCAGGTCTAAGGCAAAACAATAAAATAGTATTCCCTGTACAAAGCCTTAAGGAGAGTGCTTGCAATAAATTTACCCTTTTAACTGCCATTAGTGCTAAGTAAAATGTTTCATACTAGATAATTCAATGGAATTCATTTCAGAGGCTCAAAAGAATCTGCAGATAAAATTTAGACGTGCATCTAAATTCCATAGAGATACTGGTACTGAGTTGAAGGGGCTTCAATCTCAACTGATCTCAGCACCCTAAGGTGCTGATCATCAGCCAGATCTAATAGCACATGGCGCAATACTGTTGAAAGTATGGAACAATAACCTTGGAAGTAGACAGCAAAAAATTTTTACTATATCTAAGAAAGCAGAGAAACTTTGATGTTTACAAGGTTCCAGGTGCTGAAAATTCTTCTAGAATGGGACCCTGAGCTATACACAAACCGCTGCTTCTGACACATGGCCATGGTTGTTTTCCACCTGATTAAGGATAGAACCCATGATACCTTTGAAAATCCCCTTATTGGGAGGAGACAGTCGAGCATCTTCAAGCGATTAAGTGTGAGATGCAGAAGTTAGTGGAAGTGCATGGAATTCTGTAGTTTGAGTTGATTTCTCCTTAACAGAAGAATAAGAGAGACATCTACAGAGAGAATTAGAAAGTTTGAAAATCATTTCTATGAGGCTTCTAGGGCTCTACAGGAGCCACTAAACAATTCTTGAATTTGAAATTGCTCAATACTTCCTTAGAGTTGATAGAGGGGGAAGGCCTATAAGTCTGAATCAGGCCAAACTTGAAGAAACACATCCACTGCTCAAGCCTGAGGGCCCTCAGAGGAGTAGTAAATGACTGGTTGTTCCTGTTCATCTGCATGCTAACAAGTCCACATTTGAGCGTTCCTCTAATCCCACAGCACCTGTCAAACTTGCGGATATAATGACCACTCTGTAGGTAATTTTGTTCTTTCTAAATCCCCAGTCGCCAAAAACACTGTCCTTTCGCAGAATGAATTATCAAACCAATATCATGTTGTTCATTTCACTCAGTGAAGCAAACTTTCCACTGTGACTTTGTTTTTGACCAGGGATAAACCTGCTAGGCATCGTTGATGGTCTTTCCACTGTATGTCATAATTTCTTATGCTGATACTGTACTGTAATTGAGCCTGATTATTCTGACAAAATCCCTAGTTAGGCCATGTATCCTAACAAAGAAAGCCCTTACCACTTAGGAAGCTTCCTTCAGGGGTAAAATTCTTCAAGAAGCAAGTGTCTATTCATCTTCTGACAGACAAGCCTGCAAATTTCAAGTATCATCCCCACATCACTATATAAGAATGGGGAGTTAGGGAAGTTGACTGAAAATCATAATGCACAGAGACTGAGCCAGGTGAAGCAACAGATCCTTGACCTTTAGAATACTGTCAACAGAGTTGGTCAGCTTGAACCAATGACTCAGTAGAAAAAATATCTTGCTCCTAAAAATCAACACCATCCACCCATGGGCAACAAATTCCCTGTGAATACTCATAGAGGCACTGTACACGAGCCCAAACAAAGCTCCTTGAACAGGAATACACCTCCTCTAAATACACCTCGAAGGAACTTGCATGACTGAGGATGATGTACTGGTATGAGAAAAATGTCCCCTGCACGTCCACCAAAACATCTGATTGTTCTTTTGGAAAGTCACTAAAACCAAGCTGGAAAACCAAATAGCATGGGGACAGACATGTAAAGTTATTCAGTCTCATTGTGTCCAAAAATAACCGCACATATCCAGTTGTTTATGGGGCTAGGAAAAGGTCATGAGGTAAAATCCCAGTGAATTACTACCTGGTCCATTTCATTCTCTCTAATTTGCAACCTCCTACTAAAGAATGAGACTTCTGTTAGAGAAGACAAAGGAACAGCTATAAGAGACTAAACTAGTGGAGGGTAACCTAAAATGAATCATAACCCTCCTTCACTGCCTCCACTGTAGGGGCTTTTTCTTTTAAACAATTGGTGCAGGATGATTGGAACAAATTTAGAGGTTACTAAATAAAACTCTGACTTTCCTTAACATAATTAACGTAAAGAACTGAAACTTAACCTAATTTATCAGTCTTAATACTGCAACGACCATCAAAGAGAACCTTGACCTAATTCATCAGTCTTAATCTACAATGACCATAAAAAAAGAACTTTACCCTGATTTATAAATCTTAATCTACAATCCTCTGACAACTATCAAAAGAACCCCAACCTAATTCATCAATCCCAATACTACGGTTGGCTTGCTCAACATCAGCTAGTATTATTTCGTCGATATCCTTCTTCCTACTGGAGAGTTCAATGCCTAATATTTGCTTCTTTCCAGCTGCTGTCAGGGTGTCGAGATCTGCACCTTTTAGGATTTATCGCCGTGTATAGAGGAACAGGGAGAAGGGCAGCCTGACTAAGTGTTTTTGTTTCTGCAATCTGGCAGCTTCGCGTTCTCTCCCTATTTTTTCTCACCTCTGCCTTATCTCTTCCTCTGTTTTGAGCTGCTCTTCTAATTGTCTCTTTCTTTGGACTAATTCTTTTACTATCATTTCATCACTCCTTTCGTAATATTCTACTCCACTGTCCTCTGAAGGACAATCTCTGTTCTTACGTTTGTGCTTCTTTGATTTCTTGCGCCACAGTTTAGGTAAAGAGGAACCCTTCAGTCTACTCTAACACACTCAAGCAAACTGCATGTAAAACAAGAAAAAGTAAACATGAATAATCAAATAATCACACACTAACAAACACACAAAATAAATATAATAAAAAAACAAAAAACCACAATGATTTCAGAAACACAAGCCTCTTCTCACAAACCCAATTTTCCATACTACCACCACCACACTCCCCCTTACTAAAATGAAGGAAACCTTATTTCCTTTTTTTATCTCTTTCTCACTACCCATTCATAATCTGGAACTGGACCTTAACTTTGGGTCCACGGCCTCACATTCACCACCTCTTCTTCACTCACTTCTACTCCAGCCGCAACAGACTCGCCCAGTCTTGGTTCTGAACTATTCACACCAACCTCATTCAGACTCTGGAGACTTATGTCTGCATCAACCTCACTAACACCTGACATGGCTGCTATCGTCTCTTCTATACTCTCACTTAATTCTGCTAGGCTAAGACTCAGGTTATCCAAAACTCCACACTCACATTCCCTAGCAAGGCTAACTCTTTCTCATTCATACTCACTCCCACACTTACTCTTTCAACACTTCCACTCGAAGGAAACTCACACACACTGTAGTACCATCTTTCTCATGACTCGGTGTTGTTTCCAATCCATCCAACTCTTGCATATCTTCCATCTTCCTTGAACTCACCAAGTTCACTCCATCCACATCCTTCTCAAATCCCTCAAAATCAAACAACCCATCACGTGTACTCTCTCCAAACAACCTAGTAAATGTACCACCTTCACACTTTCTTCTGCTTCTCCTTTTAGACCTTCTCTTTTGTTCCACCGACACCAGCTGTTTATCTCCCCAATTTATATTTTCTATTTCTTCACTTTCCTTTTCCTCCCTTAATAACTTCCTAGTGGGATGTTCCATTATGTATTTCAGAGAAAACTGGGAACCGATATGTTTTCTTTTAAAATTTTACACAATTTACTGTAGAAATACATAAATGTAATTATGGCATGGAAAATATGAAAAAATTAATAACAAAGTAACATCACGTTTATCTATAACACAAATAAACATATGTTACATATGTATAAAAAATCTATTTCTGTGAGAGAGAGAGAGAGATATGAAATACAAAGAACATAATGTAGATTAGTAGATGAAAGCAAGAGAGAGAGACTCTTTGGCCAGGTGCTAACCATTTTTTTTTATGATGACAGTTATGCCTCCATCCCTCCCCCTGAGTCAGATACAGAAAAAGATCAGGGATTGAACTGAAATCTTACTAATTCACTATATTTCCTTTAATGAATTGATATTTTGCTGTGCTACATTTAATATTAATATTTGAAAATTAGTAAATCATGTATCATCATACAAAACAAATAAACATATTACATATTTTTATGATTTGACCTGGGGAAATGCTTACTATAAGCCAGTATAGACTCTAAATGAATGATTTTATTACTTACCTCTATTTTGGCTTTAACTCTGACTGCTGTGGGTCCAGGAAATCATAAAAAAAAAAAAAAACAAGGAAAAATGGGGGATTCTATCTGAGCTGAGGGCTCTCTACTCACAAGGTATTTGTAAGTAAACACGTTAGGGTAAGTTTAAGATTACGTGTATTTACATGAAAGGAAATATCAGAAGATGAAATGGATTAATCAGGCATGCAAGGCCTGAGAGGTTAATTATAACTGGGAGAACTTGAAATTACATCCGTCAGTGTGACGACTGACGAGGCTGACACAAGGCACAGTCAAGAGAGATTTCCACAGCTACCAGACCCTCTGTAAAAGAGAGGTTCATGAATTAAAAGCCAGTAAGGATGCAATAAAATATACATAGGACAAGGGAAGCACAGAGGGTGCCACGAAGCCTTGAACATACGATTTTATGTAATTATTCAAACACAGGCATTTACAATGGCCTAACAAGGCAAGGTGGATATGGGAATACTGGCACTTAGAAATGGAAATAATTCAAGAAATAGAACAGTGTGACAGACATGGAAGAACTTTTGCAACAGATCACTTTACCATGTTGAAGAGGTGGCTTCAGTGAGAAATGGCAGCGGAGGAAAGGCTGGCTTTTCACTGTTAAAAATACTGAGGGTCCCTACAAGATGAGGACCACGTGTCTTGTTAGTGATGTGTCTCCCCCTCGCATCCTACAGTGTCTCTCTTGCATCTGGGAGTGCGTCTCTTGTTGTTTCCTCGGTCTGTCCCTTATATAACGTTGGTCAAGGGCAGGAGGATACCTCCAGGAAGAGGGGGTTTGGCTTTCTCCTATGACTCAACTGCCAGGTGCAATGCCCATCTGTCCTTCTTCTTAATCTTCTCGGCTCAGTCGTGTCTGTAAACAAAATACCCGCAGTCAGATGTTCCAGAAGAGAAAGTCGAAAGACGATTAAAATATTAAGATTAAGGGAGGGGCCTAATTCCTTTGCCCTTCCCTGTCAGGCAGTGATCAAAATGCACGGTTGTATTTCAAGCATTATGTGAAGCATTTGTGGATGGGATTCTTTGGAAATTTTAATAACTCCCCACCCAAGTTGACATCTCGCACCTTCAGTCAGGTGCGAATGTCTACCAAAGCAAGGATTCAGCAGACAAATGGTTCATATTACTCTAATTTTCTCGTTTATGGCACTCACGTATATTTAGTAACCTAACTCTCTGCATCACATGAGATAGGCCTACATGAAAATTTACTGAATAAAGAATTCAACATTTTACGTTAATTGCAGAGTAAGAAAAGATTAAAGGATTTAACTGCAAACTACTGTGACTTTTAAAACAGGTACATTTACAACTATAAGAAAATTACTGTAAGTATCAAAATACACTACTTTAATTGATCTCCTTAAGGTATATCTCAAAAGAAATAAGAGTAGATGATCATAAGTATTAAGATGCGATAAATCATAAGTTACTGTTATTTTGAAACAGGAACAGTTACAAAGATAAGGAAGTTACTGTGAATATTAAACACAATAAATGTAATTGATTTCCTTAGGGTAAGTCTTAAGATAATCATGCACTTAATTTGTAATAGTTGTTATAGTTAAAGACATGCAGTTAGTTTGCCTTGAGGAGGCATTACAATGAAATATACACGGTCTTCGTTAATGTTGCCATGTTACTTGAGTTTACGGCACGAGGCCAGACATGGCACTGAAGTCATTGGTGCTAATGAGCACGAAGTTCCAGTATAAGGAAGGACAGACGGTCTTTTCAGTTCACGGACTCGGGTTTAAATTACAAAGGAATAACCAAGAAGGCAAATGATAATGTTAAAGAAAATGATGATTAATAATTCGAACTTACTGTATATTCTTTAGCCAATGAAAACTGGCTTAGGCTTATTCATTTACTCAAGGGGCTTCGAAAGGAAGTCATTTACAAAATTTGGATGTCTGTCAGTTGCACTCTGCATTGGCAGAGTGGGAACAAGGTAAAATATAAGCCTTTGTAAGACATAAAATAATATGATTAATTGAAAAATAATGAAAGGAAAAATGTTAAAGGAAAAGGAATAAATTACAGTTATAAGAAAATAAACAGGTAAGGAAACCTGACACCCCCTTCTGGATAGAGGGGCCACGGTCCTCGTAGGATAAAAGGGTGGCACTGTGCCAAATTGGTACTGGTGCCATGAGAGTTCATCAGCTCTCTTGAAGCTACCTGAAGTTACCTACGCCCGTGATGTCTGCTGCAGATCTCTTTAGGTTGATGGTTCTCCTTGGTAGGGGAATCGGTCTAACCGAGTCCGAGGAGGACATTGGAGTGCCACCTGTGTCAGCTGCCTTGGCGGGCCAAAGCAGGGGCATTCATTTCCGCTTCTACCCCAAATCGCGACAGTTCTGTGAGTTCATCGGCCATTTGAGACACGGCAGAATCCTTACCCATGGTCGTGTCTGCGGGGGACCGGGAAAGAGAGGGAAGAGGTAGCGGTGGGCGTGATAGGCTCACAGGTTATTATGACCAGCTCAGGCATGGGTTACGATGCCGCCCCTTCGGTTGAGCTTCCGCTGTGGTCAGAAGGATCCGTCTCTCTTACTGACGCTGGTAGCAGAGCCAGGCCGGGAGAAGAGAGGGGGTCCTGATTGGGATCTCTTGAATGGGGATCGGGGTCGTGCTCTGGTGCTGGCACTAAGGCAGGGTCAGGCGCTATTATCTGATTTGGAATTTGCTCATCGTTCGGGACGGACGAAGCTTGGCACAGCTCAGTGCATGCAAGTGGCACTGGCAGAGATTGGGAATCGAGTTTAGAATCTCCGGGAGGGACATCTGTTTGGGGCCCTGGCACTGGCACTGGGGCAGGGCCAGGCACCGGAATGGGATCAGGAATCGATCGTGGTGGAGGGGGCCACTGCACATTGTACTCTGGTGGCACTGGCAGTGTAATGAGGGTAGGCTTTTGAGGCTTACTCGTGCCTAATGAAGGATTTGGGGAATTTAGACCCTTGGATTGCTGTAACTTAGATGGGGACTGGAAGTCCTGTCCCAGGAGGATGTCATAACCTCCAGGAATATAGCTTGCTACTGCAAGATTGCAAATTTTGAATTTATGAGGTCTTGTAACTCTCAATTGAACAGTAGGGAGTATCATCTTAAACTGATTGATACCCTCAATTGTGACGCGTTTATGTTGGTTAATGATAGCTCCATAGGGAACTTTGTCTTTCCTTTTGAGGGAAATCTGCGTGCCAGAGTCATCAAATGCCTTGACTTGGCGTGCAGGGTAGCTAACTCGAGGAGGTGGTACATATATGGGACCCTCGGCTGGAGGGCCTAAGGACTTGGGATTCATGACAGCCAAGGCAATGGCAGGAGTACTTGATTTATTATTAGGGCATTTTGCCCATGTGGGAGAGTGACCATAAATTTTGCAAGCCGTGCAACAGCTTTGGCTATAATCTCTTCATGGCACTGCCCCTGTGGAGGGTGCAGGTTTGTTAGTTGGTGGATTCCCAGGAGAGGGTTTGTTTTGGCACTGCTCTGTGGAATGTCCGACTTTCTTGCAGAACCCACACACAATGGGTTTCTGCGAGTGCCCATTCTTGGGTGGAGGGGTGCTGGAAGTGAAAGAAGGAAGGCATATTTTACGTCCCAATGAACTTGCATGGGCATGATGGGTGTCCCATGTGTCGGCGAGGAGACAGCACTCCGCTAGAGTCGTGGGCGCTTTTTCGCATACTTGGGTGGCTAAGGCGGGAGGAATGTAATATAAAAAATTTTTGATCTTGAACCGCTCGAGGATGTCCTCAGCGGTAGAGACCCCCAGGGACCCTAGCCATTTAGCGAGTGCCCTATCTGACTGATATGCCCAGTCAGACCAGGTCCGTCCCGCTTCTTTTGTCTGGCCTCTCCAGCGTCGTCTCCAGCATTCCGGGGTGATTTCATACGCCTTTGTAATTGCCTGGCGCGCTTCCACCCATTTCCCTTGATCCTCCCCAGGGAGAGCGTAAAAGCAATTAGACCCTTTCCTCCGAGAAATTTTCCCAAGAGTAGGGAGTCTTCGGCGGGAGCGAGTGGGTAGGCACTAAGGACCCTTTCCACCCGTTCGAGCCACACCTCGGGCTCTGCCTCGGCCCACTTGGACATAAAAGTATGAGCCTGTGTGAGGGCGCATGCCCCAGGGGCTGTAGCGGAGCTGGCAGTGCCAATCTGGGCCATCTGTTCTTTCTTGTTCTTTCTCCTGTCTTGCATGTTCTTCCTTTGCAAGTCTATCTAGCCTATCTTATTCTTCCTTCTTCTCCTTTCTCTCTTGTTCTTCCTTTTTCTCGTTTCTCTCGTGTTCTTCCTTTGCTAGTTTATCTAGCCTATCTTGTTCTTCCTTCTTCTCCTTCCTCTCTGCTAGTTCATCTAGCCTATCTTGCCTATCTTGCTCTTCCTCCTTCACCTTTCTCTCTTTCTTCCTCTCCTGCCGTTCTGCCTCTCTTTCCGCCTTGGCATCATCTACTTTCTCCTGGACCCACTCCCTCAGGGCTTATCCTGACAGTCCCATGTCCTTTCCAGCGGACATATAGAACTTAAAGTCCTCTTTTTGTTGGGCTCTGGATGTCACTGACACCTTGAGATAACACTTCTATGGTGTGACCCTTTAGAAAGTCAGTATGTCTAAAAAAGACTCAAATTTCAGGGTTTCTGAAAAAAACCCAGTTTGTTCATGATGAACTAATTTTACTATGTCTGAATAAGACTTAATTGGTTCTTGATGAACGAATGTGGATATGTCTAAATAAGATTTAGTCTGTTCTTGATGAATGAATTTTAATGTCTGAATAAGACTTGGGGTGTTCTTGATGAACGAATGTTGATGTCTGAATAAGACTTTATTTGTTCTTGATGAACGAAAAAAGAAGTCTGAATAAGACTTACTTTGTTCCTGATGAATGAATATTGATATGTCTCGAAGGACATAAATTGTATTCTGTTGCACGCATGGACTCGGCCAGGTATTGTGTGAATGTTGGGGGTTTTTTGGTTTGCCTTGTAGGACGTGATTTGTTCACAGGGAACGGATTTTGTAATGTTGTCTCATAGGACGTGGTTTCGGATTCATGCACAGACGTGGCTGGATATTGCGTGAGTCACAGGGCTTGGTTCGGGGAGTGTTCACCTGTTCCCGATTTCGCCTCGTAGGGCGTGGATTTGTTTGCAGGGAACTGGTTTGGTTTTGTCCCGGAGGACGTAGAAATTTGGTGTTTCGCGCACAGACAAGGCTGGCTAAGGTGAGAATTGGTGTTTTCTTGTGATAAGAAAAGAATTTTCTTCTTAGGGGAGTCTCGATATGGGTTAGGTTTGGAAACTCAGTGAGCATCGTGACACACTAATAATAACCCCAACAAAATAAATAAAATAAACTGAAAAAATAAAAGAAAGGACGTAATGTAAACAAAACAAAAAAAAAAATGGAGAGACACTGATAACGGGCGCAGAAGAGGGGGCCCGTAAGGTCTACATACAGATACAAATTGGAGGGGGGGGAGGACCAGCCGCTTTTAGTTCATCATCGAAAGACAGTTAAGTGAAAATTATATTATTTTCAGGGTAATACTGTCGTGTATTTTACCAGCCCTAATAAGAGCCTTTTCCTCCCATCCTAATAAAAGCACAAAACGTAAAGTCTATTATGCACGGGTGCAGTTGCCCTAAGTCACATGCACATGTATTTTGCCTTTCCCTAATTTTAGCCCACACGTTCCCTGGTTTATGGAGAACTGACAGCTCAAGGTCGCTTGGCCAAGGGTCGACGACCCGTGTGGGAAAAATTTTTCCGCTTATACAACCAGAGTAATCCGCTTATGGTTTGTTAAGAAGATAAAGTTTTCTTAGGCTTACCCAAAATTCCCTGGGAACGGCGTGAACAACCACGTGGTCACAACGGACCTTTTAAGCAAAGCAAAAGATAACCCCAAATAAACAGAGAGAGAGAGAGAGAGAGAGAGAGAGAGAGAGAGAGAGAGAGAGAGAGAAAACGGTTCCTTACGCTTATGAATGAAATAGTGGGAAATGCTCTAAAATGAAATAAAATTTATCACGGGTGGTGCTATGCTGAGGAGTGTTTACAAATAAAATATGAAGCAAATAAATTTTATGCTTTCTGAGGTTTTTTACTCTACCATGTTTTCCTAACGGATTCCTAACCTCTGCGAGAGAGAGAGAGAGAGAGAGAGAGAGAGAGAGAGAGAGAGAGAGAGAGAGAGAGAGAGAGAGAGAGAGAGATTAATTTCTCTGAATACCAGCGATACAAAATTTGCTGATTGACCTACTTGGGATTTGATGCATGTGCCTAGCTATTTCAAGATGACAAAATTGCCTGGTTAACACAAATAGGAAATACACGGACTATTTCCTTTTTATTTTCAACGCTTTTTAATTCCTAGCTTGCCTATGTGAAAACACGCAAGCCCTCATGCAGGGGCAATCAAAACTTGTGTAACAGATACTGACTCTATCTTCTCGATGAATGAATTTCATGCACTTTTCTAACATTTCCCTATTTCTATGTTCAGTCACAATTTCATTTCCTATCCTAACATAAAATGAAAATACTCACGGTGTGGAACTCGACTGTGCGCTTGTGGAATTTACGCAAAAGGTTCGTTTCTTTTGACTCGCACCCAGCTAGCTTCGCTAGTCGCTGATACGGCAAGTTGCAAGGGGACAAGGATTTATTCTGCAACGTGGTAAATACGAGATCTAAGACAATAGGTCGCCATTTTTATGATTTGACCTGGGGAAATGCTTACTATGAGCCAGTTATAGACTCTAAATGAATGATTTCGTTACTTACCTCTATTTTGGCTTTAACTCTGTCTGCTATGGGTCCAGGAAATCATAAAAAAAACAAGGAAAAATGGGGGATTCTATCTGAGCTGAGGGCTCTCTACTCACAAGGTATTTGTAAGTAAACACGTTAGGGTAAGTTTAAAATTACGTGTATTTACATGAAAGGAATATCAGAAGATGAAATGGACTAATCAGGCATGCAAGGCCTGAGAGGTTAATTATAACTGGGAGAACTTGAAATTACATCCGTCAGTGTGACGACTGACGAGGCTGACACAAGGCACAGTCAAGAGAGATTTCCACTGCTACTGTAAGAGGATGCAAGAGAGCAGGTAGACATTGACTGCTAGTTTATTAAGGGAGCAGGCCGCTTATAAAGCGGTGTGCGGACGTCAGTACAAAGACATACAAGGACATACAGGTGACCCGAGGTCAATTGTTCTCAATGTGAAACAGGACAGGTAAATACAGATAACGTGACAAATAAAAATTAATAGATTAGACACAATAATGCTCTGACACATGTACAATACAAAAGGGCACAAAAGAGTAAGTAACAAAAGTAACAAATGCATATTTACATGGCTAGGTACCCCGACCTAAGGTTACGGGAAAAGGCACCGTAGAAAACGGGAGGTTCACTAGAGAAAACCGGTTGAGCGCGGACTTTACACTACCAGACCCTCTGTAAAAGAGAGGTTCATGAATTAAAAGCCAGTAAGGACGCAATAAAATATACATAGGACAAGGCAGGCACAGAGGGTGCCACGAAGCCTGGAACAAACGATTTATGTAATTATTCAAACACAGGCATTTGTGTAACACTGGCCTAATAAGGCAAGGTGGATATGAGAATACTGGCACGTAGAAATGGAAGTAATTCAAGAAATGGAACAGTGTGACAGACATGGAAGAACTTTTGCAACAGATCACTTTACCGTAATGGAGAGGTGGCTTCAGCGAGAAATTGCAACGGAGGAAAGGATGGTTTTTCACTATTAAAAATACTGAGGGTCCCTACAAGATGAGGACCACGTGTTGCTAGCGATGTTTCTCCCCCACGCATCTTACAGTGTCTCTCACATCCGGGAGTTCGTCTCTCGTTGTTTCCTCGGTCTGTCCCTTATATAATGTTGGTCAAGGGCAGGAGGATACCTCCAGGTAGAGGGGGTTTGGCTTTCTGCTATGACTTAACTGCCAGGTGCAATGCCCATCTGTCCTTTTTCTTAATCTTCTCGGCTCGGTCGTGTCTGTAAACAAAATACCCCCCCCCCCACGTCAGATGTTCCAGAAGAGAAAGTCAAAAGACGATTAAAATATTAAGATTAAGGGAGGGGCCTAATTCTTTTGCCCTTCCCTGTCAGGCAGTGATCAAAATGCACGGTTGTATTTCAAGCATTAAATGAAGCATTTGTGGATGGGATTCTTGGGAAATTATAATAATATGCATAAAAATTCTCTCATCTCAGTAAAAGAGAAAGAGAGAGAGAACTGAGAAAGGAAGGGAGAAAGAGAGAGAGAGAGAGAATTATTATTTTTATTATTTAACATTATTTAATCTTATTAAACTTAACATTAATATTTGAAAATTAGTAATGTAAATTATCATTTTTTCATAAAATGTATATGTAGGTATGGTACAGTATTTAGTCATAAAAATAATAAGAAAATACAGAATATTGCTCTACGAAAAAAATCCATAAATAATTTATAGATAGGTTCCACAGAAAATTCTGCAAATTGCTGAGTCTGCAAATTGTGAGAACACGAATTGGGGGGGTTTACTGTATACATTGCTACCACTCCTCCTATCAACAAGTCCCATTCATTCTCTCTATCAGTCAACATTTGTAACATTTCACTCGGAGTCCTTATAGTTCATTCAGCCAATCCATTTGCACTCAGCATGTATGGAGTTGTTACTACACGCTTGATATCCCACTCTCTCAACATTTGCTCAAATGGTCTACCAACAAACTCTGGTCCATTATTACTCAACATTCTTACTGGCTTCCTCACACATGCTGGCAACAAGACCATACTGACCACTCTTGCAACATTCTCACTAGTCTTGTTTCTCACAGCTGCACAACTCACAAACTTACTCTTATGATCTACAATAACAACCACTCCTACATTTCCATTTACAGTTACTGGCAAAGTTACACAATCAATTGCCACTAACTCAAATGGTCTTTCATACTCAACTCCAAAACAGGTGGGCTAGCATAGACTCTGATATTTTCCCTTCTGAAATTATTCACCTGTAACAGCCACATCTGTACAAATCTTCCTCAAATATGGGAAAAACATTTGCTCTTTTATACAGTCGATTAACTTAAACTTCCTCATAAGTCCTTATTTCTCATAGACTAACATACACATCCCCACTGCTCCACTCATTGAGAACACTGGAACGTGCATCAACTCTTCCATCTTCTCTCTTGCAAAATACACCACTCCTTCACACAACACAAATCTCTCAGCAAACCATATCCATTTACTCAACAACAGAGACCATCTTCTCCCAGGTGCTCCCTCTCTAATACATCTCTTCAACTCAAACTCATCACTATCAAACACTTCCACTGCATCTCCGCAACATCCTCTGTTGTTAGCAATTCATTCTTGCTCTTATCCAATTCCACTATATCCTCCTCCTTACTCAGATTCCTATCAATCATTCCCACAAACCTGGCCATATTTACCGCCTCACTTTGAATTTTCTCTATTACTGTGCAACCTCATCTTTCAACAGAACTCCTTTCCCAATATCCAGTACAAATCCATTCTTCTGCAAGAAATCTATCCCAAACAGGAAACATCATGGTATTTGCTCATCTCCCAGCACCACAAAACATGCTTCCACCTCAGACTCTCCCAACTATACTTTCAACCTCACTTCCTCCCATCTAACTGACCTCCCTGCTATACCTCTTATTGACACATTCACCACTCTCCTCTTAATGTTCCAATTTATTCTCTCACCATCTCTAATGATACGCGTTTTCACCAACGATATTTGCGCTCCCATGTCAACCAAACCACAATACTATCCTCCACTGATATATGCTCCTTCAATCATTGTATTTCCCCTCTTGTATACACACTGACACTTGTCTCTTCCACCAACCAAACATCCTTCACTTACCTCCTTAATATCATCTCCCACTTCCAACAACTCTATTCTCTCTTCAACATTTTCCTCCTTCTCACACTTCTTTTCATAGCTCTTTTTCTCTAAAACCCAGTTATAGTGTACCCCACCCAAATACTGCAGATGCAGGTCTCACTCACTCTCTTTCACTCCCTCATGCTGATACACCATAGGATTCTCACCCCCAACATGTACGGACACAGTCATCTTATACTTCTTACGCACTGCCATCAAAACCTCCTAAAATGGGGCTACTCCAGGACACATCATAGCTCTCAGACTCTTCTGATACCATTCCACATTTGACACTCCCAAACATCAAGGCCTCTTGTAAACTTCCTCAATCACCTCTGCCCTCAGTTCATTCACACTTCCAGGCACCCACACCTTCAAACCTTCATCCACCAAATCATTCAATCCATACCACACACTTTCAGACATTGAGTCACCACCCCCCTTACTGTCACATGCTACTACTGATCCTCTCGGCAGATACACTGGTTTTTATAACTTTCATTTTATCTTCTTTTCTTTTCCAAGGTAGTCCAGACATCATGTCTGCAATCACATTCCTTTTACCTGGTATATATTCTACCACAAAATCAATGTCACTCTTATCCTCTACTGTTTGCGCAATTCTAGCATCCACTCCCTTCATTTTCTGCAGACACACTTGAGGTTGCTGATCCATACGCACCACAAACCTCATTCCATACAAAAACAGTTGTAACTCTTTCACACAAAACCACAGTGAGCCAATTCTCTCTCAATAGAATATTTTCTCTCTGCGAACTATGCCGAACTAAATGCCTTGCGGACATATGCTATCACTCTATCCCTTTCAGTCTCATTCACCACTTGCTTCTGCATCAAACATCCACCCATCGACACTCCATTCACATCCACATACACTTCTAACTTACTGGCATCTGCACTATAGTCAGGGTAAGCCACCTCCACATCCTTCACCATTTCCTCTTTCAATTTCTCAAATGCTTTCACCATCCTTTCATCCCACCTCACAACTGTGCTCCTTTTACAGCCTATCCATTCTGACAACGGCTTTGCAATCCCCGAATAATATTTCACAAACTTTCTTCCAGACTCGATCAATCTCAAAAATCCACCCAACTCTTGCATGGTCCTGGGTTAAGGGAAATTTCTCACTTTCTCCACAAACTTTTTTGCCTTTCATACCCTAAACTCACTCACCCTATGGCCCAAAAACTCCATCTCTTCCATGAACCACTCACACTTACTCACTTTGACTTTCATCCCATACTTCCTCTACTTCTTCAAAACTGCTTGCACCAATCCCTTGTGCTCTTCTACAGTCTTACTCACCACCAAAACGTCGTCAAGAAACATCAACACATTTTCACAGGGAAGACCACTCAGTACCGCATTCATTGCCCTCTGGAATGCAGCTGGGGCATTAGCCAATCCAGAACTGAGATTGCAGAAGATACTGTTTTTTCATAATCGAGAAAGCAGTTATCAGCCTACAATCTCCCGCCACTGGTATCTGATAATACCCCCTTACCAGATCTATCTTGCCAAACACTTTCATCCCATGCATACTGCACACACAGTCAGACACCACACACATAGGGAATCTTTCTTTCACTGTCACTTCATTTACTCTCTGATAATCAATACACATTCTCAGTCTCCCATCAGGCTTTCTTACCAGCAAAATTGGACTATTCCAAGCACTCTTACTGGGTTCAATTACTCATTTCCTTTCTAATTCCTCAAACTGCTCTTCAATCTCTCGCATTACCAGAGCTGGGAAATGTCAGGGTCTCTGATATATCAGTGTGTCGTCTGTCAGCCAAATACAGAACTCCGGCAACCTAGCTGTCCCAAAGTCCTCCTCATCTTGACTCGGCACACCCTTTTCCCACAACAGCTCATACACCTGCTCTCTCTTTCACACTCAACTTCTCATTCAATCTCACCTTTTCCCTAAACTTTTCTTTACTCCACTCTTCTGACTTTTCCCCTTTTGCCATCACATCATATCCCTTAACATTTTTATCATTGCTCAAATCTACCACACTTCTTAAGCTTCCCAGTCTATCACCCAGATGTATGCCTCTCCACGTGTTCATTTTCACATCCCCACATGCCTGTACACCCGCCTTTGGGTCCTTTACATCCACAATTCCGTCATGCACGTGTGACCCGCTTTATCTCATAACACACAGAGCTACCATCCAACATGAATATTTCACCCAAACTTGCTGCGCCGACTCCAGCATTGGTTCTCTACCCTACTTTCACACCTCACACAGTCCCCAAATCTCATGGCAATTGTACATCCTCCATTGCATACACCTTCACTCCAGAAACCATCTTGAAACTTACTTGCCCATCTTCCTCCACATACAACTTCACGCTTGTTTCACTCCTCATTTGTATCTCTATCATTTCTTGTTCTGGGTACAGTACACTTTTATCCTGTTTTCCTTCAAAAATGTGTATCCCAGCAACATATCATACCTCTCATTTACTCCATCCACAACGTAAAAATCATCCTCCTCCAACCTTATTCCTGCAGCCGTAACCAACTCAACAAACCTCATGTACACCTTTACTTCCTGTTACGTATCCAGCACATTCCTCCCTCCATGCTACATTTTCTTTTATTTTCTCATAGCCGTTTCTGAAGACCACATTTCTGCTACAAACAGTATCAGTCAGCACTTTCAATAACACTCCACCACATTCTACCCTAACATACAAACAACAATCTACTCGTTCCCCAAAATAGACATTCCCACTTACAAACCCAACTCTCACATGCAACATATCTATCCCTTCCATACCAGAGGGCTCACCACTGCAAACCCCCTCCACACTTAATTTCCCTGGGCTTGGGGTTTGGTACAGCAGTCTTCTTCACATGACCCTCCATTCCACATCCTTCACACTTACAGTCAACCCCTGGTATTCGTGGGGGATGTGTACCTCAATCCCCCACGAATAGCTAAAATCCGTGAATACTTGAAACCCTTATAAGAATGCTTATAACTGCCTATTTTGATAGTTCAGACACCAAAAAACTCACCAATAATGCTTATACCTGAGTATTTTAATAATTTTATCACAAAAAACACATTTAGTCATGAAAATACTGTAATTAGTGAATATTTCTCTAAGAAAAATACTGCAAATAGGCAAGTTTCCCGTGAGTATGTGTACATACGTTCCACAGAAAAATCCACTAATAGGTGAAGCTGCGAATCCAGAACCACAAATAGGTGGGGGTCCACTGTACTCAGAGGGTTCTTACATGTCCCGGCAAAATGCCCACTCATTCCACAGTTTCAACAACGACTTCCACTTACTCCTACTCTCCTCCCATTCTGGCAGTCTCTCATTCGATGCCCCACCTTTTCTGCAGCTGAAACATTTCATCTCTTTCGCTTGCGGGCAATTCACCAACATATGCCCTCTCTTTCCACAGTTGAAACAAATATTGGCCCATCCACAATCCACTTACACATGTCCAGTCCTTCTACACCTGTAACACTCCTTATCACTACTACTCATTCCCATCTGACTTCCCTTCACATTCCCATTTACTCTACTCACACTCCCACTCCTACACCTCTCTCAGCTTCTGCTCCAGTTCCTTTTCTCATTATTCCCCACATTCACTTATATATTCTTCCTCTTTCCACCCAGTCTCTCCTACACTCCTCCAACAAGGCTCACATCACATCTATCTCCTCACTCACCACCTGCCATGATCATAGTCCATATAGAAAACAAGGAGAATTTGGTTGGTCGCCAGAGATGTGCAAAAATTTATAGTATGCTCTTGGCAGCAAGTTTTAAGGACAAAAAAAGCTCGTTTTAAGCTATCTCGGTGGGTCCTGGGGTCAAATAGGGGTGAGGAAGGGGGAAATTATATCTTTCCAGCAGAACTCCGGCAGCAGATATTTAACCCTTTCTCAGAACAAGATCTGTTTGGGCCAAAACCCAGTAACATCAGTCTCCAGTACCTCCCGGGTTAACCCCATGGAGGAAGTAGATGAACATGAAGTGGATATTGGCACTGAAATGGCCCTGCTGAACCTGGAAGGATCAGAGGGACAAATTTCAACTAACCATGGGAGAAACCTTCCAGAAGGAATTCTATCCCCCATGCAGCTATCAGATGCTGAAGAGGATCTTTGTCCCAAATTGGGATGCTGTACTAGAATCCACCTAACTCCAACTGAAGTGACTTCATTTCCAGAGGGTCATAGTACCTTACCCAGGACTTCTGCCACTTGGTTAACAGGCAGTTACAGTTGCTCAAGCTCAGTCAGATTGTGCAAGCTCCCCCAAAGAGGGATACACAGCTTGCGGCATTTGATCTATTCCGTAAGGAAATTATGAGTAACATCTAAGATGTCCTTGCTGCAGAATAGCAATATATAAGGGATATGAAGCATGATTCCAAAAAGGAAATTAAGTCAGTTATGTACGCCCTAAAGTGTAAAAGTACTGCATTTTGTAACCAAAAAGTGAGAGTGGATACAAATGCTGCCCAAACAAGGTCTAATGTTAGAATTCTGACTGGAAACAACAGAATGGCCAGTTCAGAATACCTTCAGATTAAAACATAATAGGGGCTCCAATACTCATCCCTGATGATATTGATAATCCTTGGCGGGACACCTCAATGTGCATTTTCTCCCCCAATGTTATCTAATTAATGAGAGAAAAATTATGATCGAAGTTGTACATGTAGAATTTAGAGACAGAATGGCGCCTGGTACCACCTTCACAAGACATGGAGAAACCACTAAAAGAAATGGTTCTCTTACATGTGCATATAGCATTAAAAGCTATAGAAGACACCTTACCAGGTCAGTGGAAAATGGACTTATACTTCCGTTTTGAATAAAGCCCACATTGCTATGTGGCTGTTTTGAATAAGACCCACATTGCTCACCAAGTAGCCCCTGCCTTCTGTCCCTTCACTTTCAAAATAATTAATCATGTGAAGGCAGATTTTCAGAATTTTGTGGTGACTAGAAAATGAGAGACAATGGCAGAATTAAAACCATTTGCCACGGTCATCCCAGTTTCGGAAAATTCCACCAAAGAATGGGCAATGCTACAACTCCCTTTTGAAAGGAAAAGCTCCCTTTAGGTATAGCTATGCAGCAGTTTGGGACCCCTGTGAGAAGAATCTCAAGAGGGGAAAACCTTGGCAGAATTTCATGCTAGGACCCACCTCCTTAGTATTATAACCAATACCGCCTTGCTGGAAGTTGCCAACAAAAGGCTTCCAGAAGATTCCAGAACAATTTTTGCTGTTGTGGCCAAAAGCCTAATGAGAACCCTATGGGAAGCACTCTACGACTTTCTAGAGTGGCGCATGAATGGAAACACTGGAAGTCTCCAACAAGTCACTTCCCAGTGTAACTTCATTATTATATTCCAACCCCCTTCTGTAAGGACCTGTTTGAGGAGACTGTTGTGGCTCAACTTAACAGAATTGTACAGTGTACGCTCTTTGCTCTTCTGGGAAAAGGGGAATTCAGGAAACAAAAAACCTGAAACTTCCCTTTACCCAACCCAAAAAGGCTCGCTATGATGAAAAATCCTATAAGCCTTCAGTCACCCCAAAAGTTTTCCTCAAAGAGAGGTAGGTGGTCAGAAAGGACAACTCTCTACAAAGGGACAACAACAACAGCAAGGAAATTCTTTTCACAAGGTCCAAAGACCTTTTTATAGGGGAAAAGGAAAAGCAGCACCTGGAATGCCTATCAAGGGCAAAGGCAGAGGAAGAGGTGGATACCAATTACATTAACACTGAATGCTCCAACACAAATTACTAAAGGTGATCGCACAATGGAAGAGAAATTAGATCAGACGGAGAAATAACAGGAATCGTGACTGACTAAGAAACCTTATTCCGGTACATTACCTTCGTCAAGATGACAGTGTCCTCGTTCAATAGGGTGCCGATGATGAAGGAGGTAATTACGGGGGGATGCCACTACAAAAGTATGCTGGTTCAAACCTCAGGGTCGAACACGAGGAGGGTTCGAGGGTCAGACAAGGGTAAGGACATCTGTCCTCGGTGGTGTTCTGAAAACTTCTGTCTCTCGATTGCCATTGCATTGTCTGTTAATAACCTTGGAGATTACGCCTCGGCATCCAGGTAGATGGCGCAAAAGGTCAATCTTCATCACGTTTTCTATATAGACCACATGGCATCCAGTTAAACCTCGTGGAGAGTTTGCCATGGCAGGTGTCGTCAACTTTCTCTTTGTTTGGCTCCTCCTTTGCCCGTTGTCTGACACCGCCAAGATGGAATGAAGGTCACCTGGAAACAAGGCCTTAGGCAATCATTTGAAAAGAGAGAAGGGTTAAAGACTTAACCATTTTGGGAATGAAGGAGAGAGTTTATGAAGGTGCGAGTGGAAACCCACAGTTCTAGTAATTAAAACAGTTGAAATGAATTTTATTTCTTTCTCAGTTACGTTACGGATATAAAAACAGGTGAGGTTGCTTGGAAAGAAGTTCCATCCATTGCAATATATATATATATATATATATATATATATATATATATATATATATATATATATATATATATATATCTAATTACACAAATATGACAGATAGAAAATATTTCATACTACCACACTGAGTTTTTTTTATACATTACAGTCATTCCTACATTTGCCTGAATTTCACAAAAACAAAATCTGGAACATGCTATTGAATGTATTCTACATCTGCATATATTTATTCTTGAACAAGTCTTGCAATTACAAGGGAGAGGAAAATCAGGTAGCTGTTGTAGAATGATTCGAGGAGTCCAGCCTGCCTCTTTTTCTACATATCCAAAATGAGTTGGGTTTTGAAAGCATTCTTTTTCATCTAATATTCTGTACCATCTATTGGCTTGAAAATAAGCTCTTGTGATGTGTAGCTCAAGAGAAGAGGAAGTTGGTGGAAGCTTTGTAAAATCCAAATTTTTCATGCGATGGTATTTTAAAGGTGCGGAGGTCATCCATTTTCTTGAATTCTTTTGCCAAGACTCTTGTTAAGTACTCTTCAGCATTTTGTATTATCATATCTGACAATTCCACTCTTCCAAAGTCTTTGAAAAGGTAAGCATAGTCTTCAGCCCTCGCAAGAGCCGCGTGCTTCGTTCCGACTTTACTTGTAGTGTCACAATCACTTAGTGAATGAATGGCAGGTAAAGTTTCAATAATTTGCTTTACTACTATTTCACATATGTTATGCACTGGAATGTATCTTGTTTTTTGTTCTTTTTCAGAAAGGGTCCAAAGACTTTTTAAGCCATTTCCTTTGAAAACTCTGTGATAATAGTGAACAGGACACGCAAGACATCTGTGTCTGATGATGCTATCAGCAGATTTTCTACACGAGTAACATGTAACTGCATGACTAACATGAATGAACAGTCTTTCATCTGCTTCCTCAAGGGCAGAACTTAACTGAGGCACTTTGGTTATTTGGCAATTCTGTAATTTGATTGCTTTTTCCTCAACCATATCACTCAAATACGTAGTTATTGTATGCAGTCTATCTTTATGCTGTATGATGTAGACTTTGAAGAATTTCTGAATTTGATTTTTATTACGGATTGATGCCCAAAAAGTATCCATGTCTTTAGGCAAGGCTGTCATATTGCTTGAAAAATAGTCATATCAATAGGATCTGTTTTCATAGGCATGAGCCTTTCCTCAGCTTTAATACTGTTCTCATAATGCATGTCAAATATTATGTCAATTCTGTCCGCATTCCTTGACAATGACAGAATTCTATTTAAAATAAATTCAGCAAATTCACCAAAGTTTTCACAGATTTTGTAGCAGCTGCAGCAGTCGTATGGGCATGGAACATAAAATCAAAGACTAAGCAAGCGGTGGATGGAGGACTGTGGATGGGTTGATCTTGCATATCTGTCAAATATTTTTCTAGCTCATGGACCAGTTCAGATTTGTTGGTTTTCAGTATTGTGCCATCTCTTGTCAAAAGGAAAGATGTACCTGTTAGTTCATATGATAAAAGAGTGTATCAACAGAATAATTACGATCTCTAGCTATTTCAATTATTCTTTAAGTATTAGATGTTTCTTTTGCTACATCATTACTTTTTACATTAGTTTTAGAATTAAAACCCTTCTTTCTAGTCAACGGATGAAGGAGTTGTTTTGACTTCTGTATAAAAACTTGGTCACGGAATTCATTGTTTTGTTTTCGTCCCTCAGTGATGCATTCCATTTTAAAATTCGTTTCTTCCATTGGTAAATGCTTTACTGTTGCAAAGTTGATAACTAGGTCATGCTCTACTGAAGAGAAAGGGTTATGCTTGCTTATAATGAAATTCATAACTTTCATGATACACTGGTTATCTTTTTTTTTTTTAGTCACAGTGTCCGAAAATGCATGATGTAGGTCATACTCATCATTTTCAATAATTCCAGAAATTCTAATGTGAAACATGTTGAGTGAATGTGTAGGCTATCATGCTTGATTACATCATGAAGGGCCACAGCCTCTTTCCTTCCAGTTAAGCCTCCTTGTCCTCTTGCTGGCTTGTTATAGCACATCTCTAAACCTTGATCCATGCCTACACTGCTAACATTCCTCTCTCTATGTTGAACTACGAAACCCCTTCTAGCAAAAGAATGAAAGACACTGGGATGTTTTTCTTCAAGTTTCAACCAATCTTCATAGTAAACAGAGCCCCGTCTTGCATAATTTACCTTTCCATAGTAAAAGAATAATGGCAGTGCTCTCTGAAAAGCAGATATATGAAGCTTCCAGTTTCCTTCTATGTCGGCACTTATGATATCTCTCAGTACTGGGACGAGTTCATATAAAAAAGTGTTCCAATAACAAAAGACTTTAGACTTCTCTGCCCCTTTCCTCAGAAACATCATAAAGTCTGTACGAAAATCTTGCAACAGATGGTGTGCATCTTTTACTTTCTTGCACTGTACTGTCCTTTTCTACACACAAATCTTCAAGCTTCTTAAGCTGTGTAAAGAGTGACTGCTATTTTTCATATTCTATGTTGGCAAAAAACTCACAAAGTTGTATTCGTCGTGTAGCTTTTACACTCTTCATTGGGAAGTCGGTAGAGCTGTGGACTAGCACTCGCTAGGCCCGAGTTCGAATCTCCGGCCGGCTGATGAAGTGTTAGAGGAATTTATTTCTGGTGATAGAAATTTCTCGCTATAATGTGGTTCGGATTCCACAATAAGCTGTAGGTCCCGTTGCTAAGTAACCAATTGGTTCTTAGCCACGTAAGATAAGTCTAAGCCTTCTGGCCAGCCCTAGGAGAGCTGTTAATCAGCTCAGTGGTCTGGTAAAACTAAGATATGCTTACTTTTTATATTCGCTGTATAGCTTCTGCAATTATAGCCGTACCTCGAGCTCCTCTTGAATAGTGATTGCCTTTTAGTACATTCTCGACCACGTACTTCAGTTTCCATCAGTGCTTCTGCAATGCCGCTGTCCTCCAGGTATTGTCCTAAGCAGTTTATAATTATTTTTGTGGTGTGAAAGGAGCATAAACCAAGAAAATATTTTCAGATTGAGAGGGAAACAACAACTGAAGCTCCTTAGCAATGTGATAAACACCTTCATCACTCCATGGAGACCCATAATTCTGATTCACTTGCTTCATTGCATCTTGGAAGTTTACCATAGTTGTGTAAATAGAGGACTGGCTGGTTGCAGGATATGGAAGAACTGGAACACTTGCTGAAGTAGTTTTGGGAGGATATTCTCTACTAAAAGCGAATTAAAAGCACGCCATGAAGGTACTGTCACGGCTTCTGAAAAACTGCCACTTTGCAAGTTATAAGATGATAAAAATCATGCCATTAACCAAATGAAATCCATATTGGCTGCCCCCATAGACGCTATTGATGTATCTGTGTCATTAAATGGTACAAAATCAGAATTAATAACTCCTCTACCTTTAGGTCTGATAAATGGTACAAGTTCTTGACGTTTCAAGATATCATTTAGTTTTTTCTGGCGCTTGCCTGTAAAACAGACATTCGAGTCGATGTGTATGCTTTTTCTCTCTGGCTCATCCTGAAACAGAACTAGAACTGTATCATGTGACCCTCCAATGCCAGACTCTGTAGCCTTTTCATGACCAGAGTTGTCCATGGAGGCAAAAATTGGCTTATTACGATCAGATTGTGGGGATATTGGAACCCTCTTATTTTCTGTGTAACTGATCCTGCTGTAAACGAATGATTCACTCTTTGAAGTATTACGATCTCGCCTCTCGAGATCGACAGGTTCTTTACTGAAACAAGCAGTTGGGCTGAAATGATTGACGAGAGGTCACAAACAAAGGAGAGAGGAGCAGAACAAATACAAAGAAATTACCTTAAAATTAATTTATTTACAAATTATATACATAATGTACAATTGAATCAGGTTCAGAAACTAAACAGCACAAATAAATGATTCAGTGATATAAAAGCCCAGTAAACAAACTGAAAATAAATTAATAAACAACACTTGGGCAATAACCAGGCAGCATAAACATAGCATGAACAGACAGCATGACAAATACAGAGGCAGCAAAAAAAAATAATGAAACAATACACAAGCACCATAAATACACAGGCAGCATAATAATAATGAAACAAATACACGAGCAGCATAATAAATACACAGGCAGCGTACTATCATAGCTAATGCAAACTCCAACGTGATTCAGTGAGGTGATCAAAGGTTTGGATTTACAAGTTTCATGTATTGCTTGAACACTACAAATATGGAATGGCGTTTTCTTCGCCCCGTTATGGAAAATATAATAAAATATCTGGAAAAGCGTGCCTCCCTTCTTTTTCACATGTCTTATTCGTGATAATTACATTATTGACTTAAAAAAGGTGTCCCAAACTTTAGGCCGGTTATTGTCCAAGTGTGAGAGACTGTATTCCAGATCATGCTCATCACAAAATTTATCCTCTAGATGGAAATCATAATTTTCAAGCTCATTTGCAAGTTGTTTTGTCCCTTCTGTTAAGGTGTTTGATGTCCATATTTTCTTAACAGCCTGTGAAACACTTGTCTTACAAGAAAATACCAGTTGGGATTTTGAGCGCTCTTTTGGACTTGGAAATGCAATGCTGTCTCCGAAATGGATGATCAAAAGAGTTTTAACCTGCCTGTTAGAAACTCTGTCCTCAAGTTGATATTCACCATTCATATATAAGGAAAGCTCAGATAACCATATCCATTCTGAGAAAAATCAAGGTTTCCGGAAATCTCTGAAAAGCTTTCTCAACTGTGGTATCGTGAAGAAGTTTTTCATACTCTTCTGTATGTCTTGAGTATTTATTCCATTAGATAAGTGCTCTTACATGCTGAGTGGCAAAGAACATCAGCTGCAAATACACTGTGTCATCCAGAGTAGGCTGCTTGTCCTGGGAAAAACTTCATCCTGAAAGTAATGTTTTGCTAACAGGAATTATTCAGTATGTTCCTTTCATCTATCCTTAATAATCCTACATCACCCTTATACTTTCTATTGCCACAAATAACACGCCAATCACCCTCGTGTTTACGCCTACCCGAGTGCCTCCTGTCACTTTCATTTATTTCTATATCCAGAGTGCTTTCCCCCTTTCTTCTTAGTTCTTTGTGCTTTCAAACAGTATCTCTTAACAGTATCTCTTATAGCACTCCAAATTGTAAAAGAATTCACTTACGTTTTCAAATTTTTCAAATAGTTCATTATCATCATAAGCCTTGGAAGCTTCTGTTAACATAAACTGCGTAATCCAGCTGAACTTGATTTTTTCACCATTTTAGCAGATGGAATAAGTTGCACTCCCTCCATGATATTTTCAAATTCAATACCTCTTCAATTTATCATCGCTACAATCAGTAAAATAGAAGTAAACATCTTCAGCATACACTCTACCAGCAATAGATTGCAAAAATACGACAAGTAAAATAATTTTAAAATGACATAATATCAAGCATAATCTTTTTTTAACAATTTTGAACTCTGTAATTTTTTTTTTTTTCTAAGAGAAGTGTAAGGTGTCAAAGAAACGAGCAGGTAAAAGTTACTGCTACTTTAGGCTATTACAGATCCAGGTAGTTTATATAGCGGCCGACTGACGCCGGCCCGCGAGAGACAATGGAATTGACTGTGACCTGAGGTCGAAACAATAAACAATAATATGCAGTGAACGAGTATAAATTACAACACAAAACATACAGAACTACAATATGGATACAGCCTTGATGCCTGTGAATGGAGAAACATGTGATACACAATGTGTGACATTTGTATAAATACGCATAAAGTAAAAATGGTTAAAAATGCGTGACCTGGCACGTTTTAGGCGTGACTAATTGAGTTTGAAGAAAATGGGAAGTCACCAAAGAAAACATGCTCAGCGGAGACTTAATTAATGGCGCCGCCGAAACACTACGCCGGCGCCAATGTGGTGACTTTACAGAAGCACCTGTTTTTGAGATTCAAATTTCCCCCAAAACAAAACATTTTAGGACATATACTCTCTTTGCATTAAAACAAGTCAAATAGTAAATGGGTTTAGAATTGACAAAACTTGGTGAAAAATGTATTTTTGAACTCTTGTAATTTTTTTCTAGGGGTGCTCGTTTGTGAGGTACAGACAAATTTTCCTTCCAAAGCATAGAAAAAATTATTTTTGGCACACTTTGACTAACATTACAACAAATGATATAAGTAAATGAATTTTAAAATGCAAAAACATGGCGTAAAAATGTATTTTTGAACAACATTGAACTCTTGTAATTTTTTTATGGAAGCCCTCAGTTACGAAATAGAGACAAATTTTGGAACGCAATCGATTTCAGCCCGGCAGCCATTTTTGAAAAAATCTCCCATATCAGAATTGCGCACCCAAGCTAAAAATTATTCCTAGACATCAAAAAAACACTTTGTGAAGAGAACTGCTGTATACACCTCCGTGCAACAATCACCACCTCTGCGGCTTCTAGACTGATAAATTCATTCATGCACACATCATGTGAACTATTTTATCATGAAATTTCACATTTCATTGTGAATAATTATTACTCCTAACACATTTTTGTCAAAGGTGTCTGTCTTTTATACTAACACATTTTTTTTCCCTTAAAATAATAGGCTACCCTCTCGTTTTCTCTCCACAATATAAGAAAAAGGAAGTTGCACCAGCAAAAAATGGATAAAATGAGAGTAATAATGAAAGAAATTCCCCTAAAAATCTACTAAATAGTGTTAAAACAATAGGAATACCGTATTTGCAGTATGTCAAATTTCCAGGTAAGAAGTAGAATTTTCCATCATCATGGCCACGCCTAAAGCACTACCACTCTTGAAACGAAGTAAATTGCTGATTCTTATCAACTCAGCATTCCTTCATGCTCATGACTCAACCCGTACCTTCTCATTCATCTTCATTTAAATGTAATGATAATACTCATAATAAACAGGTTTGAAGTAGGGAAAACCTACTTTTGGTAGCCGCTGTTCATCCTCAAAGGAGTTACTCTTATGGTCCTAGAGGGGCTCCATAAGATAGACCAACCAATTTCAAAGAATTTTCTTCTAGTTGGTCCTGGCCAGTATAGTACACGTTGACACTGATAGAATATAGGACTCAAGACAAGAGGGCTCTTTCTCTTGTCTACAATGACTGCCTAGGTTCTTCCTTGTTGTAACCTGCAGACGTGGCAACTGCACATCGTCCAGTGTCGTGTCAACAACGAGCTCTGCGTCAGACCGACTATCCATTATTCTTTTCAGGTCTATGCAGGAAATTTTTCACCCAAATCCCATGCCTTTTCGTCTGGGAAAGTGGGTGGGTTTGAGGACTCACAGCGGCTAACAAAATTAGGTTTTTCATACCTCAAACCTGTTTTTTTAAAGGGTCTGTTCTGTCCTCAAAGGAGCTTACTGAAGATTTTGACAGGTGATGAAATGGCCAGTCTTAAAACTCAATCTCAACAACCCAGATAAAATTTTTGGTCCAATGTTAAGCCGCAAATCATAAACCACATTCTTTATTCCAGATACCCATATGGTTTGGCAACAAAGAACATGAAACTAAACACGAACTTACAATTGTTAAGATGTAGTTCCAAAGTGACTTACCTAAATATTCTGGGATTGGTCGTGGTATTGTCGCACCTTTCCCAGCAATATCTTACATCAAGAGTACCCCTGGTTTACCACCATAGTGCCTATGGGGTCAGGACTTACTGTACCATCTGCTGATACATGATGTAGTCGAATTTGCTCGAACTCATGGCAAAAATGTTCCTTATGACCACCCTGTACACTCAAAGACTTTTTCGAAAGGAACATTTCCAGTGAAAACACGATGTACATTACTTACCTTTCGAATATCATGCAACTTAGGAATGGAGTGGCGTTTGCCTTTTTAATAAGGGGTTCCAAAATTATTCTCAGCCCATGTAGATGGAGTAGCATGTTGTGATAGGGTGTAGGAAAATCGGACCTTCTGGGATGTTTGCTGTGACCTCTAGGTAACCTTAAATGCCTGAACCAGGCATAAATTTTACTTGACAAATTGAGTTCCCTTTATCAGAACATGAAATTTTCTCTTTAAAGGGTTCTTATTCTTGGCCATGAATGATGGTCCAGGAGACAGTAATAGAGGATGGTTAGCTGCATGAGTAATATAGCATTGTCACCGTATAAGAGAGCTCCTGATGCAAAAGCAGTCAAGAAGATCGCCTTTTGCAGCATACATGTTATAGTTGTGCCGGGCCCAATGAATTGATGGATTGACAGAAGCCTAAGCACTTCATTCAGGGACCCGGGAATGGGAAGCCTTGCAGGAGCAGGATATTGTAATGTAAAAGACCAGAGAAGGGAAATAACAGCTTCTATGGTAGAACCAATTCCCAATCCATAAAGCAAGGGTTCCGACAATGCTGCCTTGTATGCCATAATTACTATAACATCAAGGCACTTGTCTTCAAAATGATATATAAGAAAACATAGAAGTATTTCAACAGAGATCTCAGCTAGCCTCTTACAGTAGCATGGATGTAATCTAACCATATCTTACATACAGATTATTATTGTCAAAGAGATGATGTCTGTAGTTTCGGCACTAGCTACCTAGCAATGTTGGGTGGGTAATTTCCACGGAAGACTAGATTTTAAATTCCACATGTGAAGGCCTTGGCTCAGCAAGGAGGACACGTAGACGACTTTCCTCCTTACTGTCTGGGATATAACAGTGGACGATAATGGAACTGAGTTCTTTGTCCATAGTTGAAGCAATGGGAACCAATGCCTGCATGGCTAATTTGAGACTTAAGTAAGCGGTTTTGTTGAAAGTTACAAGTTTGTTAAAAAAACCTTCAAAATCTGGGACAGTGAAGGAAAAGGTATAACATCCTTCACTTGTCCCAGTCTTGTAGGAATGCATCTCTTGCTATTGCTTGATTGTCCAGGTTTGGAGACACATACACTGGAAGTTGATGGTTCTTGCAAGTGGCAAACAGGTCCACTTCCGGATATGGAGCATGTTGGCAATTAATTGACAGATGTGATTGTCTAACATTCATTCAGGTGACGCTGTTGTATCCCCTGATAAAGGGTCTGCTATTACATTGAAAGACCTTGTGAGGAGAATTGCTGACAAGTGCTGCATGATAGAGGGTCTGTTTTCTAGGAGACAGAAAGACAGCCATTAGCTCCAGAATGTTCATATGACACTTCCTCAGAGTAGGTGACCACCTCCCTGCTACCTGATGGTCCTCCTAATGGCCTCCCCAACCTGCCAAGGAGGTATTTGTGTGTATTATCACTTGTACAGATGGAGGAGTCAGGGCAACCTGTTTTGCCAGAAACCCCTTCCAGGTCCACTGCCAGACCATTGCCCCAACTTTTGACTCCTTTGATAAAGTTTTTCTTGCATGTGATAGTCAGAACTTGTTTACATTTTTTAGTTGCAATCTGAGGATTGGTCTACCACAGATGCAGACTGTAACAGACCAATTATACACTCTAACTGATGTCTTGAAATGCTGGGCTGTGCCAGGAATCTTTTGAGTTCCTTCCTTATTCTGTTTTGCGTATTCATGGCACTTTAAAGACTATGAATTAAATTTAGAAGGAATGGCTAATTTGACTGCTGAATAGAAAGAATTGAATAGTACTGTGTAATTCAGTGTGTTGGATACTTGTTGCATACAGTTGATAATTGGTGTTAGATTTTATAAACCACATATTTATACTCTTTAAACACTGCCTTACATATGTGATTTTCCAGATATTGAAGAGCCATATGGCAACAAGTGCTGGTTTGAGAAGGCAGTAGAAGCAATTGCTCCTTTTATGTCTCACTGCGATTTTGCTATCAGAGGTCTCTCCCTTGAAGATTACTTCATACACATGAAGCCTTACCTTATGTGGACTTATCAGGTAAATTTTCATGTATTGATGTCATTTAAAGTTAGGTGAAATGGCTTGATAATTATGACAAGGTAATCAATAGTTAGAGATGCTACTTCCCTCCTCCACCTCTCCCCCCCAACCTTAAGTTTAAGATATTTTTATCTACTGGTAGGTCTCACTTCATTTAGTCGCATTCAGTAAGTTCACATGTGTATTGCAGCTCTTGACCTGATTGTGCATCTTTTTTCATTTTTTAAACATTCAATGCCCATTATTTAGTATTCATCTATCCCTTTTATGTTTTTACTTAACTGGCACTTATTAAATCATTTTGGTGTTTGGTTTGTACATTTGCAATGAATGTCTTTAGTGTATACCTGTTGCTGCATATCACCCAATGAGTTTCTCAAGAAAGTTTGTAACTTCAAATAAGCTACTGTTTTAATTTATTTAATTATGATTTCGTTATGTTTTCTGTCATTAGTTTGGGATTATACACACCAGTAAAGTATCTTTTTGTTTAAAAAAAGTGTCTGTAATTCTTTGAGTTTAGATGTTTAAAACTGTCCTTCAGCAGAAATACAGAAGACAGAAAACCATAGTACAAGTTAGTAATTTACATTTTCTATTTTGAGACATTAAAATTCACTTTCTATCATTGAACTAGCAGAATTTAAGGTAACAGGTGTCTGATGAAGCCTAAATCTTGGTGATATACAGTTATAATTTCACTGACAAAGACATTGAATTTGAAGCAGCTAGCGGGGTAAGAATCATTCCCAGGGAGATGCAAGTTGAGTGAAGAAGTGATTCCTGCTCTTGTTAAGGCTTAAGAAGGAGGAATGTCTGTAAGAATGAAAGAGAAAATGCCCACCGGAATTTTTGTGAAATCACATAAGAAATATGAGGGTGATAAATTGACTCATATACCAGAAGCTGAAGAAGACCTGAATGTAATAATGAATGAATTATAGTAAAAGCTGCGGCTCTTTGCGCTAATCCCTGCCCACTGCACAACAGTGATTGGCTAGCTCTCGAAAGGAGAATGACGACACACTAATTAACAGCCCATAACCCATATGATTGCCAGCACGGATTTGACTCCGTTCAGTGATGTTCAGCGCCGTGCATGATGACACCACGGATTTGAGTTCCTGGAGTTGTGAAGTTTGCAGTGATCTCTGATAAAAGTATATTAAGCTATATAATATTTTCATTATGAAGATCTTGGATCATTCTGTCTGTGCATCTTTTTTTTTTTTTTTGATCATGCACAGCCTTAAATATATGCACCTTGCTTTTTTTAGACTGGTTGTTGGCCTAAGTAAGCGGTTCCACCTAGACCACATTTATTGAAATGAAGCATAGACTTATGCAGCCAGTTCCAATATTAGGGGATTAATTTGTCATAAGCCTGCATTTCAAATGTTAATATCATTGTGAGATAAGGCCCACATATCAGATTCTTGTGGTTTTAGACAATGACAGGACAAGGCCAACATGTCAATTTCTTATTGCAAATATTTTTCTTTCTCGTTTCTGTTGGAAATCGAGTAGCTTTTAATCATTATAGTAGCTTCGACCCTACGATGCATACTGTATATGCATACATTTGAATATACTTGTATAAGCAAGCACATGCATAAACATGTACATGTGTACATGCGTCGATGACCATAGTAATTGTAACACCACTTATATACCACAGAGAATAGAAGTAAAATTGTGGGCATGTAGCCAATGGTACACAGACCGGTCATAGGGCTGTCTCACCGCTTTACACACAACTATCAAACTGCTCCAATAAATTATATTGAAAATATTTTTACAAAAGGGATAACAATGTATTACTGTGATAATTAAACATAAGGCTGCTGAGGCATTTCTATGGAAATGAAGGCGGTGGTAAGAAAGCATTATAAGATACATAACGAAATAAGAAAAAATAAATAATAGCTGAAAAATACATGATTCATTTGATTTTGGGGGCGTTCTTGTAAATTACCCTGTTGGATAAAATGATAAGTCTCTCTCTCTCTCTCTCTCTCTCTCTCTCTCTCTCTCTCTCTCTCTCTCTCTCTCTCTCTCTCTCTCTCTCTCTCTCCCTGTTGTTATGAGAATATTCTGGCTTAGACTGTTTTCATAAAGATCTCAAGCTTTTTCAAATACCTTTGACCTTTGACAGTCAGCTTCCCAGTAATAAGGCTAATCTTAATAGGTTTTTACAATTTTCAACAGTTATTACGTGTTGACTGGTCAAGGTGTGGTGGAAACTAAATTCCCCATTCTTTTAACCAGTTGTATAACTGTGGGCCCATTCTAAGATACCTAATTTCCAACATCTGTATTATCTTTGCCAAACTTATCATTGGATCAGTCTCTCCTACAGGTGAATGAATTTTACAGAGTAATGCTTTCATTCCTTCGATAAGCATCGGAATGTACATAACAGCCTATATCACCTGTTGAGAGATCGAGAAAGTTTTGGCCTCATTTAGTTTCTCTGCATCAAGGCTCAAGGAGGGAGAAGACTGGAAGTCCAAAGACATTGCTGCCAGGTGGATGGCTGTCTTCCAAACCAGTGACCTCCCTAACATGCTGTCTGTCTTCTCTTACATACTGAGTGTACCAGCTTTAACAGGTTATGTCGAAAGGATATTCTCAGTTATGCAAAATAAGTGGACTGACACCAGGAATGGGTTCTCCATTGAGCTCATTAAATCCGAAGTCCCTTTAACCCAAAATTTCGAAAAGAGTCGTGCTGTCTTTCTCACAACCATTGCAAAGGATAAAAGGCTTCTTGCTGCAGCAAAGAGCAACACAAAATATTCATGGGAAAAAGTAGGAAACCTGGGAATGACTGATATCCATAGTCTATTTCCCTAATTCACTGAAAATTTGTATGATGTTACCTTTCAGTGGCTATTGTAGTTTAGCTGCACGTAGCCTCAGAATGCCCCAGCTGAAAGGGCTTGCTTCGCTCGCCGTAACTTTTCCTCGTTATACAACTATGTTCTGTATTTTGCTGAGCTCAAGGTGGCAACCCTACTCGTGTGTGTGGATATCTTTTTTTTCGTACATGGTGTTGTATCGAATTGTAAACGCAGTCAGCTGCAAAGATTTCTTTCTTCTTTGCTTCGTCCTGTTGGTCTCTTCATAGTCACTGATTTCTTAACTTCACTGGTTATCTTATACTTTTAACTCTTCTCTATTTTTCTTGATGATTCGAGTAAATTTCTTTTTTATTTTTTTCCCTCTTTTAATCCTTGTGACAGTGTAATTTTTTTTTCTCTCTCTCTCTTTGTATTCTGTGGTGTGTTCAAATCAGATGAATTTGGAATGGTGTTTAGAAACTCTCTGAAAACAGGGCTGAGATACGATGAAAATGTTTTGTCGATGATTTTTTGTTGTAGAGTTCACTAGGCAATCTTGTTCGGTCTATTACCTACATTCTCACGCTAATGTTTTTCTTTTTCTATCTTTAGTGCCACTTTATTCACTTGTACTGTCATCCGTGTATCTCATGCTGCTTGCCAACAAATATTTATTCCTCTTTTATAGGTAGAGAAATATCTAAGGTAGGTAGCCAGCCTTGGTCATTGGGTTCCACATTAGGTAGGAGCTAAGTTAGTTTCTTCACACTTGAAAACTGATATTCTTCAGGGGTAGTCACTACTGTTGGTAGTTTTTGTCCTTTATTGTACCTTTATTTATGTACTCCACCAACTATGAATGAGCTGTTTTTCTGGAGTTTAGCTGGCGTTCAAGACCAAAATTAACTAAGTCTAAAAATTGGCCATGAGAACAAAATTTAATTTCACACGCACTGGGGGCGAGTATGAAAAATTTCTAAGTCTCGTCATCACACAGAGTCACTTGACATGCACTGAGGATAACACCTTCCACGCCCAATCTCTTTCATCTTGCTACTCTTCTTGCTTCTCTCTCTCCCCCCCTCCTTTTATAGAGTTTTTGGGGCAAACATATTATGACTTCATAATCGTGTCATAGTTAAAGTGACGTCCAAACTACCTTACTGTTTAACATTCCTACTGCATTCAATATTCATTGTTTTTTTACCATCACCACTCCCCTTTGCTATTTTTTCTATGGGTTAGCTAGTTGTCATCTGCAATGGAACTGTCTGTTAAACTGCTGAGTTCGCTTGTTGCCACCTGCTGCGGATTGGTTATTAAGGTTTTTTTATCGTTTCTCATTAAACATTTCTGATTAGTCTTTACTTACTTTCTCTTTTTCTTTACTGAACAGACTCTTAGTCTTACAACTACATGTCCCTTATTAAAATTTTATAATGGCTTCACTCCCTGTAACACACATACACACACACACATATATATATATATATTACACTACACAGTAGATGTTTAATTAATAAATGCGGTGAAAAACACTCAGAAAAACCTAGAGAGGATGTTTAGCTGTTATCTGACCAACTTCCTAATTAAGTAAAACTGTGACGTTAGGTATTCTCAAGATGTGGGAACTCACCACATTACTTCGTGATTGCGTTCTCTGGAAATGTCCAGGTTCCGGTGTAGGCGTGTGTTTGTGCATTTCTTTTGGGCAGAGTCCAGGGTGTGAAGGGATTAGTTATGAGAAAAAAGGGATTTTTTGGCTCGACTCCGCCACACTCTGTTTATGTCTTTGAGTTTCGCTTTTAAGAGCAGGTCTGTCACTGAGGCAAATTGAAGGGACCCAAGGACCCTTTTCTTGGGATCATGGGATGCCGATTGATTTTTGAGAAATTTTCTGGTGAGAGATGCTATCTCCTTCCTCTTGGGAGGTGGGAGGGATAACGTGTGAGCAGACAAATCCCACTGTAGGCCCAGCCACTGAAACCGGGACTCCGGAGTCAGGTGAGACTTTTGTCTGTTCAGTTGAAAACCTAACGATTCTAGGAAGTTGATGACTATGGTCGTAGCCTTCTGACACTCCAGAACTGTTGGTGCCCAAATTATCCAATCGTCCAGGTACGCTGCTAGGGATATCCCTCGGGACCGGAGTTGTTGAACTACCGTGTCCGCCAGCTTGGTGAATACTCTGGGCGCAATGTTTAGGCCGAAGGGCATGACCTTGAACGAGTAGGCTTGATTCCCGAGTCTGAAACCGAGGAACTGAGAGAAGTTCCGCAACCGGGACGTGATAGTAAGCGTCTGAAAGATCGATGGAGGTGGTGACGGCTCCACGCGGAAGTAGAGTCCGTACCTGAGCTTTCACCGGCTGACACGGGACTGGACTCAGAAATGACCATTCGAAGACCAACACTGAACATTATTAAAAGTCTTCAGTGAAGACTCTGTGGTTTGAGTCCCATCGATTAAGACTGTGAGCATTGCTGTGGTAGGAACCATGTTTGATTTCCCAAACTGTAGATTGCTTTTTTCATTTATATATTGTCTCTTGTGTCAAGCATTTATTATATTGTGTGTACTTTGTAAGTAACATGGGAGGAATTCCCATATCTTTATTTTTATGCATTTTGTTTAATAAGGGATTTATTTGACTTCTTCAGATGTTCCACTGAGTAAGAGGTTAAAGATGTACTCATTGGGAATGTTCTGGACTTTGACTTATTTTGACCTATTGTGAGTTAACAATGTAAAGACAATAATAAGTTAAATATGATAGACTGTAATATGATTGATCTTTTGGGGAACAATAGTATTTCATTTTATTTCATCTCTTATTTGTTTGCAATCTAGTTATGTTAGATTTTGTCAAATAAACTATTTTGGGTAAAGCTTGTTTCGCTGTAGACCTGAGAGAGAGAGAGAGAGAGAGAGAGAGAGAGAGAGAGAGAGAGAGAGAGAGAGAGAGAGAGAGAGAGAGAGTAGCTACAAATATTCCCTACCAGTAGCCTTTTGTTGCGGTCACTATCAAGCTACCAATAGATGGATCTTCTTGATTTTGTAGAAGTAGGTAAGCAATGAGATCTCCTCTCGACTGGGTAACATACATACATATATATATATATATATATATATATATATATATATATATATATATATATATATATATATATATATATATATATATATAATTAAACCCCTGTATTCACGTTCTCATGATTCGCGGTCTCACGCATTCGCTGGTTTCTCTGTGGAACATATCTAGTCACTATTCGCAAAAAATTCGCCCATTTGCGGTATTTGTCACTGAGAAATATTCAATAATTACTGTATTTTTATATAATTTTCATGAATAAATGCACTTTTTGTGATAAAACTATTAAAATACTCAGGTATAAGCATTTTTTACAGGGTTTTTCTTGTGTTTAACTATCTAAATGGGCAGTTCTAAGTGTTTTTAGAGGGGTTTTAAGTATTTGCATGATTCTAGCTACTCGTAGGGGTGTGGTACCCATCCCCACGAATACGGGGCTTCACTTATATATATATATATATATATATATATATATATATATATATATATATATATATATATATATATATATATATAACTTATAAAAACGTTTTTAATATCCTCTACCTCGGATTTTCATATATATATATATATATATATATATATATATATATATATATGTGTCATATCCTGATATATCCGTCGCTGGTTCGATCCCACGGACGGTGGACTTATTATCAACTATATATATGAAAAATATATTACTATCCGAGGTAGAGTGAATATATTTGTAGCTTTCTGTATATGAATCATGATGTGATAAATAGTCATATATATATATGTATATGAAAGTGAATGTTTCTATATTTGTTTAGCTTTTGTAGAAATTCAAACCGCTTGACAAACCGAGACAAAATTTTGCACACAGCCTATGTTACCCCAGAAAGGTTTTTAACTGAAAATCAAACCCCTACCCCGCGACGGACATACAAACACAGACAAAACAAATGGAATTTTCATTTTTATGTCACTTTTCCTTCAGTTTTCTGGGTTTATTCTCGTTTTTCACCTGACAGATACTTCACCTTTTCTTCTGGTGCTGCCAGAAGTATGGTTACCTACAACAATAAATTCCCTGTAACATTAATTTTTATCAGACTTTACGTGAATTTTTATCATAATTTATGATAATAATTAATATAATTGTTTATTACCTCGGTGAAATCTACACTGAAAACATAAATCGATAATTTCTTTCCATAGTAAGCGAAGCCGAGTCTGTGCATGCGTAGTAGTGGTTTAACACACCTTGGACACTCCAGTGGTTAGAATTAATTATGGTGCGAATTGGCAAAAAACTTCACTGCATATGGAAGATAAGTTTCTTTTCATGTTGCTTGGTACTGATTGCCTGGAAGATAATGACTGGAAATTCTAGATTAAAACTTTATAGGAATGTAGATCATTATATTTGGAAATCTTTTCCGAAAGGCACTTCTTTTTAACATGCTTGTTTTCCCATTTGTATGGGGTAAGCACGATGCATTCTTTTGAAGGACTTTGATTTGACTTTGGGGTAGACTGTAGTCTCGATCGGCTGCCCTGCCTGTCATCGCTTAGACCCCGGTAGCATATGTACATGTATTGTACTAGTCACCAGCGCCCTTCTCCCAGCAGCGAGGAGTTGTTGCGTGGTTAGGTCAACAGTCAAGACGTGTGAGGTGTCTGTTATGTTTTTAGAAGATGTTGGAGTGGGTTTGTTTGTGTGTGTTTAGTCTGTAACACTCATTTGCTTTAAGCAAACCTATCTGTTGATTACATACATAATCTCGAGGTGTCTACACAGATAGCAAAGTGCCCTCCTTTCTGATTTCCGAAAGGCACTTGGAGGGTAAATGTATTAGATGCAAATAGGTATTGAATTAAGAAATGTTAGCTACTGCACTTTGAGAAACTCGAAGTGCTCACAGCTACACAACAATTCATACCTTTTGCTGATGTAATCATACACAGTAAGGAATAGTATTCCCATCATTTAGGAAAATAAAGCTATTGTTTATGGTTATGTATTAGAATGATATATATTCATTTCTATCTTTTATCGACATGTATTTATTCAAAAGAATAAACCTAACATTCCTCCAAGAAGGGAAAGATTTTGTTAGATTCTTGATTACGTTATTTCACGAATTGACCAAGTTTATAGCTGCCATACATGTAACTTTTTATACAATTCTACGTTAATCTGTTAAGTTAAAAACATTCCTAAAACCAATATGAAAAATACGTAGCATGAGTTGAAGTTAGCTGTATAGGAAAGTATTTTGCCACTTTTTTTCTTAATATGATGAGGAGGTGGAAGGCTAACTCTTGCAGCAGTTCACTTAATAATAGGAAAGGAGTATAGACTAAATATTTCTTATTAAAAAAAGATGTCTGTTCTCATACAATATTAATGAATGAGGGTTGGTTCAGTTTTTTATTAATTGGACAATGAAGTTTACTTTAATTACAGTAACACATATCATAAAAAGACATCATTGGCCTAGGCCTATACCAAATTGTATGTATCACATGGAAATATTTTTTTAGATTTTTATTGTATGGTTTGGAATTAAAAACGGCCTACAAATAGCACCGAAGGGTCCAACAGTAAAATGAATAAGCCCACTGTATACATAATTTATTCATATTCTGATCAGAGCATGTGAGATGCTTCCCAGATGAAATACAGAGGCAAACTGTCATGAAATTGGCACTAACCATCCATGCCTGCAGCTACCTATCAGTCAGTCAGAAGATATTTAGGTAATACCATCAGTTCATCCGTTCTGGTGAGTGGATTGTATCTGCCCACAAACTGTTGTCTACACATAAGTTTTAACAGCAGTTTCGATTAACTGACAGAAGACATGACAGGTAAACTTGATCATGAATACACGGTCTTAGGTTGTTGGCTTCTATAATAGTGAATGGATTTGTTGGGAGAGAGTGAGAAAGAGAATGAAAGGAAAAGAAGAGAGAGGAGGGGGGTTGTTAGGGAGGAGAAAGCAGGAGAGAGAGAGAGAGAGAGAGAGAGAGATAGAGATAGTTTATTGAATGTCATTCAGAGTTTTTCCAGAGTTTTTGGTAAGTTAACATATATATATATATATATATATATATATATATATATATATATATATATATATATATATATATATATATATATATATATAGATATATATATTGTATATATATACTATATATATATATATATATATATATATATATATATATATATATATATATATATATATATATATATATATACACACACACAAATATATATATATATATATATACATACATATATATAAATATATATATATATATATATATATATATATATATATATATATATATATATATATATATATATATATATATATATATATATATATATATATATATATATATATATATATATATATATATATATATATATATATATATATATATATATATATATATATATATATATATATATATATATATATATATATATATATATGTATATATTTTAGTAGGCAGGAGAAGGGCAGGAACACACACAGATAAAAAGGTGCATTCAACATACATAGTTAAAAGTAAACATACACAAAACATAAGAAAACTTAAAATGGAAAGTCAGTTAAACTTAAACATCACATTTAAATACATTTACACATTAAAAAACCCAATAAAAGAAAAATTAAAATGAACTTAATAAAAAATTGAACTTAATAAAAAGGAATTTAAAAATAAACTTTAAAGGGAGAGCAGAAGGCACACCTCTCAGGGTGAAAGTGGAAAACACACTAAAAGAAAACAGCATAAAAACAGAAGGAGGGGGCGGACAAATATGAACAAACAATCGAATCATGCTATGAACAGGGGAACAGCCGTTGATTGGAAATTTAACGTTGGTACAATTCTTTTGATATTCAGGCTTTCCAAGAGAAGCAGTTCTCCAGGTTCCTTAGCTTGGCCAATTATTCTGAAGTTGTCATATTTTATTGATGTCCTGCAACCTCTAGCGTGGGATCTTATATTTGAAAGTTCGGGATTTAACAATCTACAATCCATACGATAACTCACGCCCATGTGAGAATCGGCCTTGACCTTGAGGAGACGCTGAGCCGAACCAATGTAATTCCTCGAACTACATCCGGGGCACTTGTACTTATGTACGACGCCCGATGTCATCAAGGGACAGAGCCGATCCTTGAATGGAAACAAAAAACCAATAGTTGTAGGATTTTTTTGGTATTAATTTAATGTTAAGAGCACCAATATGTTTTTGAATAATTTTAGCAAACTGCATAACAAAACTTTGATTGTTAGGTAAAAAACAGAGGCTTGCATACATAGTAATTTTAGGTACATTACATTTGGGCATTAAGGGTGCAAGTTTTTTATCGAGAACTTTCTTGATAACCTTAAGTACTAGATGGGCAAGGAAACAGTTGTTATGAAAGTACTGCTTAAGGAAGAGAATTTCAGAATGAAAAGAAAGCAAATTAGAAGTTAGAGATTGAGCCCGATGTACTAAGGTATGAACAGAGTTAATTGTAAAATCTATAAAACAAGAACTATAGAAATTGGAGCCGAGCCCGGTGAATGTACTTTTCCTAAAAATAGTCATATCAAAATTATCACTATCTTTAGTAACTAAAACATCAAGGAAAGCCAACTTACAATCTTGTTCCTTTTCAATAGTAAAATTAATATTATTGTGAAAGTTGTTGGCTAGGTTTAAAAATCTATCAGCATCATACTCTTTCTCTTGGAAAGTCTGAATATCAAAAGAATTGTACCAGTGTTAAATTGCCAATCACTGGCTGTTCCCCTGTTCATAGCATGATTCGACTGTTTGTTCATATTTGTCCGCCTCCTCCTGTTTTTATGCTGTTTTCTTTTAGTGTGTTTTCCTTTTACACCCTGAGAGGTGCGACTTCTGCTCTCTCTTTTAAGTTTATTTTTAAATTCCTTTTTATTAAGTTCATTTTAATTTCTCTTTTATTGGGTTTTATAATGTGTAAATGTATTTAAGTATGATTGTCTAAGTTTAACTGATTTTCCATTTTAAGTTTTCTTATGTTTTGTGTATGTTTACTTTTAACTATGTATGCTGAATGCCCCTTTTTACATCTTAAATTTAGATGTCCTGATCATGTGACTACGGGTCAAGAAACGCGTCGACAATAAATGTAAGTACTGGATTTGTATGTGTTCCTGCACCCTTCTCCTGCCAAGTATAGTGCCTACAAAGTGTGATACATATATATATATATATATATATATATATATATATATATATATATATATATATATGTATATATATATATATATATATATATATATATATATATATATATATATATATATATATATATATATATATATATATATATATATTGTCAAAAGTGACCAAGTACCTAGTTACAAAAGATCTAGTTACAAAATCCAAAATTTTACCTCACTTCAGCCAGATACCTGAACCCTCATAACAATAAAGTTGTGACTGAACACTCTAAAAGTAACAGTGATGCCTTTATGACTTGCTTATCTCTTGAAATATCAAACTAGGTTTATCAAGTTATGTGTGAGGTACTGAGATATACTAGATAAAAAGGGCATCACTCTATCAAACAACTATAATTGTTTCCCTGGTCTTAATTCACTTTAGTTATTTTAAAGGAGAACAAAACATGTCTATCACTTACCTTGTGCATACACAAATAACCCTATTCACTGGTGGTCAAAAATGAAACACTGTGTTTGTAAAACTTTAAATACAAAATTTATTTCTAACTTCAAAAGTTATAATTAGAACTCACAGTCTGAAAAAATTTACCCTTACTTGAAAAAAACACGAGATTTAATTAATTCTTAAACAAGATTAATTCACAAAACTTTATCAAGATATTACGTTACCCAAGCAAAATTCAAACTATTAAGATTTACTCAAGATCTGAAAAAGAAATCTTAACAAATGAAAATCATATCAAGTATGCAATGTTAAAGTATCAAAGCATGTGAAATGTTAAGTAAATAAATGTTAAATCACCAACACAAAAGTTTGGGTAACACTATGAAATTGCAAACACAAGAACACACAAAAATGCAAAATCAAGAACACACAAAAATGCAAAAACAAGAACATACAAAAAATTCACAAAAGATTTATCAACAGTAATTTCACTGAGTCAAAATCTATCTGACACTCTTATTTTACCATGGTAAAAATAAGTAAAAACCACTTTACCTTATACAAGTTTCTGAACACTTTTACAAAACAGTTTCCAAAAACTCACATTTTAATGTATATGTTTGGAGTGTAACCACAAATTTTACTCTCTTCTGAAGGAAGAGGGGATAAGAAAGAGAGAGAGAGACCAACCAAACTCTACAGAGTCTCTGTCTGGACTGATCAGTTTCCCAAAAATCTACTATAAGAATAAACCTGTGTTGCCAGTTAGGCATTTTTGGAGATGGGTCACTCTGGGAGTCTTCCCTGGGAAAAAACAGGAATAAACAGAGTTTCTTCCTCTGGAGGAGGAGAATATTCAGGGAATTATTCTCTGACTCAGAGAGCTATCTGGGCCTTTCAGCATACGTCCTTTTAAATGGAGAGGGGATTTCCTGTACTCACACCTATGCAAACAGAAAAGGCCTCTGGACCAGGCAGCTTATCTTAATCTGTCATCCCACATCTCTTTAGTTAATAGAGGATTTCCTGTCTTAACACTTGTGCAAACAACAAACTTTTAGACCAGTCATGGTTATCTAACTTGTCATCTCATCTCCCTTTTAGTTGACAACTTATGTGGTTTAGGATCTCTCGCATAAAGAGACACACCGTGGTCACCCACTTGACACCTGAACAAACATTCAGTTGTGCGAACATAAGAGCTTAACAGTAACAGGAAAATGCATCTTATCACCAGTCAACTAACCATTTTAGATCTGAGTCCTGATATCTACACACAACACATGACAAATACAAGAGAGAATATATCAAAAATTTTACAGAAAATGTACATATTATATTAAATATCATTATATTATATATATATATATTATATATATATATATATATATATATATATATATATATATATATATATATATATATATATATATATATATATATATATATATATATATATATATATATATATATATATATATATATATATATATATATGACCCCAACCTCTCATGGGGTCTACTTACACTGGTCCGGCTGCAGTACTGTGGGTCATGCTTAAATAAGACACATAAGACATGGGATAAATTTAACAATGATCTGTATTATCTAAAACTCACATAAGGGCCCTCGCATCTAAGCAAACTAAAATTTACAGTAAACATGAGACAGAGGCTGAGGGGAAACCGACCGAGGCAGTGAGGGGAGGTACGTCTTTCCCCTAACTTCAACAAAACCACTCTGCCTCTCAAAAGGATGCCTTTTTGGGCATCTTCCTCACGCCCTGTAATACTTCACAGTCCCCGATTTCTTCTCCTGGACACGATTGGCTCCTGCACTTCTCCTTAGGCCTATCAGCCAATTGATGCCAGGTAAGGTGACTCTATATCCCAACGAACTTTTGGGGGTTTCTGGGGGGAGGAAGATTTCCTTTAGGTCTGAGAGAAGATGACCATTGACCGGTCCTGTATGGTGTCCTGCGACTGCATCAGGACTCGGGAAAATCTCACAAGGACCGAGAAGGGCTTATATATATATATATATATATATATATATATATATATATATATATATATATATATATATATATATATATATATATATATATATTTGGCCAAGGCCACAGGAAAAAATAAAAGAAGGAGTACCAAGTGCTTTCGTGTTCTTTCAACACATTTTCGACACACTGTACCTCGAAATTGTGTTGGAAGAACACGAAAGCTCTTGGTACTCCCCTTTATTTTTTTCCTGTGGCCTTGGCCAAATATATTGTCATGTGCTACTTAGTGACATATAAGCATATATATATATATATATATATATATATATATATATATATATATATATATATATATATATATATATATATATATATATATAGATAGATAGATAGATAGATAGATATGTATCAAGAGAGCAGAGAAAATGTATTTTTTCGAAATGGAAATATCCTGTTTCCATTTGGGTCAGTAGAAAAGGACCATAAAATCATAAATCTGCCCGTCTGTCTAAACAAGTCGCCAACCACAACTTCAAGAACACACAAGTACTAATGAGGTGCTAAGAGAAGTCGCATCTGGCCGAAACCGAGGATTCCTCCAAGGGGACAGCTGGGAAGCATAATGTGGGAAGATACCCCTCACCCCCTTTGCCTTCAAAGGAGAGCCCAAGGAAATAAGCCACTCCCACAGGTCAGGCCTAGTTGTTTTGGCTAATCAAATGCCATCAATGCCAGAGACCTAAGGACGTCCTACAAGGAGTAAAATACCCAATAACCAACAGGAATTCCTTAAAACACACCTCCAAGAGTTGGAATGAAGCAAATGGAGGAGGTGCCTCAGAACACAGTACCGGCCCAGAATATGATGTCATGGTTGACACAAGAGGAAATAGCAGATATAAGGAGAGGGAAGACAGAGTTGAACGGAGTGGCAGGCAGAGCAAAGGAGAGAGAGTTCCAAAGTGAGGGGAAGCAGAAAAGAAACCAAAGACAGAAGGAGAACAAGTGTGTAGTGGCAATTGACTCTCAGAACATTAGTCCCCTTAATCAAGTTCGATAAGTCTCTCGATCCAACATTCAAAATCTCGAACCAGTAGAAACTATAGGTGGAAACTGTAAGAATAAAGTGGGAATAAAGAAGAAACGGGAACAATTAATCATTTTCCCCCTAAACCTTAAGTATTTGGAATTTAGTAACTGTTTTAAAGAATCACTTGTTCCTACTTACAATAATTACCACATACCCTACCCCGGACATGTTACTCTAGATGTCATGCCCTTATAAAGAGGAAAGAAACGTGGCACGACAATAGCTGGTTAGACAGTGGTGGGATAGGAATAGCTGGTAGCAGCTAAGTGGGATAACAACAGCTGGTGTACAGCTAAGTGATAACGAACAGTGGGTGAAACAGCGAAGTGAGATAAACAATGAAAGTGAAATAAACAAAGTGATTGAAGGAAAACACCAAAGACAAGAACATACGCTGCTCTGCAAAGAAGAAAATATATCACTCCACACGCAAACACACACAGCGCTACAAGAAAGCAGAGGACTATGCCGCTGAAAGAGAGATTCCTTTCTTCCTTCCTCTGGCTGCTAGTGGTCGAGTGAGAGCAAGATCCCTAGCTAAGGTGCAATGATGGAAGGACGCTGAAGAAAAACATGAAGAAGACAAACAAACAACCTCACCCCCTGGACGAAAGTGTATGACGAACAAAATCAAGCTGCCAAGAGGTCTCATAGGAAGTCGAGAGAAAAAACACGATATTTACAGTAAGAATGTCCTTACAGTCACACACACACACACGTAGAAATTTTTTTTCTTTGAGTAAGAAACTCAAAATTAAGTTGACTAAGAACACTTGTATTGATATCCATTTGAAACACAAAACTCATACGTAAATTGAATAGACTTGGCAACAAGAGTCTTTTTTTTCCTCTTACTTTAACTAAGCATGTACCGATCATTTTTACTAAACTTTATCCAACATTTGGCATGACTAACCCATAATTTCTGTATTTTATTTGTGTCATTCTACGATCATTTTAAGCATTTAATTTCTTATTTAACATTCATTAGCTGAAAGTTATATATTTTTTTGATCGCGTAATCTCATAACTTGTTTTTTGTGGTTCGCTTGAAGGTGTTCAGAATCATAAGTGTTTTTTTTTTCTGAAGATTATTTTTTTCTCTTTATTTCTTTTGAAGCGAGTGATAATTTTATTTGTTATTTGTTCTACTAGCACTGTCAAGGGTAATTAGAAGTTAATTTTTTTTTTTTTTTTTGTTTAACACCGCCAACCAGTAATTTAGAATTTTTTGGGAAATCTTACTTTAAGTAAGATGGAAGTGTTTATGATCTTTTTGTGAATTTTTTTTGTGATTTTAAGAATGGGTTGACTTTATTATTATTTTTTTGTTATTACTGCCATAACTTAAACCCTGTACCGTTACACTCAGTGCTTAAAGTGTTTGTCATTAATGAATAAATGACGAGAAGGAGAAGGGGAACACAGCCAACTAGCTCAGTCCCAGCAGCTGTAGGTACACATAAAAGACATGCAAGTAACCAAACTTTGTGGAAGGAAAGGTCAGGGTGCCTGTAACTTAGAAAATTGGATAGAGCAGGAAGGCTCACACCTGAGTAATATAACAGGGACAGATAGCGTAAAACTCAGTGAAACGAAGAGTTTTCTTGATCTGGAAGCAGGGGGAGACTTAGAACGACATGTCCATTCCGAGACATAGCAAAAACTTAAGAATTGGGAAGAACTGAAACAGTTCTATAGGAAAGTATATTCCCCAGTAGGCGAAACAGATCCTGTTATCGGTCTCGCAAAGATACTTCATGATTGGAAAATAAACAAAGGTAAGAAAAGTAGTTCACAGTTATATAACGACTTTGAAGAGTGGGGTCAGGTATTTCCAAACAAACAATGGACAAGAACCGAAGGAGGTAAAGAGGTAATGTCACTTGAAAATTGTAAGAAATTGATGTACTTAGCATTGCTGTTGGAAACTTCACCAACACCCGTCAGTGCAAAGATGAACCGTAAACGGGAGACATCAGATGACGTAGCTGACATCAAAGAGGAAGTAGCAAGAACCTTAGGTAGAAATCACGAAGGGAACCCCATATACAGACCTTTAGTCACCAAAGGACAAGATGAAGGGGGACAAAATAGATCTAGGAAACCAGATAGAATCAGAATTAGGATGTCAGGTAATACTTTTCAAGGGGGATTTTCAACAGTCACATGTTATAACTGTCAGAAGAAGGGACATTATGCCAGTGACTGCCGAGGGATAGCTTACTGCCCTTTCCACAAGAGAGCGGGGCATAGTGCTCGAGATTGCAGAAATAGACCTGCTTCAGCGCCTAGATATAGATCTCAGTCAAGAGGCAGAGGTAGAGACCATAGTCAGTCTCCACAAGCTAGAAGGAATAGGGATTCAAACCCAAATAGGTATCAAGATACTAACCAAACTGCAAGTATATCAGATGACACAATGGTAAATTTTCACTCCAGTGGTATTATGGTTTTCCCTTCATAATAAAGGGAAGGACCGGATTGCCAAACCTAAGCCAAACAAAACAGGTTAGCAAAGTTAATATAGGGAATGAATAATTATAGACCAGCATTTCCCGCACATGTTGGTTTAGAGAAACCTATTGCCACATTCTTTGATACAGGAAGGCCTAAGAATATAATGTCAGAAAAGGTATATCAGATGTATTTTTCTCACTTAAGTTTGAACCCAGCGGTAAACTGTAGAATCACAAATGTTCAGAGTAATCATATCAAAATAATAGGACAAATAGATTTTCCTTTTACTCTAGGAAGAATTTCACTAAAAGAGAAGGTTATAGTAGTAAGAGATATACAGTTAGGGCTTGCACATTTGCTGTAATTGGTTATCCAACTATGGCTAGAGAATGGATCAGCATTAATGCACCTAGAGAGCAATTAGTGGTTAAAAGGGGTATTGAAATTTCTAGAATACCTCTATGTAAATTAACAGGAAGATCCCCGACTCGAGAACACTCTTCATTGAGAAGTATTCTAAAGAAGGACACAACAGAGGGAAGATATTCAGAATACAGCACGAGCTCTCAACAGATATAAATACTCACTTAGAATCCAATCAAGAAACTTACTTGGAATTAGAAAGGGGGTTAAGACTTAAACCTGGAGAGAGCACGTGGATAGAATATACAGTAAATCCAATTTTTGAAGGGAAGGAGATTCTCACACTTACTGAAAGCTCACAAGTAAATGGGGTACATTACTCCTCTAGTCTACATGAAGTTAGGTAGGGTAAAATAGCTTTGCAGGTTATAAGTAACAGAGGAGGAAAGGTTAGGCTAACACAGGGCACAAAATTAGGTTTAGCAGAAGTATACACCATTCCCATCCAGTAAAGAAAATGAAAATTCAGCCCAGGATATAAAACTGAGAAGAGCTAAGATAGGGTCTCACTTGAAAGATATTAAGGAAGATTGTGCTAGAGAGAAACTCACAGATTTGCTAAGTGAATACCAAGACATAGTCGCTATGGACAGTGATACATGGGGTAATACAGGTGAAATAACACATAGAATAGACATTCCACCAAACACAAAGCCAATCCACACACCAGCCTATAGAGTAGCCCATTCCCAGAAGGAGATCGTTGAAAGAGAAGTACAAAAAATGGATAGGCAAGGAATAATAGAATCATCAAAATCTCCATGGTTGCTCCCACTTTTGCTAGTTCCAAAAAGGATAAAACCTACAGAGTAGTGGTAGACTTCAGGAGGTTAAACAAGATAACTGAAAATGATCCTTATCCAATGCCGTCTATGAGAGATCTTATTACAACTATCGGATCCAAGAAATACTTTACCACAATAGATTTGTTGCAAGGATTTTTACAAATTCCTTTAGACAAGGAAAGTAAACCATTAACTGCCTTTAGTAAAAGCAACGGTAGATATCAATATGTGAGAATGCCTTTTGGTCTGAAGTCAAGCCCCGTAACCTTTGTGAGATTAGTGGATTAGATTTTAGGTGATTTATTAGGCAAGTATGTACATTGCTATATAGATGATTTGATAATAGCAACAGATACAATTGAAGGACACATAAAACTGGTGAGAGAAGTACTAAAGAGACTGAGGAAGACGAATCTTAAATTGAAGTTAAAGAAGTATAATTTCCTTAGAAGGAAAAGAGACTACTTGGGACACACATTAAGTGAAAAGGGTGTGGAAATAAACGACTTAAAGATTAAGTCAATCAAAGAGTATCCTACACCTCAATGTAAGAAGGATGTGAAGTCATTTTTGGGATTAGATGGTTTTTATCTCAAGTATATAAAGAATTTTGCAACAATATCCGCTCCGCTGATGGCGTTATTAAAGGAACACGTGTCATTCGTGTGGAAAACAAGGCAACAAGAAGCATTTGATGAGCTAAAGGAAAGGTTAACATACTCTCCCGTACTTAGTTTCCCAGAATTCAGTAAAGAATTCTTTTTAGCTACAGATGCAAGTCGCACTGGTATAAGAACATGCTTAATGCAAAGACATGATAACAAATATAATGCTATAGCATATTACAGTAGAAAGCTAAACCCCACAGAAGTAAACTACTCAGTAACAGACCTAGAGTCTTAAGCCATAATAGACGCTTTGAAGCACTTCAGGTATATCATATTTGGATATAATGCGCAATTATTGGTATTAATGAGTTTGGTTGTGGTAATTTTTAAATATTTAATTAATTCTCATGCTCGGGAATAGTTTGTTTCTTAGTTAAAAGCAAATGCATTTACTTGCAAACATACGAATTGCCTCTTGGGACAATTTAGGAGAAACAAGCCATTCTTGAGCCATGTCATTTAAGTTTTGGCAGGTTGTTCAGATTGTTCCCCACTTATCGCAAGGCTGAAAAACCATTGTCGGAAGTGAGCGACCTGAAGAGGGGGATCGGAGGACTGAGAGAGAGGGTAAGCAAAGCTGTCTGCTCCGTAAAAGAAATTTTTACAGCCAAGTGACAATGGCTGGCTCACGTTAATTGGGGACCGTGGCTCTGGACGTAACCTCTCTGGGATGCTCATCACCGTCTTCACCATCCACTACTCAAGAGGTGGAATATTAACTTCCATCACCACCGCTACCTTTGTCAACACTTTATTATGGACCTAAAGGACTGGCTAACAGTTGAGGTAAAGTTTGCTATAAGTGAGGTGCATTTGCTTCAAAACTTTTAACTTTAGTTACGTTATTCATAACCAAAGTCTTGCAACCAAACCCATATTTACAATAAAATCGGAATGGTCTCATATTTAGTCTTAAATTCTTAAATTTTTGTAATCTACGATAATGGGCTAAAATTAAGTTCGAACATTAGTAAATTTGAGGTTTCCAGCGGGGATATAACTATTGATGTCTCCGTAACATTTCATAACTTTCAAGAAATTGTTTAGGAAATTTACTTATTATATTTGACATATTTATATTGTAACAGCATTCCAAATTTTCAATGTTTTATGTAATGGGTTACAGGGCCTAATGTTTCGAAATAGTTTACTAACGGGAGAGGACGTCCGCGCTAAGTTTTCAACGTTTATAACTGCTGTACCAGATCATCCTAGTCGCCAGTCCCCATTATTAATGTAGTTACAATTGTTAATTTAATTGTAAATTAAAAGTGTTCTTTTTTAGAACTAAGTTGTTTGACCTAAATGTTAAATTGCTCTCTTACATTGTTTTTCGAAAATAAGATAACTGTATTCACTGATCATTCAGCTGCAGTAGAAATGCTTAAGAATCCAAATTTTTCCGGACGTAGAGCTCGTTGGTTTATGACAGCCGAAGACTATGACATAGAGTTGAAGTATGTTCCACGGAAGGCCAATAAAGTGGCAGACGCCTTGTCAAGGCATAGTACACAAGGTGATAAACACGATAGGTCACGAAGCGGAACAGGGCGAATTCATAAGCAATGTATTAACCATGCATGACACAGAAGAACTTTCCCGACAAACCTTCATAAGTGAACAAAATAGTGGTGAAGATTTAAAGGAGATCTTCAATTTTGTAGAAAATAAAAGAGAATTTAGTCAAAGGGAACGAGCAGAATTAAGTAACAGAATTGGATGCCCCATAGAAACGGTAAACGTCATAGATGACGTACTAGTTTGGATGTGTCACGAATGTGACCCATTTGATCAATTACTAGGAGTGCTCCATAAAAGAATAGTACCAAAGAGCCTAAGAAATAAAGTCATTGAGTTAATGCATGACGATGACATGAGAGTTCACCCAGGAAGGGATGAGACAGTTAGACTAGTTAAGAGATCTTTTCATTGGAAAGGAATTTACTGAGATGTTAGTAATTACGTGAAGAGCTGCAATACTTGCAACAGTTACAAGGAAAGAACAGATAAGGAAGTACCTCTAGGAAAATATCCCATCCCGCAGGCTCCATTTGAAAGAGTAGCCATAGATCTAATCACTAAACTTCACACCACGAGTAAGGGGAATAGAAATATAATAATGTGTATTGACGCACTCACTAGATATACAGAGTTAATACCATTAACTAGTAAAGGAGCTAAAGAGTGTGCAATCGCTCTCTTTGATAAGTTATTTTGTAGGTATTCTGCCTCACAGCTCATTATATCTGATAATGACGCAGAGTTCAATAGCTTATTAGTTCAAGAAATTTGTGATGCATTCAAGGTAGAAAGGTAATGATACAACCGTATCATCTAACTAGTAATGGCTTAGCAGAAAAATAACAGAAAGGCTCTAGATGCATTAAGGCATACAATAGGACAGGATCCTGATTGGGACGTCAATTTACCTTTAGTCCAATTATCACTAAATGCTAAGTATCATACAAGTACTCAAGCAACACCCGTAAAGGCTTTAATGGGATATGAACCAAGATTACCATATGCGTGGCTGAATCAGCCAGTACAGCCTAATTACTCTGAAGACATTATGAAAAAGGGATTTTGACAATGAGCCTAATAAGCTCATGAAAAGTTCCTTCTGGGGGGCTAACCTCTTCCCGGAAGAAGAAGTCAACAATGTCCTGGCAGAGGCAACCAGGGCAAATCAGAGTCTGCGCTCCCGCTGGGGTATCCCCGCCTTTAAGCGGAAGACCCCCGAGTTCGGCGGCCCTCAAGGCAGACCTGGCAAACGATACAGGAAGCACAGGAGACAACACCAGCAGGCTGTTGTCCAGGCTGTACCTGTCTCAACTGTTTGCCAGCCTTCTACCTCAAACCCAACCCCAACAGTTCGTGCTGGTGCAGCCAGCTCAACACTCTCTTAAGCCGCTCCTTCCTTCGTGACGTCTCCGGTATTCAACCCTTCTTATGAGGGCCAGGGGTCGTTCGGGGCCTTAATAGGAGCGCAAGATGGGACTAGAAAAGAGCCTCCTTCAGAGGCAAGGCATATCGACCCCCTCCCGGGAAGAGGAGGTCGCAAAAAAGGAAAAAGCCTGCTCCTCCCAGTGAGATCAATCAGGTAGGTGGCAGACTTTATCTGTTCAGGGACCAAACCTTCAGTCCATGGGCCCATATTTCTCCAAAGGTTTGGGCTGGAGCTGGATCAAAGGACCTCCACCTTTGACCAGATTTCATCAACCGTCTTCCAAAGCAAGACTTTGCGACGTTACTCCTAAAGAGGGCCATAAAGAAAGTGAGACACCTGAAATTTCAAGGCAGGCTGTTCAGTGTTCCCAAGAAAAACTCCAGTCAACAAAGAGTAATCCTGGATCTGTCAATCTCAATCTTTATATACAATGCGACAAATTTTGTCATGCTTACAATCGCGCAGGTAATTCGGACTCTACTTCCTCGTGGTGCCGACACCACCTCTATAGGTCTTTCAGACGCATATTATCACGTCCCAATTATACAACTTTCTCCCTTCTAGGTTTCTGACTGGGGAAACAGGCCTACTCGTTCCTCTCATGCCATTCGGGCTCAACATAGCACCCAGAATCTTTAGTGTTAGCTGATGAAATGGTAGTACAACAGTTGCAGTCCCGGGGGATATCACTAGCCGCATACCTAGACGATTGGAGGCTCGATTTCAGTGGCTAGGCATCCAGTGGGACCTAGTTTCACACAAACTGTCTATTCCACCAGCCAAACGAAGGGAGATAGCCAAAGCCACCAGGCAATTCCTCAAAAACAGGAAAGCCTCTCATTTCTAGAACATGAACAAAGAATCTTGGGTTCCCTTCAATTCTGTTGGATCTGTAACAGACCTGTTTCTAAAAACAAAGCTGAAAGACATAAACAGAGTGTGGCAAAGACGAGCCAATATCAAACTCAGGGACAAAGTGTCATTGATTCCTCAAGTGCTAAGGAAAAGACTCCGGCCGTGGTCCACAGTCAAGGGTCTCTCAAAGTCAGTTCCCCTTCAATTTCCCCCTCCAGCTTTAATAATCCACACAGACGCTTCGTTAAGCGGCTGGGGAGGATACTCACCAAAAGAAAAGGTACAGGGTACATGGTCCACAATGTTCCGTCAGTTCCATATAAACATCTTGGATCGATGGCAGTATTTCTAACCCTGAAAAAATGCCCGCCAACCAGGTTCATATCAGGCTGGTGTTGGACAGTCTTGTAGTAGTACATTGCATAAACAGAGGGGGTTCCAAATCAAGCCGGATAAACCAAGTGATGATAGCCATCTTCTCACTAGCGGAGAAACACGGCTGGCACCTGTCAGCTTCCCATCTAGCAGGGGTCCGAATGTTATTGCAGACTCCTGTCCAGAACAGCTCCACTGGAGTCAGAATGGTCCCTGGACAAGGCTTCTTTCAATGGATCCGCCGGCAGGTTCCGGGCCTTCAGGTGGACTTGTTTGCCACGGAAAGCAATCACAAACTCCCTTGTTATGTTGCTCCCAACCTGGACCCTCAAGCTCACACCACAGATGCAATGTCCTTAGACTGGAACAATTGGCAGAAAATTTATTTGTTTCCGCCAATAAACCTACTGATGCCAGTGTTGCACAAGCTCAGGTCATTCGAAGGCCAAGTGGCCTTGGTAGCCCCCAACTGGCCGAAGAGCAACTGGTTCCCTCTTCTTCTGGAGCTCAAGTTACGATGTCATCAATTACCCAAACCACAGCTGACTCAAATAGTGCAAACAAGGACTGTGTCAGCTTCCTCAAAAATTCTGAATGCCCTGGCTTTATGGACTTTATGAAATTCTCTCAAAAAGGGGGGATATTGATCCCATTAATACTCTGTTTCTTGAATCAGATAAAAGAGATTCTACCATCAGACAGTATGACTCAGCAGTTAAAAAGTTGGCATCCTTTTTAAAGGAATCTGAAGCCCAAACCATGACTGCCAATTTGGCAATATCATTCTTCAGGTCACTGTTTGAAAAGGGTCTGGCCCGTCCACCATAACCACAGCAAAATCAGCTTTGAAAAAGGTGTTTTTGCATGGTAAGATTGATTTAACAGATTCATACTTTTCATCCATTCCTAGAGCATGCACCATTTGCAACCAGTGACCCGTCCTCATACGGTTTCCTGGTTCCTTAATGATGTTCTAAAATTAGCCTCAGAAATTAATAATGATCAATGTTCTTATTTAAATCTGTTAAGGAAGACATTGTTCTTAATTAAAAGTTCAGGGGCCAGAATTTCAGAACTGTCTGCTCTCTCTAGAGGTGTCAATCACGTAGATTTCCTTCCATCAGGAGAAATTCTGCTTTCCCCAGATCACAGATTCTTAGCAAAAAAACGAAGACCCTCAGGATAGGTGGTCCCCTGGAAGGTTGTCCCTCTTCCACAAGACCTGTCCTTATGCCCAGTCACTACCCTGAGGGCCTACTTACAAAGAACTTCTCGGTGTTTGTCTGGTCCTTTTTTATCAGGGAAAAAGGTGGAACACTTTCTTTAAAGGCTATAAGACAACAAATCCTGTACTTTATTACAAGCTAACCCTAATTCAGTCCCTAAGGTTCATGATATCCGAGGTTGGCTACCTCTACTAATTATTTTCACAATATGAATTTCGCTGAGCTAAAGAAGTACATGGGTTGGAAATCTCCATCAGTGTTTAAATGCCACTATCTGAAATCACTGGAAGCTCTGAAATTCCCTATTGGCTGTTATAATTATCCCTCCACCTTAAATTAATCCTTAATCCCTATCCTTTCCCCCCCATACCTGCCTGCCTCATTTATTTGCCCTACCATTTTCTCCTGGACCAGACATGCCTCGCAAAATATTATAATGTACAATCTTGCCATTTTAGTTTTAAGTGTGTGATATGTTATACTCACTGTGATTTAGTTTTAAGGCCGATACCTGGTACCCTTATAAGTTTTGTCTTTTATTTAGTGTCAGTACCTCTCCACTATAGTATTAATGTTGTATATAGTTGATTCTCATGTCCTTTATTATAGTATAAATTATAATAAGAGTTGGGAATTTCAAGGTAATTCATAAGCAGTTACACAAGAATTTAGAGGAACCTCAGAAGAATATGATAGACAGGCATCAAGAAGGATTAAAGCCAGTAGATTACAAGATAGGCGATGAAGTTTACATCAAGAAGGAAGTAAGAAGTGGTATTAATTATAAGTTAGCCACTAAATTTACGGGGCCATACAAGGTCATAGACGTGCAAGAGACTAAGGTGAAAGTGAAAAAAGTGAATGAATTAATACCTTCCACACTTGCTGAATTGTTAGAAGAAGAAGGATTTTGGATAAATGAAGACAAAGTCAAGAGAACCAAAGAAGTCAAAGAGGCAGAATTGACTGAAGAATTAGAAGAAGATACTTCAGAAGAAAAAACTAGATATAACCTAAGAAATAGAAGAGTCACATTTTAGTAATAATGATAAAAACAAACCCATCAATTCATCCTATTATCCCCTGTATTTGATCATTGGATGACTTAGTAATGAAACCATTTTTTTTCATAATGTTGCAATTCTTACTTTAATTAGTTGGTTTTGTAGCAAAAGATTATGGATTAATGCACAGTAACTTCGAATTTACTTTTTCTTTAACTGAGGGGAATTACTTAGGAAGCAAGAAAGTAAAGTAAAATTTCTGAAATGTAACGTATTAAAGTCAGAAGAGGTAGTAGTCATTTTTAGGGAATTGCGACCCACTATCACTAAAGGAAGAATGAGGTAGAAGGTTAAGACAGGTTTTAAATGATTTCAACGAGAATCTTTTCAAATCACGAATATTGGTATCCTCGTACTAATCATAGAAGTAAAAAGGAAAAGGAATGAGAGGTACAGTTTGTAAGATTTGTGAATGCTTTAAGGATACCTCATCAAGGAGAAGTCTTGACATAACCCACAACATGTCAACATGAAAGAAGTGCATGAACTATACTAACACTAGAAGTAGAAATAGTAATTACTTATTTTCCCGTAGAACTAACACGTTTACTATATTCATTTCTTAGAGATACCTTAACTAGTGAAGACTTACTGATTTGTTTTGCCAGTTACAAAGATATTCATAAGTACTAATTTTGCTTTCCGTACTCAAGTTGCCAGTCATACCTTTGAGTTAGACAATAAAAATGTAGAAGTTTCTTATGCAAAAGGATGTTTATACTTACATTGATGAAGTCAAGCAACACATACACAAGTAAGTTACACATATTAGTTACACAATGTTTGAATACACCCAAGATACAAATAAGGACACTCATTCATTCACAGCAAAGAGCCCGACTAGAAATCCGTGAAGAACGGCCAAGAAATGAAGATTGCCGCCGTTTGATTGCACAGATTGATTACTTTTAAGAATTTAAAATCCACCTGATAGGCAGCTAGGTATGAGGGCTGAGTAAATCCAAATGTAACTTGGATAGATAATTGCATGTTTAAAGCCAGAATCACAGAAGGAATTTGTCATGCATAATATGCTCATTGTTAGGGGCCCTCATAGTCCATACTGTTTTGTTTATTTAGAAAACTGTCAGGAGACAGTTAGGTAGCGTGGTCAAGACTGTATCGAGAGAACAGAGAAAACGTATTTTTTCGAAGTGGAAATATCCTATTTCCATTTGGGTCGGGAGAAAAGGACCATAAACTCATAAATCTCCCTGCCTGTCTAAACAAGTCGCCAACCACAACTTCAAGAACACACAAGTACTAACGAGGCACTAAGAGAAGTCGCATCTGGCCAAAACCAAGGAGTCCTCCAAGGGGACAGCTGGGAAGCAGAACGTTGGAAGACACCCCTCACCCCTTTTGCCTTCAAAGGAGAGCCCAAGTAAATAAGCCACTCCCACAGGTCAGGCCTAGTTGTTTTGGCCAATCAAATGCCATCAATGCCAGAGACCTAAGGACGTCCTACAAGGAGTAAAATACCCAATAACCAACAGGAATTCCTTAAAACACACCTCCAAGAGTTGGAATGAAGCAAATGGAGGAGGTGCCTCAAAACACAGTACCTGCCCAGAATATGACGTCATGGTTGACACAAGGGGAAATAGCAGATATAAGGAGAGGAGAGACAGAGTTGAACGGAGTGGCAGGCAGAGAGTTCCAAAGTGAGGGGAAGCAGAAAAGAAGGAGAACAAGTGTGTAGTGGCAATTGACTCTCAGAACATTAGTCCCCTTAATCAAGTTCAATAAGTCTCTCGATCCAACATTCAGTCTCTCGAATCAGTAGAAACTATAGGGTGGAAACTGAAAGAATAAAGTGGGAATAAAAAAGAAACGGGAACAATTAATCATTTTCCCCCCTAAACCTCAAGTATTTGGAATTTAGTAACTGTTTTAAAGAATCACTTGTTCCTACTTACAATAATTACCACACGCCCTACCCCGGACACATTACTTTAGATGTCATGCCCTTATAAAGAGGAAAGAAACAGGGCACGATAATATACATGTATATATATACATATATATATATATATATATATATATATATATATATATATATATATATATATATATATATATATATATATATATATATAAACTGATATTTACTTATTCACTCAAAAGACCACCTACCTCATTGCCTTGGTTTGAGGTTTCTTACTTACAAGAGGAAGGCCTTTCCCACTTAAATAGATACTCAAGTATATGTAAACTCATGGGCGTCATCTGCAGCGGGGATGGGGGTTTCATATCCACCCCACTATTTATTCAGGGGGGGGACAATGTATCAATTGTCCCCCCCCCACTTTTTTCCCTCCAAGTTTTATATAACAGATGCTGTAAATGAGGCTATTAATATTATAAAATGTATACTCAACATAAACAAGTATAAAATATTAAAATAAGAGAGAAATAGATTATGTAATTTTTCATCAGGTTCGTGGTCAGATTGGTTGTTCATATAAATTTTGACTGACGTATCCCATTGTTTACATACGAAAACTGCAAATGCCAACGCTTGCAGCAGCTGCCTGCGAGTTTATTTTTATTTCAGCCTTTGATTTTCTTATTAGACAACTTTTCTACAAATATGTTATATTTTAATGTTAAAACTACCAAAATGGTAGACCTGAAAATGGAATGGTGTATTTTGCCTTGCATGTGTGGATGCTTCCCATTATAATCTTCTACAACATGTGCACTGTGGTGAGGAGTCATTATCACAAAAGGATTTCGAAACTGGAAAAAGGGAAGAGAAAAATTTAGGACACATGAACGATCATCTAAAAATTAAAATCACAACCTGAGGTGAATGTGCAGCTCAGCAATCAAAAGAGGGAAGAACATAGAACTGCCCGGTCTGCCCTTGTAAAGATGGTGTCTTCACTAAAATACTCAGCTGAACAAGGACTCGCAAGTTTGTGGGAAAAATGACTATGAAGGGAACTTCAAAAAACTTCTACATATGCGGGCTGAAGATGATAAAAACCTGAAGATGTGGCTATCATCACGGAAAGTGACATTTACAAGTGGAGAGATTCAGAATGAAATCCTAGAGGTAATGAGTCATGATATACTGAGAAAGATCTGTAGTGAAGTAAATGAAATGCCTCGTCAGTTTGGAATTATAATTGATGGAACACAAGATTTTCAAGGTAATGAACAAGAATGAATGTGTGTGCGCTATGTAACAGATGCATTTAAGGTTATGGAAGAGTTTATTGGTCTCTATCAAATATCATCAACAACAGGAGAGTCACTCTGCGAGATGGTACATGATGTTCTTATCAGATATCAACTCCCTATTTCAAACCTCAGAGCCCAAAATATGATGGAAAATACAGAGGCTGTCAAGCAGAAGTGAAAAAAATCCAACTATGTTTACTGGGAAGCTCATGTCACCCATCTTGTAATTTCTAAAGTAGTACAAGCAGCATCCTTTATGTTCATGAACTTGGGAATATTTATAACAACTCTGGAAAGTTCAAGCATCTCGACCTAAATATTCATGCTCAGGATAAAAACACACCAAACCCATCACTACTGAAGCCAATCTGCCAAACTCGGTGGTTAACTCGTGGACCTCCAGTAAAGTCTGCTTAATGATACTGACACGGGTTTGTCTCAGTTTTCCTAAAGACACGAATTAGAATTTAAAATAGATCACCCTAATAGAATGCTCCAGTAATCACCGCATGTGATTATTAAATTATTACTCAAATTCATCAGGATAAAAACTAAATTTAAATCGTCCTGATTTGAGGGCCGGTATATTTTGTATCTTCACAGCAGTGGAAATGGATGATTAGTCTATCTGTTTTTCTGTTCCTGAAGTAAGTCATTCTGGCCAGTAAGCAACCAAACATCATTACTGCATAGTGACCAGAAAACTTTCAGATAGTTATTGCAACCAACATGAGAGAAATAGTAAAAAAAAAAATGGGTAAGTCCAATTTTGCTTTAAAATACTGGAATAATAACTTAATAAACATTGCATTTCCTCACAACCTAGTAAATTTTCTGCAAGTTAGAAATATCTGTTCTTCTACCTCAGTCATGCTCCCTTCTGTGGGTGGCCATCTCTTCTCATCATGTCATCCCATACAGAACCTATACTTATGCCTTGCCATAGTTGTCAAGATAGATAGTAAGTCCTTTCTCGTCTTTTGTCTGATTCATTGACTTCTAGGTCAGACCTGACAAACTTATAAGTCCAACGCACAACCCAAACTCTGAACGCTACTGGACTGACAGCATGACAGACTTTGGGACAGTGAGCAGATCGTAATTTTAATCACCATCCTGCCTTATTAATCACTCTGCTAAAAAAATATTTTGCAAACAGTGTTTAAACAAAATTTATTTATTGTAAGAAGCATCGTTCCCTTGCTCTTAGGTTCCCCTCCTACACATTTGGGAAGAGATCAACCCAGTTAGAAGTAAACTGTCTTACTGAGTGGGAGCAGAAGAGAAAGATTCCGTCCGCCTTTTCCCCTGAAGAAGTTAGTACCAGAAGTATAAAGATTTACAGCCTCTCAGCAAGTCATTGGGGATGAGGTTGCTAGCACCACAGCCATTTCCTTGGCCATTTTAGATGCTTTTTCCCATTTACTATTGATTATAGGCTGGGAGCAATCCACAGATTAAGAAGAATTTTATATATTTTTTTTCAGATAGCCTAATTTGAATCAGAGTGTCAAGCTTATAATGTTTGTACTTTGAGTCTGCTTATCTAACTTTACGTTATAATTTATCTTTTTCTTTTTCACAGGAAGATGTGGTGTCAGATTGCTTTAAGCTAGTTTATTCACAGAAATATGAGGCTGATTATCTTTTAGCTCTCTTGATGATTACATCTGTATCTGAACGAGCCATTGGAAATGTAAGTGCATAAGACGTTGACTCTTTATTTGAATTTATGTAAGATACCAATTGTAATTACAATTTCTTGTAACTGAACACTGATCTAGGACTTCAGGCTTTATGTATGATTTTATGTGACTACACAGGGTGTAAATCACGAAAGCATAAAATGTCACCATCTTTTGCCTCAGTATGGGTAGGATGTTTATTTCCTATTATTGGCATATCTACTAATGTTGTCTCGCCCTGTATTTAGTCTGATGTCTATGTCAACTAGTTAAACAATTATGCAGTTTGTATAGTACATATTTCTGTTCCTGAGTCATGTGCACTTTTTTAAAACTGCAATTTTCATGTAAACTAAATTTTTCCTAGATACACAAACCATTGTCAATAGGAGTATTTTTAAGCACAACCACCGAGACTGTTAACAGGGTAGTTGAAAGTAACCGTGGCGAGTGTGTGGGTGTGTCAGAGCATAATTTATGATACCGTGTTATTTTTATAGTTCCCTTAATACCGTTTTTTGTTGCAGTGGTGAAAAGAAAAGATAAAACTGCAATTTTCCTTGACGCTCCAGAAACATTTACATAGTACTGTATAAGGTAATTTCGTCCATAAGCTTAGTTTGCAGTAATTTTTATTAATAAAGTGCTAATGAAGTTTTATCAATTTGTAACTATGCTTAGAAGCACGTAAGTACAATTTTCTTAGGAGTTTTCTGCAATCTGTTCTTCCAAAGATTTCTAGACTGCCTGAGCTGACCAGGATTATGTAACATCTAATCCATGAATTACTCGTTTTTTCGTGTTTAATTTTCTCTCCACTGCGGAGATGTGTCATGAGTTACGGTCTGCCAGGAAGCAAGGCCCCATGCCACCACAAGGATGGCTCAATCTAAAATGAACAAACTACATGTCGTAACGCAGACACATACAGGAATCTTCAGGAATTAGAGCATATATATATATATATATATATATATATATATATATATATATATATATATATATATATATATATATAATATATATATATATATATATATATATATATATATATATATATATATATATATATATATGCATTACTATCCTAATACTATTCTTCTTGCACTTTAATACATTTCTATCTATATATTAATTTACTTACTTATTTTTTCTTTTTTAATAAGTCGGATCTCTTCTTTATTATATTTAAATTTACCTCCTCTTACGTCTTCCTAATGAACAACATATTCTTTGGAAGCTTGAATTTCAAAAGAATGGATAGGTTTCCTCTTTTGAATAATAATAATAATAATAATAATAATAATAATAATAATAATAATAATAATAATAATAATAATAATATACATATGAATTTGTATCACATTACCGTGACATTTTTTATATTCACAAACATTAAGCTACAAATGTTAGTTGATAGCCAGTTCACTCTACGTTGGAGATAATACCGAAGGGCAATTGTATTTGACAAGTGGTGTGTCACATGGGAAAAAGTTAATTATACCTTAGTTTTACCAGACCACTGAGCTGATTAACAGCTCTCCTAGGGCTGGCCCGAAGGATTAGACTTATTTTACGTGGCTAAGAACCAATTGGTTACTTAGCAACGGGACCTACAGCGTATTGTGGAATCCGAACCACATTATAGCGAGAAATGAATTTCTATCACCAGAAATAAATTCCTCTAACTCTTCATCAGCCGGCCGGAAATTTAATCCTCCAGCAGTGACAATTGCTCTATCATTTAGTTGGGAGAGCACCCATCACTGAAATCGGAGGGTTTTGTTGCTGGGGGACCGAATCTCTCAGGCGACAAACCACTTATCAGTTATAATTTCCCTTTGGTATTATTTGCAAGGCAGAGCAAGCTGGATATTAAACATTTGTAGCTTGATGTTTGTATATATATATATATATAGCCTATATATATATATATATATATATATATATATATATATATATATATATATATATATATATATATATATATATATATATATATATATTGCAAAGAAGGATACCCTTCCCAAGTTAACTCACCCTCCAAGTTTTGCAAAGAGACATCCAGTAAAACTTGACTTTTACTCCTTTCAGAGAATTTACCGTAAACTTGAATTGTTTTATTCTTTTCAAAAGAAGTACATCAACTTTTAATCACACTGCTGACTGATAAGGAGGTCATGGAGAACATTGCCCCTTTTTAAATCTCTTATCATCATTCCCTGGACACTATTAATCCTTTCTCTTGACCCCGTGACTGCCTCGTACCTCTCTTCCAGGTGAGAAGCTGTTTGGAGACAAAATCCCCACTGCAGGCACCAGATGAACTGGTGATGGGGATTTACCCAGAGAGAAAGTTTTGGAAGGACCCATAACAACCAACTGTCACGAGGTCGTCGTCTTACCATGTGGCTGACTGGACAATCGTGAAGTCAAGGGATCACACCAAAACCCATATGCGCACCATAGAAAATGGGGTGCAGAGAGCATGGGAGGATAATCCAGCAGAGGTCATAAAAGAAGCCACATGACCTGAGCCAAGGGAGAGACACCCTAGCAGCAGATCCAGCAACATTTTGCCCTTGACCTCTGCCCCATCAGGGCCATATCCCAAAACGTGGCTGCTTTCTTAGCCCTGTATTCTTCCAGTGTTAAGTCCCTTAAATTCCTTCCCCTCATGTAGCAAACGACGAGGACCCATGCTCTGACATAAGATAGCATGCTTGGATTTGAGTTTTTTCAACAGTCACGAATTCTTTTATCTTTTACTGATTTACCTTTCGATTTCCAAGTGCAGTTTTCCCCATAGACCTGACCCTCATTTTGCAGTGCAGTACAGTGAACCCCCCATATTTGCTGGGGATGCGTACCAGCTCCCCCCGCGAATAGCTAAAATCCGCAAATACTTAAAATCCCTCTAAAAACATAGAACTGCCCATTTTGATAGTTTAAACACAAGAAAAACCTGTAAAACTGCTTATACCTGAGTATTTTAATAGGTTTATCATGAAAAGTGCATTTATTCATGAAAATTATATGAAAATACAGTAATTAGTGAATATTTCTCAGTGAAAAATACCACGAATGGGCGAATTTTCCGTGAATAATGGCAGATATGTTCCACAAAGAAATCTGCGAATGCGTGAGTCCGCAAATCATGAGAACACGAATACGGGGGGTTTACTGTAATTTAAATTTGTAAGTGTTAACTAATGTTTCAAATCGAGACTTATTGGTGCCTTCCGCACACCTCTCAATTTTCCTTTCATTGCACAAATTTTCTGTCACACAACCGCATGTATTCTCAATTGCAGACGGAGTTGCTTGCTGAGGAATCCCCACTTTCCAATTGTGCATGTGGGCCGTGGTTCTAACCACTGCAACCTACTCTATGGTGCCCTTGAAATGGATTTCCCTGGTATCTTCAGTTATCCTTTTGTTATTGTGATTTAGTTCTTCGGGAGGACTCTAGTTACCTGTCTAATTTATTCCCCATTCTTTTGATTTTGTGTTGATGTAAATATATGTGACTATGTGAACCTAAGTGTTTTATCTGCAACATTCCCTGTTGAGTTAAACCTTCAGCTCATCTCTTTCTTCTTATGTTTTACCTGACCCCTCAGTTTCAGTCAGATGCATAAATTTTCATGTTAGGTAAGTCCTTTCTTCAGTTAGATCATAAAAGTAACTTCCCTGCTCAGGATTTAAAGTCTCTTCCCAGGTAAAAGCATATAAGTGACGACCTTGCCAGGATCCTGCAGCCTGCAACATTGCAGCTTAAATCCTGCATTAATCAGCCATTAGCCTCGCTAAAGCTGGATGCAATATGAGAAATGAACCTTAGCATAAAATTCCTTAATTAGCACACAATCAAACGGAATTCCACAGTGTAAGTATAATCTTATTTTTATATTACTTGCAATCATAACTGTAACTGTAAAAATTTTGTTAGGGATCAGATAACCCACGTGCATGCTACACAAATAATTTCACAGCGGGAAGAGAGTGTTGCTTTTCAAAAACACAAGCTTTGTCGCTATAGTATGTTAGCCTGCATGATTTAACTGTTAGGTTAGCCAGGAAGTGAAGTGTTAAAAAAGTGATAACTAAGGGAATAGTGTGTTATTTCCTTTCCCCACGTGCTCTGGACAATTTGCCTTCCATCATTATTTAGCTAGGTAAAAGAAATCGGGCAATGAACTTAGGCCCACCCAGCAATTCCACTCGCTGGACTCTCTCTCGCTCGTAGTAGCACCCGCACTAGAATTCAAATTAAAATCTTACAATTTCCAAGACTGTCCTTTGAAAATTAGCATTCACGAAATTCATTTCATTTTCAGAAATCCATGCAAGCAAGCAAATTCTTTGTCCATAACTCTCAAGCAGCTGGGAGACAGGAGAAAACATTCCCAAAATTGTTCCCCTCCGTTTCTTAATCTCCCGCGCGAAACTTCGCTCAGACAGCCATGTGTTTCGCTCTTGTGGTGAACTCCCATCAAAACAATCCCACGAGACTGTAACGTAGAGTAAATTCGCATACCTTTATGATCACATGCCTGTCAGATTAAATTAGAATAGATTAAAATTCTTTGCACACGTGATCTTGGCAAATCAATGCCTCTTGCATGGTGGATTTAAGAAATGTACTTGTCACATTCGGATGCAATTAATTCTTTGCTTCGAAAATAAGCATATTATACTCATCATGTCCAATGCATTCATCCTTTGCTTGCAAACAAGCACAATCATTTGTACACGCATCTATTTGTGCATCCATAGAAGTTACTGCCTACTATTTGCCTAGAGCAATACTTTTGCATAAACCATTCAACCAGTTTTGCCAGTCCCCATGTGTCTCTTACCAAAGCAAACCCCTTTTTCCAAGGTTTACGCTACCCATTTTACTACCTCCGTGTTCCAACACACACACTTGAATTCTCGAGCCTAACCCGTATCGAGGGCTCCCACCAATCCTTTAAAGGGAAAACTCGTTCTGTTCGAACAAAGCTATGTTCTTACAAACAAACCTGGTTCTTGAGAACAAACCAAACTCTTCTATTCGAGCAAACTTACGTTCTTATTAACGAACCTGAGTTCTCTGGAACAAACCAAACTCATTCTATTCGAACATACCTACATTCTTACAAAAAACCTGAGTTCTTTGGAACAAACCAAACTCGTTCTATTTGAACAAACCTACACTCTACGAACAAACCTGAGTTCTTCGGAACAAACCAGATTCATTCTACTCGAACAAACCTACATTCTTACAAATAAATCTAAGTTCTCCAGAACATACCAAACTCATTCTATTCAAACAAACCTATATTCTTATGAACAAACCTGAGTTCTCCGGAACAAACCAAACTCGTTCTATTTGAACCAACCTATGTCCTATGAACAAACCTGAGTTCTTCAGAACAAACCAGATTCGTTCTATTCGAACAAACCTATGTTCTTACAAACAAACCTGAGTTCTGCAGAACAAATCAAACTCGTTCTGTTCGAACAAACCTACGTTCTACAAACAAACCTGAGTCCTTCAGAACAGACCAAACTCGTTCTGTTCGAACAGACCTACGTTCTAATGAACAAACCTAAGTTCTCTGGAACAAACCAAACTCGTTCTATTTGAACCACCCTACGTTCTAACAAAGAGACTAAGTTCTCCGGAACAAACCAAAATCCCCCATTCTCTACGAACGGAACCTAACCTCACACTTGATTCCCAGGAATGAGCCTGCACAAACAGTGCCACAGTCAGTCCTACGGACCAAACCACAACCCTTTGCCTGATGTTTGGGGGAATAACTTCACCCCCCTCAGCACCTGCAACATGACTGATGTTCTTGAGGAAGTAAAATACTCCACCAAGGTGGGGAACTGCTGGGAATGAGGGGGAGCCGAATTGACAACATGGATAAATGAACAGGGCAGAGGCTAAGAGGGAGAGAGAAGCTGAAAGAGAAGCAAGAGAAGCCAGGGAGGAGAAAGAAAGACAGAAGAAGGAAAAAGAAAGACTGGAGAAGGAGAAAGAAAGAGAGGAGAAGAAAAGGGAAAGGGAAACAAGAGAAGCCAGGGAGGAGAAAGAAAGACAGGAGGAGAAAGAAAGAGAAGAAAGGGCAAAACAAAGGGCCCATAAGCTACAACTCACCTAACTTAATACCGGGAATCCCACACCGACCCCTCCCCAGTCCTTGCTCAACCACACAAGCTCCTTCATACAAAAATTAAATGACACTGAACCCCAGGTATGGCTCAACCAAGTAGAAGAGGTTTTTGAAAATTACAAGCCCACTCCTGCAGAAGCTTCCTTGATTCTGGGAAAGCACCTAGGTGGAAAGGGTGCAGCCGCCTTCCGCTCCCTTAACAGGGAAGCTCAAGGAGGTCCAAAAGGCCATCACTAAGGCTTACAAGGTCACCCCCGAATGCTGGAGGTAACGTTGGCGAGGCCAGCCCAAGGAAGCAGGTCAAACCTGGACCAAATGGGTGTACTGTAAGAGTAGAGCTCTCGGGCAATGGTTGGAATCCCTTAGCACCATCACCGTCGCGGATGTAATCGAGAGCTTCCAGCTCGAGGACTTCCTATATTACGCACCCCTTACTCTTACCACCTTGATGTGCAAAAAAGCCCCCCAAGACACTAGCTGAGCGCTGTTGCTTGGTGGACAGCTGGGACACATATTATCTTTGCGCTAGTTCTTTAGGACATAAGACTTAACCCCATTCTCATACCTCCAGGATCCCTCAGCCCAAAATTGACATCCTCCAAAGAAGCCTATGTGTGGCCATTGTAAGAAGACCGGGCACCTCACAGAACAGTGCTGCCTGAAAGCTGAAAGTCAGTCAAAGGTCCCATCTAAGTCCCCAAATGGGACCACGCCCAACCAAACCACTCCTGGCCCTTGGGTGAGCAACAGCGGGCCTGCTCCCTCCCTGAGGGCAGTGCCCCAAAGAGATTACAGCAAGGAAATTTGCAAGAACTGCTGCCAGAAAGGTCACATGTCCGCAAGTTACAGGCACTGTTCTAAATACAAGCAGTTCCCGGTTATCGACTGGCTCAGTTATTGGCGACCTGGTTTTTTGGGGCTTGTCTAGCGACAAAAATCGGCGATTTTCGGTGCCAATATGCGCCAATTTCCGCTTATCGGCACTGATAATCGCATATTGGTGTCGATACATACCTACCAGAGGCGCCAATAGCCGAAAATCGCCGATTTTCAGTTGTCAGCGATTTTTATCATCACACCGTCAGAATGGAACTCCCGCTGATAACGGGATAGCCTGTACAATGCACCAAGAACCATCCACATTGCTGTTTGTTCCTGACAACCTGTCAAGTGGATAGGCATCAACACTGTGAAAATAGCCCCCCCTCAACAGTTCCACTCCCCCTCAAGTATTGCCAAACATCAATGAGACTGGTTCCAAGGTCCACCTTATCACTAGGAACCAAGTGCCTTCCCATGCCACCATCCGCGAGGATGAGCAAATGGCAATTGGCTGGGTCAATGGTAATGTCTGGGACCCTACTGTTTGTCTGCGAGTCACCACAGGTGATTCCTCCCGAGAGAGGGAACACCTCTTTGGAGTCGTTGAGTCCCTCGCAGCTGGGTGTCGTCTCCTCTTGAGCCAAGATCTTGTCCAGTGGAGGGACACCCTGATTCCTCTGCGATGCATGACAGCCACAGCACCAGACCAACCTGCGGAGGAGCCACCACCCCTAGAAGATGATCCGCTACCCGCCGGTCTTACCCTGGCAGCAGCCATGTCTGCAAGACCAGCCTGGCACTTCCCACGATGAACCTGGTTTTGATCCTGCGGCTGCCCTCCTCATCACTGGGGCGGACACCTCTCTTCCTACCTTAAGCTGGGAGCAGCTCATCCGAGCACAGGCAGAGGACACCAACCTGTGGCAACACCACTTGGAGGTTGCGACCACTGAAGAAGGACTGAAGGACCTTGTAAAGGACGACTTCCTCCTGGAGGGCAAGGTACTCTACTGGGTAACCCCGGGGGTGAAGTGAGCCCGCTCAAGTTTAGTGGTACCTCCGTCCTTTTAACAAGACCTCCTCCGATTGGCCCATGACGGTATCTGCAGGCACTTCGGTGTCACCCAGACCACCTGAGCCATGGAAGGAAAATTCTACTGACCCTGTTTGTGGAAAGCCATTAAGGTTTTCATAGCCTCGTACCCTACATGCCAGATAACCGGAAACCCAAATGGAGTCATCCCCAAGGCTCCTATTGTGAGGAACAATCATTTGCCAATTGTTCCCTTGGTGGGTTGCTGCCTCCTTACCTTTTTTTGTTTTTCCTTTGTGTAAGGAGTTGACGTCTGTCATGGGATGCTTGATAGCATCAGTCAGTTCTTGGCAGCAGAGGGCAATGTCTCGGTAGCAGAGCGGAGGGAGCCGTTTGGATGGCTGACAGGTTTTGTCTACCTGTTGGCTTTGGTGGAAGGTGAAGGACCTCTTTGCTAGTTGGAACGACTGAAGGACCTCTTTGTCAGTTGGAGCAACTGAAGGATCTTTTTACTAGTTGGAGCGGCTGAAGGATCTCTTTGCCAGTTGGAGCAATTGAAGGACCTCTTTGTCAGTTGGAGCGGCTTATTCCCTGAAAAACAGCATAAGCATGTTTCGACAATTCGATCGGAGTAATCTGTTTCATGGATGTATTCCATTTTTTCTGCAGCAGGTGGTTGTCTTGATACTTCGACCGTTTTTGTCTGTTCATTTGCTTTCTCGTTGACAGTTATGTCTTTTTCAACAACTCTAAATTTTGAGCGTCCATTTTGTGGTATGCTGTTTGTTTTAAAATATGTTATATGTTAACATTTATTGCTCTGATAGTATTTATTGTATTGTTTCACTTTGTGTTTTGCCGTAACATTTATATTACGCTACCTGTCTTTGAATACCTTGTTATTTGTGTACTGAGCATTATGTGGCTCGGTTATTATTCAGTGTTATTGTTGAGATGTTTTTAAGTACATTATTATTTGTGTGTGGAGCAAAAGGTGGCTCAATTATGTAATTTTCTCATCAAAGTGATAATTAAGGATTGTTCAGGGCCTTGTTTAAGAGTTAATTACTCAGGTTTTGATTGTTGCTGCTGCTGCTGCTAAGTGTTTAATTCATTGGTGGTAATGTTCATTTAATGGTTTATTTTAAAGAACCTGACTCACTTGTGCATAATGTATATTATTTTGTAAATAAATTAATATTAAGGTCACTTTTTGGTATTGTTCTGTTCCTCCCTCCTCTGCTTGTCACCTCTCGTCAGTCATTTCAGCCCAATTGTTTGTTTGTATTTCGAACCTGTTGATCTCGAAGTTGTGAGATCATAACACTATCAAGAACATTCCCTCAGTTGGTGTTCCCTTTCAGGGCGTCGTCATCGACTACTATACACCCCAAGGACATATCAAAAACCAAGAGGGGGAAATAATCACCGTCTTTCCATCTTAGATTGATTCACAAGGTATCCCAAAGCTATTCCTGTCAGGAGTGAGAGCTCCAGGAATGCCGTCAAGGCACTCATCAAATTTTTCTGTCACTTCGGTTTCTCTGCAATGATTCAAAGTGATCAAGGGTGAAATTTTACATCGAATGAGTTCCCCGACAGCATGGCCAGCCATGGTATCAAGCACATCCATTCTACCCCTTATCACCCAGAAACCCAAGGAATAGTGGAGCGGTTCCACCAGACCCTCAGCTCCACTCTGTCCAAGTTCTAGCACAAAGGAGGAGCATCCTGGGAGGAGAACCTCCCCTATGCCCTCTTCGCAATCTGCCAAGCTCCCTCTGAGACCCTAGGATATAGCCCTTTTGAGCTCTTATACACCCGCTTTACTCAGGGCACCCTCGACATCCTGTATGAGGCTTGGGCCAATCCAGCAAGGGTCGAAGTAAGCCACAGGGAGTGGTCCTCCCCAGTAGTCTTGGTTCTGAAGGAAGGATGGGGAGACAGGCTGTGTACAGACTTCAGGAGGTTAAATGAAGTCACCAAGCCTGAGCCATACCCTCTCCCATGAATTGAAGCATGCTTGGACACCCTTGGGAGTACTCCCTATTTGAGCAAAATATATCTTGAAAGAGGATATTGGCAGGTGCCCCTGTCAGAGGAGCTGCGCCCTCTGACTGCCTTCACCACGCCTACTGGATTCTACCAATGCAGAGTGATGCCCTTCAGCCTCAACAATGCCCCTAGCTGTTTCCAGTCCTGGCAGGAATTAAGAACTGTGTCGTCTGTCTCAACAACATAGTAACCTGTGCCAACTCATGGGAGGAGCACCTGCAAATCCTGTACCAAATCCTTACTGCCCTACAAAATGCCAATCTGGTAATCAACTTAAACGTCAGTTCGGGGTGGCCAAAATAACATATCTCGGTCACCATGTAGGAAACAGGCGACTGATGCCAAAGGATGCCAACATCCATGCCATTCGGGACATGCCTTACCCGAGGACCAAGAGGGAAGCTCAGCAATTTGTCGGGATGGTTTGGCACTTCCAACGTTTCATTCCCAATTTTGCTGATGCTGCCCCCCCATAATTAACCTTTTCCATGGGAAACAACCTTTCCGTTGTACCCCCAAGTGTGAGAGGGCATACTACCACCTCAAGGCAGTCCTAATCAGTCAGCCCATTCTCCATACACCCGACTACAACTGGCCCTTCTACATAGTGGTTGACACCAGTGACATCAGCATTGGGGTAGTCATGTCTCAAGAAAAGGATGAGGTTAGGCACCCAGTAGCCTATTATTCCAAGAAGCTCAAACCGGCTGAAACCAGGTATAGCACAATAGAAAAAGAACTTCTGGGTATGATCTTGGCCATGAAACAGTTCGAATCCTATCATGCGATCATAAATTCCCCTTGACCATCTTTACTGATCATAAGCCCCTTAAGTATCTCATGACTTTGAGAGATCAGAACAAGCGCTTGATGCGTTGTTGTCTCGACCTCCAAGACTACAATTGGAGGATTGAACACATTAAGGGTACAGACAACAAGCTCTCTGATGTCCTTTCCAAGCATCAGAACTAATGAATAAAAGTGGTATCCCGTTCCCTCCATGGCGTAATGTGACACTCCCTCCAGAGTGAAGGGTCGCATTATGCCCATTAGAATTAGCGCTCTTGAAAGCGTAAGATACTTCCTTCCAAGACTCTATCCTTTCCATGTACTTTGATTAACATGTACTCAGGTCAGTGCCACTAGGCACCCATGACTTTAGTGCCACATTTCGCACAGTGCCTGCCGTATCCAAGTATGGTGGCACCACCTAACATAAGACCACGTGTACTTCATTTGTGATGCCTCGTCAAGGGGAGCTAACTACATGACAATCAACTCACAAAGTTAAACCTTATAACTAAGTGCATGACAAACTTTAGGAATAACTATAGTAATAATTCATTAACACTGTTTTTACATTGTTACAATGATTCATGGTATACATATTCATGGAATACTGTAATTAGAATTTGTTATAAATGCTGCTTTAGAGTAACAACTGAACTTTACCTAATGAATTTAGGTACCAGCAGCACTTTATTCTGCAATAGCGTAAATTTTAAAATTGATGTAATATCATTTGCAGTAACATCGTCTCGCAAACACTGTAATTGTAAGATAATTAGTGCCACCAGAGGAAGTTTGATGAGAGATAATAACAGTCAGTTAAATTAACTTGTCTGTAGACATTCTCACCCAATTCAAGGTGCAACATGTCAACTTGTGGGGGGAGTTGCAACGAAGGGATACCCTTCCCAAGTCAACTCACCCACCAGGCTTTGCAAAGGAACGTAGAGTAAAACATAACTTTACTCCTTTAAGAGAATTTACTGTGAACTTGAATTGTTTTATTCTTTTTGAAAGAAGTACAGCAACTTTTAATCACACTGCTGACTGACAAGGAGGTCATGGAGAACGTTGCCCGTTCTTAAATCTCTTATTATCGTTCTCTGGACAGTGTTAATCTTTTCTCTCGACCCCGTGACTGCCTCGAAACCTCTCTTCCAGGTGCGAAGCTGTTTGGAGACAAAATCCTCGCCAGAGGCACCAGATGAACCTGTGATGGGGATTTACCCAAGTAGAAAGTTTTGGAAGGCCCCATAGCAACCAACTGCTATGCGGTTGTCGCCTTACCATGCAGCTGACCAGATAGTCATGAATTCATGGGATCGCACCAAAATCTATGTGCACGCCCATAGAAAATGGGGTGCCAAGAGCATGGGAAGATAATCCAGCAGAGGTCACAAAAGAAACCACGCGACCTGAACCAAGGGAAAGAAACCCTAGCAGCAGGTCCAGCAACATTTTCCCCCCTTGACCTCTGCCCCATCAGGGCCATATCCCAAAACACATAGCTGCTTTCTTAGCCCAGTATTCTTCCAGTGATAAGTCCCTTAAATTCCTTCCCCCCATCTGGCAAATAACGAGGATTTGGGGTTTTTCATCAGTCACAAATTCTTTTATCTTTTACTGTTTTACCTTTCGATTTCCAAGTGCAATTTTCCCCATAGACCTGACCTTCATTTTGCAGTGCAGTAATTTAAATTTGTAAGTGTTAACCAGTGTTTCAAATCGAGACCTCTCAATTTTCATTTCACTGCGCAAATTTTCCACCATGTAACCGCATGCATTCTCAAGTGCAGACAGAGTTGCTTGCTGTGGAATCCCCCCTTTCCAACTGTATGTGTGAGCCATGGTTCTAACCACTGCAACCTATTCTATGGTACCCTTGAAGTGGATTTCCCTGGTATCTTCAGTTATCCTCTTGTTATCGTGTTCCTCATTGGACCGGTCGATATCGTTCTTGGCTACCACACTGCCAGGCCCACGTTCAATTCTCCGGCCGGCCAATGAAGAATTAGAGGAATTTATTTCTGGTGATAGAAATTAATTTCTCGTCATAATGTGGTTCGGATTCCACAATAAGATGTAGGTCCCGTTGCTAGGTAACCAATTGGTTCTTAGCCACGTAAAATAAGTCTAATCATTCGGGCCAGCCCTAGGAGAGCTGTTAATCAGCGCAATGGTCTGGTGAAACTAAGGTACACTTTTTTTTCTTGTTATCGTGATTTAGTTCTTCGGCAGGACTCTGGTTACCTGTCTAATTTATTTCCCATTCTTCTAATTTCGTGTTAATGTTAATACATGTTACTTTATGTGAACCTAAGTGTTCTATCTGCTACATTCCCTGTTGAGTAAAGCCTTCACCTCATCTCTCTCTCCTTATGAATTACCTGACCCTGCAATTTCAGTCAGATATGTAAATTTTCATGGTAAGTAAGCCCTTTCCTCATTTAGATCATAAAAGAAACTTCCCTTCTTAGGTAAAAACACACACACATATATATATATATATATATATATATATATATATATATATATATATATATATATATATATATATATATATATATATATATATATATATATAGATATATATATATATATATATATATAGATACTATATATATATATAGATATATAGATACATATATATATATATATATATATATATATATATATATATATATATATATATATATATATATATATATATATATATATATATATATATATATATATATATATATATATATATGTATATATATATATATATATATATATATATATATATATATATATATATATATATATATATATATATATATATATATATACATGTATGTATGTTTTTACCTGGAGGGGAAGTTACTTTTCTTCTGCTCTTTTTCATATAAACAGAAAGTTCCTCACTATAGCTCCTCACTTTCTTGGTATGGCTGCTGTAATTCGTTTGCTTTTATTCTTTCTTTGTTTAGGGTTTCACATTTTCTGAAAATGATCTAGAGGAGGTTCTGTTTACAAACTTCTTTTTCACATAATGGCTCCTTACTCTCAGTTGCTGCCAAAATAAATGCCTCTGAACGAAGCTCTAGTTCTCCTTTCTACTATGTGAGATGACTGGGGTCATGAGGTAGGCTTCCTTCTATATGTGTGCTCTGTTGTCTGTGTCAACTTTGCAGCCCAAATGATGTCATTTTTATGATTTGGCTCCTGACTCTGTAAATGAAGAATTCATCTGATGCAGCAACACAGAGAAAGTCAGCTTCATCCCAGTCTTTAATAAATGAACCACAAAACCATGCACGGTCTTCTCTCTGTTGCTGAGTGATGATGGGCTTGCTGATAACATGAAATACCTTGATACCAAATTTTTTCAACTCACAATATACAGCACTATAACTTCTCTTCTTTCCCCTTTTTGTTTCTAGTTCAAGTGCCAATTTACGTAAAGACTTTCTTGATCTACCCACTGCCTCACCTATTATGTCTTTTGACTCCTCAGAGAGGACTTCAGGCCTTCCAAGATTCATACTCTTTTTGCAATGACAGTCATATGGATTTTTGTTCCAGTTTCTTTTAACAAAGGGTTCGTCTCTTTTAATGTATTTAGCTATCCAGGAACGTGAAATGAAGGATGCGCCAGCATCCCTGGGCTCTCTGAAGCTTATAGCCCGGATTCGGTCAATCTATCTTATTTCCTCCGAGTCGTTAGCCATGGCTGTATCTAACTCCATCGCTCAGTCTGAAAATACAAGAAATGTAAAATGAAAAATTGCTTAATAGAAACTTAAAATAATGTACTTGGAGATAGGCTATAGCAGAAAACTTCATAACTTTCCATTTGTTCTGTGGAGGGGAGGCTCTAATTTCGAAACACCCGGTATATATATATATATGTTAACCCTTTAGCACCGACTGGACGTATTTTATGTCGACAAAAGTTGTCTGTCGGGTGCCAAGTGGACATAAAATACGTCGACTACAAAAGGTTTTTTTAAATATTCACGGAAAAATACTTATAGGCCTCGTTTGCGAAAAATTTTAAATCACACGCCTTGAGGGATGCTGCGAGTTCACGGATCACGCTGTTGTTTTGTTTACAAGCGTGACCCAGCTGCGCATGCGCGAATTTCTTTCTTATCCCAAAAGAAAGCATCAGCTAACTCTGCTGAAAATCTCAGAAATTCTTTAGTCACTTTGTCGTAATTTTTGCACCGTTTTCTATTGGCCTTTACATAAAGTTTTATATATGAAAATGTGCGAAATGTCATGTAGAATACAACAAAAAATAACTCATGGTTGTAGCTTTTATCAATTTTGACATATTTTCATATAAATCACGATAAGTGCCAAGATTTTAACCTTCGGTCAACTTTGACTCGACCGAAATGGTCGAAAAATGCAATTGTATGCTAAAACTCTTACATTCTAGTATTACTCAATCATTTACCTTCATTTTGCAACAAAATAGAAGTCTGTAGCACAATATTTCGATTATGGTGAATTTGTGAAAAGTTTTTCCTTACGCCCACATTAACTCTGCTGAAAATCTCAGAAATTCTTTTGTCACTTTGTTGTAATTTTTGCAGTTTTGTATTAGCCGTTACATAAAGTTTTATATATGAAAATGTGCGCAATTTCATTTAGAATACAACAAAAAATAACTCATGGTTGTAGCTTTTATCAATTTTGACATATTTTCATATAAATCACGATAAGTGCCAAAATTTCAACCTTTGGTCAATTTTGACTCGACCAAAATGGTCGAAAAATGCAATTGTAAGCTAAAAATCTTACATTCTAGTAATTTTCAATCATTTACCTTCATTTTGCAACAAACGGGAAGTCTCTAGCACAATATTTCGATTTATGGTGAAATTTAAAAAAACCACTTTTTTTTTTACGTCCGCGCGTTATGAATTTATGCATCATTTTGTGATAATATTTTCTCTGTGTTGCTTTGATCGCTTTACAGTTTGTTACATACCAAAATCATCGCAATTTAGTATACAATACAACGTAAAAAAATAGCTCATTAGCTTTAACCGTTTTGCTCACAGCGCGATTTGTATACAATTATATATGAATTTTTTTTTGTGCTGTCATATATTCAAATATTTATATATGATAATGATATTTTTTTTCATTTCTGATGGTTGCATACTAAACTTCAAGCAATGAGAAAAAAAGGAGACAAAAATGAACTCTTAATCTTGAAAACTAAGCGTGCTGTGATTTTTTGAAAAAAACTTTCTTTCTGCTTCGGCGCTAACTCCCAAACCCCGCCGGCATATGGCATACACTTTTGTAAATAGAGGCTCGGCGTTTAAGGGTTAAGAAGACACAGACAGCAGAGCACACAGATAGAAGGAAGTCTAACTCATAACCCAAGTCATCTCACTTAGAAAGGAGAACAATTTTAGCAGCAACTGAGAGTAAGTAGCCATTATGTGAAAAAAAAGTATGTAAACAAAACCTCCTCTAGATCATTTCCAGAAAATGTGAAACCCTAAACAAAGAAAGAATAAAAGCAAATGAATTACAGCAGCCGTACCTAGAAAGAGAGAGAGCTATAGTAAGGAACTTTCTGTCTATATGAGAAAGAGTAGAGGAAAAGAAAGAAATACTACACATAATGTTGAAGGCAAGAGACAAGAAACTACAAGAGCCCAGGAATGAAAACTAAGGAGCTCAGGAGGTGCCAATGCAAAGATAACACCTCCCACCTCAACCTAAACCTCATTACATTAAGCATAAAGTGAAATCTTCCTGTCCAGTTGTGAATAAACTTTGTATTTTTTAAATTTTTTATTCAGTGTTTTAATCACAGCATAATATAAATCCAAAAGGCCACCTGCACTACAAACTTTTTATCACATATTGTGACAAATTGGTGACCTTGCCAGGATTAACTGATGTCAGTGATTTGATGTGATTTTTTTTTTTTTTTTTGTTACCCTGTGAGGTGAGAGTCCCCATTTTTTTGGTAGCCTTTAAATTGAGTAACATAGAAGTGACATTAGTAATAGAGCTTCAGAAACTCATTGAACTGGTTCCTAGAATAAGGCTGGAAGGACAAGAGATGAAAGATTTTGTAACAGCAGAATTTTTGCCATATGGAGCAACACAAAAGAGACTGGAAAATAATGGGGAGAAGCCAAAAGGCAAAGACAAGAGGCTGAAAGGCAGAGAACTTTTGAAGAGAGAGCTAGAGTTGCCACTTAGAACTGAAAGGCAAGTTTAGCCTCTAGAGAAACCCAGAGAGACAGGTAAACAGCACTAGCATTCCTATAGCCACTGCTAAACCCAAACTGCCTAGGTTTGATGAAAAGCATTGTGATATGGACACTTTCACTCAGGGATTTACAGAAAGCCAAGGGTGATCTGAGGATGAATGGAGTGTTTGTCAAAGTCCATTACTAACAGGTAAGGGCCCGCAAGTTTTCTCTAGTATGCTCTCTGAGGTGACCTCACATTATGATAGCTTATAGAGAAAAGCATTGTTAAAGGGATATGAGATGACTGAGGAAGGATTTAGAAAGAAACTATGATACCATGCCAGAACAAGGTGGGACTGCATATCACTTTGTTGCTGGGTGACAGTAACATATAAATAGATGGATTAAAATGGCAGCAGCCAATACTACAGTGGTGGAAGAGCCAATAGAGGCGACCGCTATCATTATTTGTGAAGATGTCAATATAGCCTAGCTGGAAGACTACATCAAAGATGGTAGGCTGAAGCTAGCAGATAGGGCTGAACTACCTGTTGTCGTAGGAGCATGCAGATCTGCGGAACAGAGGGAGAATCACTGTAATTTACCAGTATGTTGAGGATATGTAGGCAAGAAGGAGGCAACTGTACTATAAGATACGGGCTGTACAAGTGCAGTTGTACATAAAAGTTTGGTAACTGAGTACCAAGTAACTGATAAGAGATGCGTTTGTGCACTCATTGATAGGAGTGTCCATAGATGTCCAGCTGCAAAGATTTATTTAAACACTAGATTTTGAGGGGGAGTTACATGATATGTTGCCTGGATAACATTATTTGTGATGATATTCTGGGAAACATTCAAGGAACCCAAGGAAATGATCAAAACTGAAGCTGAGATGGTCAAGAAAATAGTAGACTGAAAAGATGAACTAGAGGAAAGTAATGTAGGAAGGGATATGGAGAAGTTTAATTCTGGGACAGCAGCAGTTGTGACCAGAGCCCAAGGTAAAGTGGGAGAAATACAGCGCCAAGCCATTGGCATGCATTTCTAGCATTCCAGATACAGGAGCAGAGCAGCCGAAAGAAACCCAATGGAAGGATCCTACTCTAGCCAAGCAGTGAGCAAGAGCCAACACTGACATATGAGCAGAAAGTAGTAGAGACTGAAAAGATGAACTAGAGGAAAGTAATGTAGGAAGGGATATGGAGAAGTTTAATTCTGGGACAGCAGCAGTTGTGACCAGAGCCCCAGGTAAAGTGGGAGAAATACAGCACCAAGCCATTGGCATGCATTTCTAGCATCCCAGATACAGGAGCTGAGCAGCTGAAAGAAGCCCAATGGAAGGATCCTACTCTAGCCAAGCAGTGAGCAAGAGCCAACACTGACATATGAGCAGAAAGTAGTAGAGACTGAAAAGATGAACTAGAGGAAAGTAATGTAGGAAGGGATATGGAGAAGTTTAATTCTGGGACAGCAGCAGTTGTGACCAGAGCCCCAGGTAAAGTGGGAGAAATACAGCACCAAGCCATTGGCATGCATTTCTAGCATCCCAGATACAGGAGCTGAGCAGCCAAAAGAAGCCCAATGGAAGGATCCTACTCTAGCCAAGCAGTGAGCAAGAGCCAACACTGACATATGAGCAGAATAGAAGACAAGGGTTAAGAAAATTTCAAGCATAAGGCTATTGATGGCATATTATATTGTGTTTTCCCGGGCAAGGTGGCTGGAGAAATGTGCAAATTCTAGTGCCAAAGATATATTGTGCAGAAGTGATGAAGCTGACCCATGGTTCAATTGTCAGTGGTCAGCTTGGAGCTAAGAAGACTTTCGACCATGTAACCAATAGTTTCCACTTGCCAGGAGTGGTTGCAGACATCATGAGGTTTTGTAGGTCTTGCAGTGTTTGCCAGAAGACTTCACCAAGGCACAATGCAAACAAGATACCATTGTGAAAGATGCCATTGATGGAAGAGCCATTCAAGAGAGTAGTAGTACATCTGATTAGACCTATATTGTCAGAGGAAATGGTACTTCCTAAAATAGAAACTGAGTGGATAACAGATGGAGTACTAGAAATTTACAGCAGGGCAGGATTCCCAGGGAGATACTCAGCAACTAAGGTACCCAGTTTACTTCCGAGATGATGAGGGAGGAGAGCTGTTTAGTGAGCACCAAGCAATTGTTTACAGCTGTATATTTAAGAGATGCAATTTGTTGTGAAAAGGGATAAACATTGGCCCAAAATCTGTGCTGAAGGTGTACCTATAGGGTCTAGAGAATTGGGATCAGTGTCTGCTAGCAGTCCTGTTTGTGTTTCAAGATAGAAGGACTGTGGGACAACCAATGTAGATTCTCAAGTATTATGGACTGAAGACTGCAAGGGTGAAATTGCACAACATCTATCAGTGTGTGCAGAGATGAAGAATTGACTGGAAGGGATGTGTCAACTAGCCAGAGAGAGCCTCTATGCAGCACAGGGGTGTCAGAAGCATGAATGAAACAAGAGGACCCAAGATTGACTATTCAAAATAGGAAAGAAAGTGTTAGTGTTATTATCAGCAGAAGCAAACAAGTTAGTGTTGCAATGTACAGTGCCATACACAAGAGGGAAGCACATGAAGCAGCAGTGATTTCCTTAGGAAAAGATAGATGTTTGAGCGTGGCCGTCATCAAGAAAGAAGCTGAAATTAACCTGGTAATTTTAGATGAGGGCTGATTGAAACTTCAACTGGAGGAAGAAATGTACTGAGATGTCAACATCAGCGGTGACTTAAGCAAACAGCAAAAAGAAGCAGATATTGGAGTTGCTGTAGGAACACCTTGATATCTTTACCAGCAATCCAGGAAGGGGATCACTGGGATGACACAGCAGCCACTGGAAAAGATGTATTCTTTACTTTATGCTACTAGGGAACTGATCCAGGTAGAAGTTGAGGAAATACTCAAGATGGGAATCATAGAAGTGATGGTGACGAAGAGGAATGGATCAGACAGGTTCTGTGTGGAGTACTGTCAACTGGACACCATGACCAAGTTTGACAGTGAACTATGGGAGATCCCTAGGCATTGATAGTAAAACTTAGCACTGACAGATTTTTCACCAATGTGGACTTGAGCAAGGGATATTGGCAGAACCCAGATGGAAGAAGCATGAAAGGAGAAGACAGCTTTCACAGAGTCAAGTGGATGTTGCCAGTTCAAGAGGATGTTGTTTGAATTAATGAATTCGGCAGCAACATTCAACAGGATGATGAGGAATATACTAGCTGGAGGCAAGAACACTGACCATTTTGTGGATGATGTGTGAACTCATGCAGCATCATGGGAAGATCACATCAAGGAACCAAGAACCTATTCCAGAGACTGAGAGGCCAGACTGACTATCCAACCTTCAGAGTGTTACATCAGATACAGCAAAGCGGAATTCCTTGGTCAAGAGGTCAGCTGTAATAGGATCAACTGCAGTAGGATTGCCATGAATGGAGTGGAGCTGAAGAAGAACAAGGACACAACACCACCAAGGACCCAGACACAAATAGAATCTCCTTAGGTCTGACAGGTTCCTACAGGAAGTTTGAGAACAACTACACTAGTGACCTAGTAAAGAAGAGACAACAATTGAACAAAGTGGAGTGGGAGGACTACAAAAGCCATTTGATAGACTGAAGCAGGCTTGAGGAAGTGCACTGATATTAAGAGTACCAAACTTAAATAGGACTGTTATTGTTTGGGGATGGATGTATCGAATGAAAGACTAGGAGGCATACAAATGCAAGAGTGTGCAGATGAAATATTTCTAATTGCTTTTGTAAGAAGGAAGCTCAAGAAGAATGAGCACAATGTTTTTCTCTGTTTTTGGCTTCTTGTGTTTGGTTTTATGTATATGTCCTAGCAATGTGTTTCATTTTTGTTTCTGTGAATTTTTTTTGTCTTGATTTGTATTTTGTTTGACTTAGTTTTACTGACTACTTTAATTCGTTGCACTGACTTAGTTTTACTGACTAATGTAATTCATTGTATTGTATTAGTTTAATCTATTATGTTTTTTTTTTCTTTCCGAGTACAGTAGGATGATTTATTCATGGTAGTTTTAAGTTTTTTGCAAATACTTATGTTACTCTTGAGTTGGAAATCCTTTGGATTGTACTTTACTATTATAGAACCTTATATTTTGGTGTTTGTCTCAGTTTAGGTTGAAAACGGTTTAATGTGTTGAAGCTGAAACGTCCCTGCGTAATAATAGCGCTTGTTCGGCTGCTTCTGATGAGGATCAGAATCGTTAGGAATCAATCATTAGCAATCTTCTTGTACACAGCAGCAAAGCCTGGATGATCATTCAGCTAATGTGTATGCAGCCAAGTAACAACAGTATTCACTAAACCTGTGGGTACAATTAATTTGATTAGTACCAGACATTCTATGAATTCATAGACTGTCTGGCCATCCGAGGAAGAGAGGATGACTCAGTAGGACCTTGCATGAGTTTATAACCTTACTAAGTTTGGAATCTTTCTTCCATTTGCAAACAATCATACCATAACTCCAGCCTGGGTCTTCTATGGATTCAAATCCAAGGGAAACTTTCACCTGGGAGCTTTTATCGAAAGGTTGCACAGCTAAAATGTAGTTATCCAAACATTTATGCTTAAAATGATCATTTGATAAGAGATTGTGAGATGAAGCATCAGCAATAATATTAGCTTTTCTTAGCACATACTTACTCTGAACATCAAACTCTTGAATAATCACATGCCAGTGTGTACGTTTTGGAGTGAACCGAAAACCCCTGAAAAAATAAAGTGGTTTATAATCTGTGAGAATTTTTACCCCTTAATCATATATCAAAATCTTAAAGTTACGCAAACTGTTAACTATAACCATAGCTTCTTTGTCAATGACGACAAATTTATGTTCATTTGACTTTAATTCTTGTGAATTAAAAGCAAAAGAATGTTGCTTGGTATCCCTCCATTGTAACAAAACGCCCCCAACTCCTAATCAAAGGCATCAGCAGCTAGGAAAAATGGTTTCGAAATATCAGGAAACATCAAGACTGTTGGGGACAACAATTTCAATTTAAGTGTTTCAAAAGCTAATTTCTGTTCTAGGCCCCGTTCAAAATTAATGTCTTTCTTCATCAAATCTGTGAAAGGACCTGCAATTACTGAATAATTGTACCCAAACTTACGATGACATCCATTCATCCCCAAAAATTGTTGGACACCCATAACTGTAGTTGGCTCATGGAAGTTCACAATAGTAGACACCTTATCATGAAACAATTCCAAACCATCTTTTGAGACAACAGATCCCAAAATAAACTATTCAATATTAAAAAAATCACATTTGGAGAACTTAATCTTCAAAGAGGTCTGTTTTAATCCCTGTAAAACCAACTCAATATTTTAAGATGATCCTCCAAGGTGTCAAAAATGACTAAGTCATCCAGTTTGGCAAGAAGGATTTCACCCAACATATCACCAGAAATGGAAATTATCATTCTGGTGAATGTGACAAATGCACATAGGAGCCCAAACGGCTTTCTTAGAAATTCAAAGTGACCACGAGCAGTAGTGAAAGCAGTATACTTGGTTCTGTTTTCCTTCAAAGTATCTGATGAAAACCTTTGAGCAAATCTAAAGAGGTGAAGAAGTACCTCTGCTTACCTAGCATTGACAAAATGTCATCCAAACATGGTACAGGGAAACGGTCAGGAATTATCTCTTCATTATCTTTGCAAAAGTCAATGTAGACTCACTATGTCTGGCTCTTCTTTGGAAGAGCTAACAAAGGAAAATTGTAAGGACTATTTGACTTTTAAGCAGCTTGTCAATTTCATTAGCCCTTTCTCTTTGGAATACACAACAAAACATAAATCACCTTGTTAGGGTCCTTCAACCTGATTCGATTTTCAGTAACATTCGTTTTCCTAAGCCTACCATCATGATAACTGAAAACATTCTGGTACATAAGCAGTAGGTTTGCAAAATTTTCCCTTTCATCAATTTCAGATATGTCAGTAGCTTACTTATCATTGGTGGAGTTGAGGATTGTCACGCTTAAACAGTTGGTCCTGATTAACCGCACCTGATATTATTCGATGATGTGCATCAAAGGTATATACAATATTCAAAACAAAGGTCTTATTCCAGTGATTGAAAACTTCTATTACCTAACAACTAAAATTGTTTCATTCAAATTAGGCTCGTCACCATACGTAATATTATTCCCAGGAACAGATGGCTTTGAGTCTGAACATTCTTTAAGAGATTGTGAAGACTTGAAAAATTAACCTGTCACTCCTCGCCAGGCTGGCAACAGAATAATGTTATTATTATAAGGTAATGATGGGTATCCCAATATAATAGTAGGGTGCATATCTACACTACTGAGAACAATGAATTTATCTGTAGACTTATATTTAACCACTAGGTATTGATATCTACTGTACCAACAACACTTAATTCATTATTACAAATACCAGCAAGCGGTACTTCCGTTTTATCTATTGGAAATTCATTGACAGCAAATCCATCTTTGCATTCATTATTTTGCGAGGACTTCCACCGTCCAGGAATAGTGTAAAACAGACATCATGCATATTAACGGTAGTTGCCTAAAGAACGGGTTGATCACAGATATTCTGCTAAATGAACATAATAGTACTAAGAGTTGTCATCTGCGGTACTTGATGAGACTGAAACAGCTTTCAGATTTTTCCTGTTCATCATCTTCATAACAGCAATCTTATGGTACTGAAAATGTATTCCTTAGCTTCATCTGTGGATTATTTAAAATAGCCTTACCTTCAGAAATCTGTGTGAGGTTGTTGCTGTCTTGGCTATTTTATTTTGAAAACTTAACCCATTCATAGTAGACTGCTAATCTTGTGCAGTATTAATGGCTGACTTACTCTGATGGGTGTTTTAAATATCATTTTTCTTACCTTGATGAAGTTTAGAAGGTTTCTGAAGATGATTACTAGCTGTTATTCTTATGATAAGAATTCAGATTACCATTCACATTACCATGACTGTAATAGAAATTATTTTGATTAATCTTATTTTCCTTGCCAAAATTGTTGTTTGGCAGATCGTTAAATCTAGATTTACAGTTTTAAACAATGTGTTTGAGAATTATGAATAGAACAAAATCTTTCTCCACAATCAGCTTTATAATGACCAATCCTGTTACGATTCTACCACTTGATTTTTTTTTATTAGAATGAATTACATTAACCTGGTGAGACGTAGTATCTGCAGACTTGGAACACAGTAGATTTAATCCAGATAAAAGAGGAATAATGTTTCTTGACATGGTCAGCTACCATAAGTTCACTAAAATTCTTATCGAATTTGACATCATAGCATCTAACCAATCTGTCAGGTAAGAGGCAGTCCTTTGGGCAGGTTGCAAAAGCTGACAGTTTTGTAGTCATATGTTTTCTCTCACCTTACGTATCTGATTGATCCAGTTTCATTCGCCAATCATAAATCTTATCTGTAGCCAAAGCAGCTGTGTAAATGAAAGAATGCCCTCTCCTATCCATTCGCTTAAGAAAATTCCATAGGTTTAATACCCTCATCCATTTTAGACTCTGCCCCATACACCTGTTTGATGATAGCCTTAAAATCTTCCCATGAGCTACCAACATCTCCCTTTACATAGTCTATAAAGGCCTTTGCTTCTTGCAATTGCGTCTCCGGTCTGTGATTTTCTTTGAGGCAAAATGAGCCTCCACTAAATTTATCCATGACTCCACCCCATGGGTGAGCTGCCATATTCTTAATATGTAGACTATCTTCTCATTTAACACAAGGAAAACTAACACTGCAAGTGAACCTACTATGGCCAACAGACTAAGGAGAGGAATAAACTCTGCCTGAACATAGTCGCATACAGTCACCAGCAATAGCGGCCTAAATCACAGAAGTGAAACACTTCAAATGAGTTAAAAATGATATATTGCAAAAAAAAAAAAAAAAAACCTATAGGAGTGAAAGTTACTCAATGGTGACTCCTGCTGCAACATAGCTGTAAAAGACAGTGGAGAAAAGGCTTATCTGTGAGTAGTGACAATTATACTTTATTCAGTGCAACATAGATGAAGTATGAACTAGAAGACACTCAGGGAACTGACATCTTCAGCATAAATCTTGCAACACTGACAAAGGGGATACTTCCAAGGCAGGAACAATGGGCAGGGCGTGAATTCGCTTGGCATCAAAATAACACCTTATTTCTTCTGGCTTATCATGATTGTTGATTCTGTGACTTCCTGTGATCATAAAGTAGGTGAGTCTGTATAAATACACATTTCCTTATTTACCTAAGTTCATCTTGAACAATTGTCAAGAACCTCACTGCCACCAAAAATGTGATAGGCTTACTGCTGCTACCAAAACTATTTTAATGAGATTCTGGGCGCCATTTTTAGTTGTATTTTCTTTGTATATGAAAATATAGTGGCAATTCGCCTTCTAGGTTGGACAGAAGTGTCTGCTCGCTTTGATGATCCTGTATGTCTCTCTCTTTCACACAGTTTCTCTCTCATAAAATACTAATTAACACATTTCCATTTACAGAAAAACTACATAACCGATTCATAATTCAAATAAATGATACAAAAGTCACTTTAACATGAAAGGAGCATCTGAAGTGCATAAATAAACAAGATGGTAACATGGAAAGTTGGATGGTGCCATCCTGAATTCCTTAATCTGCTTGTAGCATAACAATTTCTTCTCAGTATCAGCTCGACTACATTTTCACACACTTAGTTTACTTTTTGCTTTTCCACTACATCTTCACTAGTCAGTGATATGAAGATATGCTGCCAATATTTCACAATTTCACTTTAACAAACTTAATAAGTTTCCCTATTAATACATGTTAAAGAATTATATAGCTGTTTTTGTTCTTTCCTTTGCAACAATGCCATTTTTCCAATTGTCACTCGGTGAAAACATACCTAAAATTTATATATGTCTTATGCATATAAGTAGGAAAATCCAGTTTCTTTGACAAGAAACATTGGAATTTTTTTCATACAAAATATACAACCGTTCATTAGACTCACACTTTAGCTTGGGGATATTGTCCAGTTCAGGCTGGGTGCCAAGAGTTTGCAATGACATGTAAGAATGGCCAAATTGCATGTATTGGCGCTCACCACACACAAGCTTTATTTTACACACATTGTCTAATGTGTTACCACCTACACAGTCTGGCATTTACTGATGCAAGGGTTGGCAGGACCCCGTGCCAGTCCCCCACCAATGAAATGTTTGTTGGTTGAATCCTCCAGTACTGTATTAGAGGTCTTAGGATTAAGTCCTCTTTTCTTTTGGGCTCATTGATGGAAATGGGAAGTATGATCTAGCTGAGATTCTTGGAGAATACATGAAAGGGTCTGTTGACCTTTTTAAATACACTTTAATAATTCCTTTCTACATTAGATGTAAATTACATTATAATATATTTCAAACTTTTATTTTAATTTGTGAACTTTAAGTAATGTAACTACAAATAATGGTTTTGACATCAATGACTGTCAATGTTATGAGCCACATAACCATAAATAATCAAGCTGTTTGTAGCTGACTTTCAAAACACAGACTGTTACATTGTAAAAAAATAAAGTATCGTCTGTGTTCGGTTGTCTTCCTATCTCACACTAATTGATAAACTTGAATTCAGTATGCCATGGTCTTATAGGGTAGTAAACATCAAGAGAATCTATCTTGAAAAGGAAAAGTAATGTGCAGTAGCATAATAAATAGCTTTTCCCTACTGGAATTTCACTTGAACTGCCAAAGGAAATTTAATTTCAGATTTTGAGAATGTGAGATAACAGAATGAAGAAGACTCCATTCCATTTACCACGTTTTATTGAATGTGGCCAGTGCTTAGGAAGCTCATTTGCAAGGATCAGTGTGAGGAGTGTGCTGGGTAGAAATCAGGCTTGACTAAGTTTCATCCACATCATTCTTACTCCAGTGTCAAGATATGAAAGCCCCGGATATGATAAACGGGGAAGGTAATGCTGATATACTCTCTAGGTGAACCTGGAAACGAACAAAAACAAATGAATTTAAATCCACAAAGCACAAAAAAATGCCTATTTTAGTTGGATCAGAGTTTCATACTGAGGATGGTTTGTGAGAAAGTGGGCGTCTCTGACTTTCTTGGGAAGGGACGTTGGCATCTTAGTGATTTACTATCCAGTTATCACCCCGAATAATACAAGTATGCTCAAGTAAAACAGTGGTTTGTTCTTCATGCCATTTATTTTAAGATTAAGCCACCCATGCGTTGGTATGGGGCTGTGACATTTAGAGCAGCCCCTGAAAGATAAACTGTTACCAGTGGTTTGTGCATCTTGAAATGTTCATTTTCAAATAATAATAATTCGCTGTTTGTTATGAAAGTACTCAGAGATAGAAAAAATGCAGAGGGCAATTTTTTATAGTGAAGAAGTAATAGTACAGTATAGCACTTTAGTGTCTTTTTCTTCTTATAGCTTGCTGATTCGGTATAGGGAAGGTGCCCCCAGGTTTCAGTTTTATATTTGTATATCATATGACTTATTTAATTTTACATCTACATGAATACTGTTGACATGTAAGAAAATACTCAGCAATAGTTGAATGAACCAAAAAGAAGAGTGAATTAATCTTTCAAACATCATGGATGTGATAGCAATACACAAAGGAAATCAATACACAAAGGAAGTTTTTACAGATATGAAAAAAAAATATGGTTCAAACTATAACTGTGTACCACCGAATTAAATGTAATCTTTTCATTTATAGTTGCTGCTTACTAGGGGTAAACAAGTTCCGTTCCTACTGCGAGATTTACTCATCACAATGGAAGTCGAGGAAATATTAGGAAAACCAAAAGTAAGATATGTTGTGCTTTGTTATTTATTTTATTTATTCATGAATTGACCAATAAAAAAGTATTACTAGACAGTTGCAGATTAGAAATATGTGTCATCATACAAATCCAATGCTAATATTTTATTATAGTCATGTTCACCCGTTGACCTAAGCTGGATGTAACTTTACGACATTGCCATCAGCCATTCACCAAGGTAACTTTTTCACACCATATCATTCTGTTTTTTTTCTGTATTAGCTGCTCTATTGCACCATTTCAAGTTAATAATGTATATTGTATGCGTATGTTTTTGGTCTTAAATATTCTACAATTATTTATAAAAAGGGTTCATATAGTTCATATGAGAAAAAATCATTTCTTCGTGGAATTATGAATTAATTTTTTGTGTGCCTTTTGGACTTTGTAGTAGAGTAATTACTAGTTAACTAAAAGCGCATCTATGCACTACATGTAATAGTGTTCCTCAGCATAAGGATGAGTGATAGGTATAATTTCATATACACGTACTGCTTTGTTCTTAAGTTGTTTATGATAAGTATCAAAGTGTTTTAGGTATTTTTGGATCATTTTACTTTGTCTACAAATGTAGGACTTTTAGGAGCCTCTGTCATGCATCCATGTGAAATCCCACATTCACTGCAGAAGAAAGAGGTAGGCTAGCGCATATAGTTCCCCTAGTTCTCAACGGCTAGCTGTCTCTCTGCAAATTGGTTTGCAGTTCACAAAATCCAACAGACTTTCAGACTTTTTATGAACACCATGCATAATACTTCATTCAGTAGCCACGCGTTAATCATTCATTAGTCTTCATCCCTCTGTATAGAAAAATTTTTTGCATTGTACAGCATGAATTTATTGGGAACTTTCCCTTGGAACGCCAACTTTTAGTTTTGCATCATTGGCTTGAGGTATTTCTCCAGTCTTCTAGTTGACGCATCATTTTCTTTTTTCACCCAGCATTGGTACTCCCTTTAGTTCAGTTTAAGTGTTTGTTTTATTGTTGTTGGGTAATTCATTGTTTTGATATTTAGTGTTGGCTTTCAAGTTGCGACAAATCATTAGCTAGTGTTCTCGCTTTCAGTTACTAACCACTGAGTCTGATATATTATTGGTCCTAAGTATTATTAATGTATTAAATAATAGGAATAAGGATTTATTACTAAGTGCTTACATTATTATTATTATTATTATTATTATTATTATTATTATTATTATTATTATTATTATTAATAATAGTTTAACCAGACCACTGAGCTAATTTATTTAGCTTTCACAGGGCTGACCCGAAGTATTTGCCTTTATTGAAAATGAAGTTTAGATGTTATTCATTAAGTTACTGCTCCTTAACAATGTTATAGTTAGATTAACTGAGAATGATAGAGAATGATGAAATTTATTCAACTAATTTGTAAAACTTGACGTTCTTTGTTGATTATATTTTGGAATTAAGCAAAAACTGTTTAACTGTTACTCTTCAGTCTGCAAATATAGGGATTCGAGCATGTGGGTGGTTCAAATATCCATGGGTCGAAGAAGAGTGACCAATTGTAAAAATGAGTCAAAATTACTTATGTGTGTCGTCTCTTTCGATATGATGAATTCCATATGCTTGATTTGTTTTAACTTGTTACTGTTATGATCATTATTCCATATATTCTGTCATACATTGATTATAATGTTTTAGAAATGTTATATAATCACTGATAGGAATATCTGTGTGGTCTTGCCTTAGTAGTTAAATTTTTGGTTGCTCCATCGGCTTCATGGGCAGGAATCTATAATATTTCATAATTTAAATCTGTCCAGTTCTGCTGGGTTCCCGCTCATGTCAGTGTCCCAGATAATGAACTTGCTGATTGCAAAGCATAAGAAGTGATTACAAAACATATTACATTTCACCACATTCCTCGATTATAAAAGGGGTATTCGATCTTACATTGAGGATGAATAAGCACGTGGACCTTCCCCAATGTTGACCAACAATAAAAAGTGCAAGTAAGTAAGGCAAAATGTTGATCATTGGCCATCTAGCTATCACCCTGATCGAAAAATTGGCCATACTCGCTTAACCCACGGGTTCCCCTTGGGCGGGGGACCTGCACCATTCTGTGTGCATTCTGATTCTCCTCTCACAGTTGAATATACGTAATCAGGCTGCCGTGAACACACTGTAACACATCAAAGATGTGGATTGGCAGGCAAAAGTATTGGAGACCTACTAGGTCCTAATATTGCCTCCCATAGTCTAATGGGATTTGCATGACGTGGTTTTTTATTACAGAATTTTAGTCCATTTGTTTTTATAGCTCTCTACAGCAGTAGACAATGAAAATTTTAAGGTTTTAATTTTATTTACTTTTGATTAATATAATTTTATTTTTTATCAATGATTACATTCATATCTTAATGCACTTTTACTGAGTTAGTGTTTTTTACTGAAATATTTATTGAATTATTTATGCACTTACTGCATTACTGTTTTCTACTGAAATATTAATTAAATAAATTTATTGAATCTTTCAAAACTTCACTACACTTCACACTTTCACTGCAGCACTGAACAACCCATTGGGTTCCTGTGCTTGGCATTAAGCCTAAAATTCATATTCCATTCCATTCTGTGAAGTGGAAAAGTACAGTCATACTCCGAACTTACGCGAGGTTAGGTTCCAGAACCCCTCGCGCAGGGTGAA